>NW_012135192.1:1304026-1305818 GCF_000956105.1 Propithecus coquereli | reverse complement strand
ACAAGTTTCTTGTAGATGAACATTTTTATTCCCCGCCTCCATTTATTGACAAAGAGGACAAAAATAAATAGCTGTGAGCATATGCCATTTCAAATTTTGCCAAGATAGCTCTGGAAGAAATTCTTAAAGGAGAGGGTGCTGTGTAAAGGGACAGATCAATAGGAATTTTTTTCTAGATATTACTAAATTGCTTTTTATAGATGTTGTGCAACTACATGCTTCCACCAGAAAAGTGTAAGTGTGTGTTTCCCTACAATCTCACCAATAGATTATATTGCTAATCTGTTTATATTGCCTTTAAAAGGAGCACTTATTTTTAATATATCTAGAGTTAAAAATAAATTATTCCATTGAACAAAATACTTATCAGGCCAATTTTTCTGCAAGAAATTTAAATAATCCTTTTGGCAGTAATAGTGACTTTTAAAAGGGGCTTATCTAATAATTCAGGCATCTTTCAGTAAAACCTCTCTGGGAGGATGGATAGCTCTTGAAGAGATATGGCATACCAGTTTATTTCATTTCAGAAGGCCTAAAAATGTAAGGAATTGAGCCTATGTGGTGTCCTTTATCCAGCATGAAATCCACATTATTACCATTTTCTAAGGTTCTAGACTGGAATCTTTTAGGTGAACTCCTAGTTACATCTATTGAAAGGGATAATCAGGAAATAGCCTTCTCCCATAAGTGAGCATGTACAAGACAGCCTACCGACTTGTATTAGTGTTTTGTTTAGAATATTATCTTTAGGAGCTACAGTTGCCCCCATCGCTAAGGTATGCACGTTATGCTGTACTCATCTGTGTCATGACCTGTCCCCTAGGAAACATCTCAGAACAACAAAGTCACTGGAGGGTTAAAGCATGTGGATGACAGCAGTTAACCAACCACAATTCACATGTCAGATGTCCAGCTGGCTTACATATCACTGAACATAAGGCTGATTGGCTCTCTGCCCAGAGATTCTAGTGTATCCTGAATGGTGCCATATTGACAATTATGGATATGCAAAATTGTTCACACATTTAAGGTTAAGAGCAACTTATTTTCAGCTCATATCTTTATGCAATTCATTTGATGGCATATGGGGTCATTTTGGAGCCTTTTCCCTGGAGGCAAGAATTGCTGTGGTAGCTAACGTGTAATGAATTATTGTTGCTGTTCAAATACTTTAAAAATTAATCATCTTTCTAGATTTTGGGGTTTTTTTTAATTTCAAAATATTAAGGGAGTACAAATGTTATAGGTTACATGGATTGTTTTTGTAATGCTTGAATCCCAGCTATAAGTGTGCCATAAAAAAGATGAATTAATACCGTTTGCAACAATCTGGATAGAACTGGAGACCATTCTCCTAAGTGAAGTATCTCAAGAATGAAGAAACAAATAATACATGTACTCACTTTCTACATTTTGACCATGTTTTTAAATGATACTCAGGTAAAATTGGGAAATAATGTATATTAGCATCTAAATTATAAAGAATATCAGAGCTGGGTAAAATAACAGTGGCTGATCGGGCCTTTCTTCTGTGTATTTATAATAAACACACATGTTTTATCCACTGGAAGATTATATAATCAGTCCCTTTTTTTAGTAACAGAACAATTTTCTGCTATATTATCCCCAGAGTCAGAAATTTCTTGTACTTTGGGACATTCTCAGATAGATTTATTGAGTGCATAAATCCTTTTTTGAAAGAAATACCAGATATTACTAGACATATTTAGGTTCTGCTTAAGTCAGTAAAGGTCATATTTATTCTGTATCTATATAAGCAAATACATATTCA
>NW_012135192.1:1293298-1302276 GCF_000956105.1 Propithecus coquereli | reverse complement strand
CCTCCACTTTGAGATATGCCCTGCTGTGCTGGAGCAGACAGATGAGCAGCACTGGGAATAGCCAGTGGCAGTCAGCTCAGAGTCCAAGCACCCCTTGGTCTGCTGCAGGTCTTTAAGAGGAAAAACATGAGCCTTACTCACTGTGGAAGCCTTAGTGTAGTGGCTGTGCCAACACAGGGAAAACAGCCACTCCAGGGAACCCTGGCTCAATCATCCTTGGGGCACCCATGACAACTCATGTGGGAACTGCCACAGCTGAATTAGCAGCAGTGGGAAGAGAGGGGAGGAGGAAGAGAAGAGTGTGAATGGAATGGAGCTGACATTCTGGTCCCCTTTGTCCCTCATCCCTGAAGACAGCCCGCCCAGAATGTCCAAGCTCTGGGATCACACAGTTCCCCCAGGACCTACTGGACCCCTGTGATCACTGTAGTCTGGTAATGAGTTGGGAAATGTTTGTGTGGGAACCAGTGACTGAAAGGCTGAGGCTTCCTGGGAGAACAAAGGCACAGAATTGCTGGGGAAGCAGTATGGCACCCACTGCCTCACCTCAGGTGTGTAGCGAAGGGGAGAGACTGTGAGGGTTCTGGCAGCCTGGTGCTTTGTTCTTAAGAAGCTACCAGTTCATGATTGGAAGCAGCTTTTGGGCTCATGAGAGTAGAGAATCTCTCCAGCAGTTCAGGAGCCTGAAATATGTGAGAGGTGTGAGAGTAGGACACCAGCTTTTCCACAGGGCTCCGAGTTTCTCAGGGGTAGATCTCTGCTGAAACCTTGCTCTTTCCTCATCTGCTCTGCAACTTCTTCCCATGCGATCTCCAGTAAGTTCTGGCACTTTTCTCTCAGAATTACACTGAGATGTGTTTTTTTCTTTTCTTTTTTCTAAAACTTTTCCTTCTTTATGAGATGATCTGCCAACCAATGTATCTAGTCAGCCCTCAAAACTTACACGTTAAATATGGTTATTCCATTGTCTTTTTACTACTGTTGTTCCAAGGGGAAATCTGTGGTCATCTTAACTCATCTATCTTAACATGCTTTCTTTTTCAGATTGCTTTAAGATCTTCTATTTATCACTGAATTTAAACAATTTGATTATGATGTGACACAGTGTTTTCTCCATATTCCTTGTGCTAGATTTTGTTAGCATTTTTTATTTTATTTAAACATATCAAATTTGAAAATTTTACAGACAATATTTTTTATGTTCCCCATCCCTCTCTGTCAGATACTCCAGTTAGATCTATATTAACCTAGCTGAAGTTCTATCATGCCTCACTGATGCATTTATTTATTTTCTTTTCTCTCTGTGTTTTACTTTGTGTAATTTTTATTGCTCTGTCTTCAAATTCACTACCCATCTCTTCTACAATGTCTAATCTGCTAATCCCATTCAGTGTATTTATTAATACATATATCATAACTTTCTCTCTAGAGGTCTATTATATATCTCACCTTTATTTAACTTTTTGAACATATGAAATTTACTTCTAATAACCATCTTAATATCTGCTAATTACAATATATGTATTTGTTTTGGGTATCTGTTGATTGTTTTTTTCCTAAATTGGGTGTTTTTTCTACACTTTTTTGTTAGCCTTGTAATATTTGATTCAATAACAGGCCTTAAGAATGTTACTTTGTTGCATGCTAGATATTTTGTACTTGTATTAATATTCTTGAGCTATTTCCTGGAACATATTTAAATTGCTTGGTAAAAGTTTTATCTTTTTGTGTCTTACTTTGAAGATTTGTTGAGCAGGCCCAGACCAGTGCTCAGGTTTGGACTGGTTAATTCCCCAATACTGAGGAAAGAAGGTCTATGTACTTTGCACATTGCTCCTTGATTCCTGAGGTTTTTCAACTTAGTTGGTGGAAATACAAGAACTGTGTATGTATGCCTGGCACTATCACCTTTTTGTGTCATTCTTTCTTGGGCCACGGGTAGTTTCCTCATAATTATGTGTAGCTGAATACTCTAAGACTGTCTTTAGAGATATCTGTAGTTTTCTCTCTGTGAAGATTTATCCAATATAATTATTTGTTTTGCAAACTCTAACCTCCTTGTTATCTGCAGACTCTCAGCTCCATCTCAACTCAGGAATTTGGTCAGGTTTTATCTTGAGTTGCCTTCCCTGTGCAGCAGACTCAAAACTCTCTTGGGAGAGCAAACTGGTCCAATTTATAGGGATCACCTCATTTGTTTCCCATCTTTTAGAAATCATTACGATTTGTTGCCTGATGTCCAGTGTCTTGCAAAACATTATTTCATACATTTTATTCTCTCTCTCTCTCACTCTCTCTCTCTCTTTGTGTGTGTGTGGGTGTGTGTGTGTGTGCGCGTGCGCGTGCATGCATGCAGGTGGAAAGATAAGTCCCTGTTAGTCTATCTTGGTCAGAAGCTATCATCTCCATTATTATCGCTATACTCTTATAATGAAATATTCTTCAGAGGAATCAGTAAATAAGGTAGTGTAATTTAAAAAGCTGATACAAGGGGAGATTTGGAGATATTTACAAGAAAAGTGTTTAACTCAGTGTGATGCTTAATTTTGTTTGTCAATTTCACTGGGTCACGGGGTACTCATTTGTTTAAACATCATTTCTGGGTGTATCTTGAGAGTGTTTTCAGATAAGATTAGCATTTGAATCAATAGACTGAATAAAGCAGATGACCTTCCCAATGTGAGTGGGCATCCTCTCATCTTTTGAGAGTCTTAATGGCACAAAAATTTGGAAAAAGACGAACAGAATAAAAAAGGTGGAAAAGCTGAATGGAACAAAAATGTTGACGAAGGGAGAACGTATTCTCTCCCTGACTGGTTTGGCTGGGATATAGGTCTTCTCCAGCCCTTGAACTGGAACTTACACTATTGCTGCTCCTGTTTCTCAGGCCTTCAGACTCAGGCAGGACTTACACCCATTGGCTCTCCTGGGTCTTCAGCCTGTGAACACCAGATTATGGGACTTCTCAGATTTTATAAACTATGAGACAATTCCTTATAATATATCTCTCTTTCTCTCCCTCTTAGTCCATATTTATAGTATCTCCTATGGTTCTGGTTCTCTGGCAAATCCTGGCTAATTCATCTAGTATAGCTGTGAGAATCCATTGAAGTCAAATTACTATGTGGAAGAATGAAAGAACAATACTAAAAAAATATGTGCAAACCATAAGCTATTCTGATGAGGAATCCTTCTATGACTGTGTCTATAGAGTACCCTCTGTAGTGCTAGGACTTATACCATACAATAAATATGAGCCCAAATCATGCAGTGAGCAATTTTTATGGTCTGGCCCTTTCTTTGTGCATATATTTTTGACCATTTTGTGATTGCCTAAGCTAGCTGAGCTTATTTATTTATTTTTTCTCCATTGCTCTCACTTAGGTAATGTGATTATATCCCTAATTTTGGCTGATTATCATCTAAGATTAACACCGCAGATTCCTGAAAGTTAGCATGTCAAAGATCCCAGCACCACATTTTATCTATGTATTAGGATAGTGAAATTAATCCTTTAAACTACAGACTGAATCTACCAATTGGTGGTCCCAGTCGATACATTTTCTTGCATTTCTATAATCTCTGTGCCTTTATGTTAAGTTGGTTTAATTTCAAGACATGTTTGCCTATTTGAAGCTATTAATCTTTCTATTCCTTACCATATTTTTAATTGACATGTATTGAGGACAATCACTTTTGATAATAGATTTGTCATACATACACAACGCATATGTATGTATGTGTGTTTGTCTTTGTGTTTTCAGTTACAGATATTTAAATAAGATTTCCAAAGTACATTACTTGAATGAAAGGACTTGAATGATACAGTTACTGTCTCTGTATGTAGTCATGCAAATTTGTACCAAAACTGAAGATATCTTCAGATTTTTTAATGTTATTCAGCAGACCCTCTGAAGGCCATATTAGTTAAATTGTTCAAAATAAAATGCATAGAATTATTTCTATTTCTAGTGTTGAACTTATCTACTTTATTAATTCAACATTATTATAGCAGATTTGTACATAATAGAAACAAACCATCATCCAAATATTACACTAGATGAAGTTTAAATTTTGTATGAGAAAAGCAAGTATCTGTCTTATTTCAATTTGCAATCTGTTACCACCTATCACTTCAGTTACTCCCTTAGTTATGTAACTCCCATAGCTACAACCTTATTTAATATATCCAATTTTTTGCACACCTTATTTTATGGTCCCATGTTTTAGAACTATATTTTAGAATATGTTCTATTCACTAGTCTGCATCTCCTTTCTACATGCACAAACACACACACACACACAGAGCATAAAAGCCAGGCAAAATATTATATCATCCAGCAAGATTTCACTAGTTAATTCAGATCCAACAACCAATTTCTTAACAACTGCATATAATTACCTTATGATTCTTATTATATTTTATTCAATAGCAAGTCCTAGAATGCCATATTTCTTCTTATCCAATTCATATTCTATGCCCATCTCTCTAGACTTCTCATCTCTTTATATGTAAGTCTTCCCTAATAGACTTTAAGAAACTCTGGAGAGAGCTAGAGAAATTTAACTTATTTTGAGCCCTTAATATGTGTATTTGACACACATTATTAAGAAAAATCCCTTAACTTTCATATGACTTATAGATTACTTATACAATTTAACTATTGATCAAACTTAGATTCAGGAAGATTATTTCTCAAAGGTGGAATATGTAGCACAGACAGTATTAGTTATAATTACATTTGATTCAAATATAAATTTCTTACTCCTCATCATATTAGCCAGTTCTTGTTTGTTTCAACACTTCCATACATATATGTTCATTGAATAAATATCACCTTCCATGTTTTATACTTCATTGATTCATCCATTTGTTTATCTTTGTGTTTATTTCTGGTCCCAAACATTGTTAAGTTCTTTTCTTAAATGCATTTGGCACACTTTTCGTAGGGGTTAACAAATATCCATGATAATACATTTTAGGAAATGCATGCTTATCATTTTCTTTTAATGAATAAAATTAATTTCAGCTTTATAATTAACAGGATAACAGATAGGCAATGATATAGGAACCCAGAGAAAGGAGCTGCTTAAAATAAAAAGGGAAAAAAGGGAACCTATTATTTTAACTATAGGACATGTTGGAGTTACTGAAAACTGTCAATAAATCATACCCCTCTAAATTTTTCAACTCAGTTCTGTTAAATAAAAAGAGGAGTGGATGGAAAACAATAATATTTCATTATAATTTACAAGGGGTAGATTCAAAGATATATATTATATATGAGAAGAAATAATGAGATTTTTAATAGCAAATATCAGAATTAATAGTTATTGAGCTAGCAGACCTGCCTCTTAAGAAGCAGCAGAGAATGAATTATCCCTACAGACTTGCTTACTATCAAGAAGAGGAAAGGCAGAGATGAGCAGAGCATGCCCAGTTAATTATTTCCACATTTACCAATCATATAAAGTACTCCATCTCCTGTTGGCAGAGTGAGTAAAGACATGGAGAGAGGCTAGGAGTTAAGGTAATTCAGAACCCTTCTCACAGAATAAAACATCACACAGATAAGAGTCTTTTTCTAACAAACACTTTATATGTTTAGTTAATATTTATGATCATTGGCTGAAAGAAAAACATATGGAAACAAGTTAATTCTGGATTTATAGTGATGATCATTAACCATATTTCACTGGAGAATTTCCAAAGATTCTAAAATTCATCAGGGATACATACATAAAAGACAGAATTTTAGAGGATAGAACTATTTTGATATTCTTAAATTTGCTTCCACATTAATGTCAAATTGTCAGACTAGTTGAAAGATAGGGAAACTATTCTCAGTGCATCTGCCAAGCAATTTCAGACAATTTGACTGATTTTTTAGATAGTAAGTTCTGAAAACAGAAACTGTTGAAAGCTATCTGACCTGAATTTATTCCACAAAATTTTATTCCCATCTGAAAGTGCCTGTGATTTATTCTCTGTCACTGCTGTATCTACACTAATGCTCCATTATGCATAGCTGATGTTTCAGATGTATAACCATCACTCTTCTTGAAGACAGAACTTTATGATTACGTCAGACATTGTCTGGCATAATCTATTTAGCTAGTTGATTTTGCCTCTATAGTTTCTGATAAATATGGAATAATTACTTAAATATTTACTCTTCTCCATTTAAAATTTGCTAGAACAAAGAGATTATGCATGCAGAAAGTGTGCAGGAGAGTTGAAGATAACAAATGATACATTGAGCACAGCCTAATGTGGCTTTACTGGAGTAGAAACAGTGGTAATAAATCAACTGCCAATGCTGATAATAAAATGCTGCATTGGCCTCCATCAGCCACAGGAGAAAGGTTAAATGTTATTTCTCACAATAACCATGTGGTCTTCATAGCTGACACCTCCAATATTAAATCTCATCATTAATTTCTGTAAAAACATTTGATCTTTATTCCTAATGGAACATTTTTATAAAGGACTGCTTTGTAAATATCTAATATCTTTGAAATACCTTCATTCATTTTCTAATTATTTTTACCCTATACTAGTATCACCCTTATTTAGTATAAAACTATTTCTATGTAATGGATAGCTCTGGGAAGTTAAAATTCATTCTGGTCAATTGTAAGTGATCTTTTAATAATTGGATTCACATGAACCCAGTGTTGGTGTAGGTTGCAAATTGAAATATTATTCCTAAATAATCTAAGTGATTTATTTTCTAATTTATTTATTAAATCAAATCTCAATTTTGTCCATATTGCATTCCAAGTAACTCTTATTTCAAACATCAGCCTCATCCCTTGACCCATCTGTACAACACTTATTTCCCTAACATTCTTTCTGTAGAGAATTAATTATTATAGAATGAGTTTGAAATGTATGTCGGTCTTAAAGGGGAAGGCATGGATGTGTTTCAGGAGATATACACGTCAGGCCTATATTTGTGAAGATATTGATATATGTACACATAAGCTAAATGATTGCAGATCCTCCCAGCTGTAGTTGCAAATGAAGTCACGCTAACTGTTCCTGTCCCACCTGCACCTCTACCACCTCTATTACCTACTGTGATATTGCCCACTCTTACTTCTGAAAGATGTCAAATTGGAAACCTGGTTGTACTCATAAAATAGTTTCTAGCCATAATGGCCATAGGCTTCCTTCCTGTGCTTCCTCTGTTCAAGGAACCGTTTTAAGGGAAATCTATTATGAGTGCTCATCTAGAGAACACCAAGTTTCATCAAAACTGTTTTTTTGGCATTCCTCAAATAGCTAATCTTCAGATGTCAGAATCGCCTTGGTTAATGCACAGAAATAGGAAGAATGTCTTCTTGCACAATCAGTTGCAGAGATTTGTTAACTGGTCACCTGAATTAGCACTGCATTTGATCCCTCACATACTTACACACCAACAGTCATACTCCTCCACCAAAGCCAGCAGCGATTTTTCTGGACAACTCAACCCAAGGTCTTCCTTTGAAAAAACACATTTCTTCAATAAAGCTACCTTCAATTTTTACATGCTTTTGAATCTTCAAATATGTTTTTTAAACTTGGAGTTACAAAATCTCTCAAGAAATCTAACTTGAGAACAAAAGTCTTTGCTTTTTACTACAGGACCATAAGCAACTTAAGAGTAAGTGCTACTATCTTTCTTTCTCACAGCCATATCCCAGAACCATTCCTGGCATAGAGTAAACTATATCCCCAGGTTGTCTCTGACAAAAGTCTTTACTTTTGTTTGTTTCCTGTTCTCAAAATGGCAAAGATCAAATCCATCTAATTCCTGCTGTATCCTCAGCACAGGCGGGACATTAAGTGCTACATGTAAAGGAATACATGAATAAATGAAGGGCAATTTAGATGGATTTTCCAAGGTGGAACAGTCCATATAAAAAGATAATTCAATATTGTATATTATATAAAACTACCAACAATGCATATATTTGAGATTATGGATTTTCAGTTTTCTGCCTTCACAATCAAATTTTGAAATATATAGGATTAATTATCTGGGTTTTCTTAAGGCAAAATTATGTGTTTAGTCATAAATAATGGAAAACAGAACATTTCTCCAGGAAATAGCTGAGAAACTAGAACTCATTTTTGTAAAGATGATAAAGAGCTTCTCATTCTTATTTTCCTTTTTTTTTCTTTTGTCTTTGCAGCAATCTTTGATAGAATAAATACATAGATAGGTGGGAAAGAGAATTCTCTAGATCTTATCATATTGCCATTTAGTTTTCTTACAGTTAAGCCCATAACTAATTATCAGGAAACATATACCCTTCTTTTAATATTCCTATTTTACATGTTGTTCTATCACAATCTTATTCTGGTAATTATATATTTAGGTAATTTGGGAATGTCAAATGCATGCATTACTGGATAGAATTCCAAATTTTGTGCTTAAGTTTGGACATATTTCAAAAGGAGAGAGTATGTAGATTTGTTCTTAAGAGTGTTTAGACAAAATGGATTAAGAACTATTTCACTATGTTTCCCATGTTTAGAGTACACCATTTTATCTTCAGAATAATCTTAAACCAATAATTTTTAAGTGTGATATTCTTATCCTAAAACAATAATTTTCATTCAAATTACTTAGCATAATACTTGTTTCTTCATAACCAGAAATTTTTCTAGCTAAATAAAACCCTAACAACACAGTAATATTATCATTATCATCATATTTACATTTGCACATTGTTTGCAATGTTAATTTCTATATATACACAATTTTATTTATAAACATTGACATATATTATTTTATTTGGACACAATGCTGTGTTAAATTACACCTAGGCTTTGCCTTCCTTATCCCCTGAACTTATGCCTGGTTCCAAGTCCTGTGTTGTTCTACTTTATAAGACCAGAATGTTCACTCCAACCCCTTCAGTTGCCTTAATCTTTTAAGGTGAAATTAAGTTTCTTCTTCTTCTTAACAATGCATAGTATTCTG
>NW_012135192.1:1288678-1292611 GCF_000956105.1 Propithecus coquereli | reverse complement strand
ATAGATAATTTACTTATATGCTCCAGAAAAACATAAAATGTAGGGAATAAGAGACACTCAGTATGTGTTATTAAATGGATACATAAATAAAACAAAATTGTATTGTACCATTTTATATACAAAATTATGCATTTTGTTTTCTTTAAATAATAGATTACAGTTTGGGAAATTTTCCCACATTAGTAAATAGAGAAATATATCATTTATTATAGACATTCATGGTATTTGAATTCACGGATATTACAGTAGTTCACTTTCCATATTTTCAATTGCCAATGGTTAAACACAATCCAAAAATATTAAATGGACAACATCACAAATAAACAATTCATAAGTTTTAAATCGTGCACCATTCTGAGTAGCATGACAAAAATCTCTCACTGCCCGACTGCATCTTGCCTGGGATGTGAATCAGTCCTTTCTTCTATGTATCCATGCTGTATAAGCGACCTACCCATTAATCATTGGCATACTCTGCTCCTGACATCCAACTACTGAAATCATCATGGCTGAATGATCCAGGATCACCTGAAGTGGATGATCTTTCTTCTGACCTATTGTCAGCAGGCCAATAGTTGCCTACCTTATAATACCTCTGTTATGCACCTCACTTTATGAAATCATGTAGACATTTTATCATCTCTCATCATCACAAAAAGAGAAGTGAGTACAAAAAAATATGATATTGTGAGAGAGAAAGACCAAATTCACATAACTTTACATTATTGTAGTTGTTCTATTTTATTATTAGCCAGTGTTGTTATTCTCTCACTGTGCCTAATTTATAAATTAAAATTTATCATAGGTTTGTGTATATAGAAAAAAACCACAGTATATTTAGCATTTGGGACTATCTACAGTATCAGGCATCTATTCGGGGTCCTGGAACATATTCCCTGTAAATAAAGAAAGACTACTTAGTATCATATTTGGCCTATTTATCATTGACACTAAGATATTTCCCTGATTGTTTATAATTATTAAAAGGATTTAATAAAAAACATTTCAGACATATTATTACACAATTGGTATATATTTTCATTGAAAGTCAAATTTTTATATTTCATGGTATATAAATATTATTTTGAATGGCTATTAATTACCCTTTAAATATGCTAATATTCATCTTTCTACAGATAGTAAATATATATATCCTTCTTTAATCTTTTCTTCAATACCATTTTATATAATTCTAAAATAGTCACAAAAATAGTAATAGTCACAAAATTGATTCAATAATTTCTTATGTATTAGTCAATGGCAGAAAAACTTGGCATGGATTAAAAACATGCCATTAAAAAGAGTTTGAGAAAAAGTCTATTTACAAAAGTTTCTTCAATACTAACAATGCTTGTAGAATCACCTCAGCAGGGTTACCAAAAATGGAATGACCTTAAAAACATAGGCCAGTAAAAGCAAGATCAGATAAAGCAACTTCTAAAATGCAATGACCCAACAGAATCTCTGATCTTTGATAGAGCACTACAGCCATAGCCAAATTGTAGCCTGGTGGTGTGGGAGCTTGGATGGGGTGAGTATTCTAACCTGTCATCCTTCCTGTTCTGAAATATCCTAGCAATGTATCTCATTGGCCAAACCAGACATCAGAAGACAAGAGAGACCAATATGCCTTAATAAATATCTGCTACCTGAGCAGACAGCAGAGTGTAGAAGGATGCAAAGGTGATCTAAAAGACAAAGGAATACTGTTCATTATACCTAGCAAACTTTGAGAGAAATTTTTTTTCTTTGTATCTATAATATTTAAAAATTATGTGTTTAAAGTGAACCAAATTTTATTCATCAAGAAGAGATTGCAACTGTAAACATATATACATACAATATCAGAACACCTAATATATATAAAGCAAATGTTAAATGATCTGTAGAAAGAGATAGATTGGAATACAATAATAGCAGGGACTTCAATACTCTACTTTCAGTAATGGACAGATCATTCAGACATAAAAACAATAAAGAAACATTGGATTTGAGCTACACTTTAGTCCAAATTGACCTAACAAGACCTAAACAGAACATCTCATCTAACAGCAACAGAATACACATTCTTCTCAATTGCACACAGAACATTCTCCAGGACAGACGATATATTAGGTCATAAAACAAGTCTTAACAAAGGTAAGAGAATTGAAATTACATTAAGTATCTTTTCTGATCCCAATAACATAAAACTAGAAATCAATAACAAAATAAATCTTGGAAATTTTATAAATACATGGAAATTAAACAACATGCTCCTGAACAACCAATGAGTCAAAGAAGAAATCAAAAGGGAAATTTAAAATTATACATATGTTGAGACAAATGAAAATGGAAACACACTTATTAAACTTATGGGCTGCAGCAAAAGCAGTCCTAGGAGGAAAATTTAAAACAATAAACAACTCTATTAAAAAAGGCAGAAAAAAAACCTCAAAAACACAACCCAAGGTTATGCCTCAAAAAACTAGAAAAAAAAGAGCAATCTAAGGTTAAAGATAACAAAGAGAAGGGCATAACTATCAGAGCAGAAATAAATGAAATAGAGATGAAAAATTATAAAAATCAACAAAACAAAGAGTTGGTTCTTTGAAAACAAAATCAGAATTCATAGTTCTTAGCCAGACTAAGAAAAAAAGAGAGAAACTTCAAGTAAATAAAATCAGAAATGAAAGAGAAGGTGTTTCAAATTACAATTGATACCACAGAAATACTGAGGTTCGTAAGAGGTTACTATGAACAATTGTATGCCAACAAATTAGATAACTTAGAAAAAATGGATAAATTGTAGAAACATATAATTTAGCAAGAGTGAATCATGTAAAAATAGAAAATTTGAATAAACCAATGATAAGTTAGGAGATTAAATCAGTAATAAAAAGTCTTCCATCAAGGAAAAGCCCAGGACCCGATGTCTTGACTACTGAATTCTACCAGACATTTAAAGGTAAAAGACCCCAAAGGCAATCACAGCAACAACAAAAATAAATAAGTGTGACCTGATTAAATTTAAAAGCTTCTGCACAGCCAAGGAAACAATCATTAGAGTGAATAGACAAACTACAGAATGGGAGAAAATACTTGCATGCTATACATCCAGTAAAGGGCTGATAATTAGAAACTATAAAGAACTCAAGCAAACCAGCAAGAAAAAAATCTAATAACCCCATTAAAAGTGGGCAAAAAACATGAACAGAAACTTTTCTAAAGAAGACAGACGAATGGCCAACAAACCTATGAAAAAATGCTCAACATCTCTAATCATCAGGGAAATGCAAGTCAAAACCACAATGAGATATCACTTAACTCCAGTGAGAATGGCTTTTATCAAAAAGTTCCAAAACAACAAATGCAGGCATGGATGCAGAGAGGTGGGAACAATCATACTCTGCTGGCGGGACTGCAAATTAATTAATACAACCTCTATGGAAAGTAGTAGGGAGATACCTCAGAGAACTAAAAGTAGTCCTACCATTTGGCAATCCCACTACTGAGTATTTACCCAAAGGAAAAAAAAAAGACACTCTATAAAAAGGACACCTGTACTCAAATGTTTATAGTAACACAAATCACAATTGCAAAGATGTGGACACAACCCAAGTGCCCATCAATACATGAGTAGATTAATAAAATGTGGTATACGTATATACCATGGATTACTACTCAGCATATCAAAAAAAAAATGGTGAACTATCTCTTGCCTTATCCTGGATGAAGCTGGAGCCCATTCTTCTAAGTATCACAAAAATGGAAAAACAAATACCACATGTACTCACCATTAAATTGGTACTAATTGATCGACACTTATGTGCACACGTGGAAGTAACATTCATTGCGTGCTGGGCAGATGGGGGCGTGGAGGAGGGGATGGGTAAATTCACACCTAACAGGTGTGATCCATGCTGTCTGGGGGATGGGCACGCTTGTAGCTCT
>NW_012135192.1:1279607-1288068 GCF_000956105.1 Propithecus coquereli | reverse complement strand
CTTGCTCAGGCTGGTCTCGAACTCCTGAGCTCAAACAATCCGCCCGCCTCGGCCTCCCAGAGTGCTAGGATTACAGGCGTGAGCCACCGCGCCCGCAAACACGTTTATTTTTTAAATACTCAACATCACTAATCTTCAGGGGAATGCAAATCAAAAACATATAGCACCTCACATCTATTTGAATGGCCATAACAAGAAAGACGAAAGATAAATGTTGGCAAGGATGTGGAGAAAGAGGAATGCTAGTACACTATTCGGGAAAATGTAAATTATCATAGCCACTATGGAGAACGGTAAGAAGGTTCCTCGGAAAACTAAAATTAGAATTATCATATGATCCAGCAATTCCACTTGTGAGTATATATCCAAAAGAATTAAAATCAGTATGTCAAAGAGATATTTGCATTCCCATGTTCATTGCATCACTATTCAAAATAGCCAATATACTCAATCAACTGAAGTGTCCATCAAGAGATGAATGGATGAAGAAAATGTGTTATATATACACACAATGGAATACTTTTCAGTCTTAAAAAAGAAGAAAACTCTGTCATTTGCAATAACTTAGATGAACCTGGAGGATATTATCCTGAGTGAAATGAGCTAGGCACAGTATATAAACATTGCATGATTCACTTGTATGTGGAATCTAAGAAAGTTGAACTTATAGAGGTAGAGACTAAAAAGATGGTTACCAGAGGCTACCATCTGGGATGTGGGGGAGAGCATAGGGAGAAATTGACCAAAGGATACAAAGTTCACGTTAGACAGGAGAAATAAGTTTTTAAGATCTATTGCACAAGATGACCATACTTAATATATTTTATATTTCAAAATAGCAAAAATAATAGATTTTAAATGTTCTTACACCCAAAATTGGTAAATATGTGATGCGAGTTAGCATGATATAATCTTTACACAATGTATACATGTATCAAAATATCACATTATACCCCCAAAATATATACAATCATTTGTCAACTAAAAATAAAAAACTTAAATAAAATATAAGATGGACCAAGTTTTTTATAACATTGTGTAATCCAGTATTAAGTAGCAAGAAAAAAATCATTTCAGCCCTCTTTCTTCATCTTCATGTGTTAACAATATGTACCTTTGATTTCCATTTAAATCCATGGCATTTGCAATGTATTTGCATTAATGGAACATAATTGCAGACTTTTCTTGAAATGATTTTGTGTTTTGAAAAACTGCAGTAGTCTTGAGCAGATTACTTATTTTGCTTCTTAAAATAATTTAGAAATTTAAAGAAACGTTGTCAAAATGAATCAAGTAACAGTATTGAGTGAATTTACTGATGATTTTCCTTGCTATGTTTAAATGCCACATTTTCTTTGCAAAAACAATAATAATTTTTTAAAAAATTTTGTGAAGAAACCTCTATTTTTAGTAAAACTTGACTTCTTTTCATATTTCTAGCTATCAAATAATTTTATTTACCCTGAAAACATGTATTCTTTTCTATGTGTAAAAAAAACCATTGCCAGCTATAAGCTTACATTTTAAAACTTATAGGTCCTGGGAAGTTTGCAGTAGAAAAGACAGTATGGTCAACTATTTAATAGAATGAAAAATTATTTTAAGAATTCTATGCACATTTCTTCTTTTAGGAGTATACATCACTATTATATCTAGTACCTGTGTGTGGGTGTGTGGGGGTGTGTGTGTGTGTGTGTGTGTATACACTCACCCACAGATTTCTAAATCACTATGTGATAAATAATTTTATGTGACATCTTTACTGGACCATGAGATACCCAGATATTTGGTCAAATATTATTCTGGGTGTTTTTGTGGGGATCTTTTTGGATTAGATGGATTAGATGTTTTTGGATTAAATTAACATTTTAATTGGTAGACTGAGTAAAGCAGTTTGCCCTTCTTAATGTGGGTGGGCTTCATGCAATAAGTTCAAGGCCTGAGTAGAACAAAAAGGCTGACCCTCCCCCAGGTAAGAGAGAATTCTTCCTGCCTGGCTACCTTCAAACTGGAACATTGGCATTTTCTTGCCTTCTGACTCAAACTGAAACATTGACTCTCCTTGGATCTTGAGCCTGCAGGCCTTCAGACTGTTCTCATTCTCATGCCTTTACACTTGGACTGGAACACCATCATTACCTCTCCAGCTTGCAGACTCACGCTGCATAATCTTTAAACTTGTCAGCTTCCATAATCTCATAAATCAATTTCCTATAATAAATCCCTTTAGATAAATATAGATAGAGATGCATCCTATTGGTTCTGTTTTTTCTGGAGAATCCTGATTAAAACATATTGCACTTAATAATATGACTGGCTTATAATTTAATGGTCTGTGGAGAAAAACTCAGGTGCACAAGGAGATGTAAAACAGTTTCATGTAAGAAAAAAAGGCATATAAATATCATTTGACCATTGAGGTCAGGTAATCTGCATGAATTCTGGAAGTTCAGAGCATCAGCCAAGGCCAACTGTAGAGGAGCAGGGAAAAAAATATATTCTGGCTAGAATTTGAAAAATTTAATATGAGATTTAACACCTCAATTGTGAAAGTAGACTTACCAGGTCAGTTACCCTATTTACATTTAAAGTATTCAGTTATAAACTTTCTATCGGTGATGTCTGAAAAATTAAGGATCCATTTTAGCATCAACTTTGGTCAATGTTTGGAAAGAATGGAAAAGGAAATTATAAAGAATGTAGATTTAGTTCCATTTTATATCCATTGCCGGAAGAGATACCATTGTGTCTGAAATAATTCAGAGTCATATGAAATAAGGCAGTGTGACTATCCCTAGAAATGCACATGAACAATATTCATAATGACAAGCCCAGAAAATCACCTAGCAGTGAATAAGGGCTCCCGAAGGGGATTCGAACAGGATCATCTATGGCTGCAGTCCCCAACCCCTGGGCCAAAGACTGGTACCAGTCCGTAACCTGTTAGGAACCAGGCTGCACAAGAGGAGGTGAGGGGCAGATGAGCAAGTGAAGCTTTGTCTGTATTAACAGCCTCTCCCCATGGCTTGCATCACTGCCTGAGGTCCGCCTCCTGTTAGACTAGTCATTGTCTCGCATCACCCCCGGATGGGACCATCCAGTTGCAGGGCTCCCACCGATTCTGCCTTATGGTGAGTTTTATAATTATTTCATCATATATTACAATGTAATAATAATAGAAATAAAGTGCACAATAAATGTAATGCACTTGAATCATCCCCGATCCATCCTTCCCGCCCCCTGGTCCATGGAAAAATTGTCTTTCTGTGAAACCAGTCCCTGGTGCCAAAATGGTTGGGGACTGCTGATCTATAGAATATTTAGCTGTTAAGACTGTAGAAGGCTGGTACAGGGGCAAGGAGCAAGCCAGATTCTGACCTTTGAGTGCAGCGTCAGGGACACCAGGGAGCAGCAGCTGTCTAGTTCATATTCCGAGGGGACATAAGTGTAAGATATAAGAGTGTAAAAGGGAATTCAAGGAAGTGGGAAGAGCTGGAACTCTGGCTAGACAGAAATGACCTCTACTCAAAGTTAATAAACTTGGAGCAGTAAAGTGGCTCAGTGTCTCTAGTTTAGGGGATTGTACTTACTTGTTTTTTCATTCCTGGGGCTTTCTGTTAGACTATCAGGTTTCTATACATAAATATACCAAGAATGGCTTTTTTTCCCCTTTTTATTCACTGGTAACATTATGAAGCTTCCAAGAATTTGTTCTGAATGATTGAACTAAACTCCTAATGAGCCCAACTGTATGTTTGTTTGTTTGTTTGTTTTTTCAGTTGGACATCTTTATATGTAGGAAACTCAGGTGGATATTTAGTAGACAGTAGTGAATTTACTGATGTGTTTCATATTTACCACAATGAGGAGGTGGTATGAACCCATTGGTGCTACCTTTGAGTGGGGCCCATATAAGAAATGGTTTTACAGCAGATTTGGGCTTCAGTGCAAGTTGTCCTATTGCTCGAATCATCCAAACAGTAGAGTCTAAGGAATTAGAGATATTTGTGGCAGAAAAACACCCACATACAACAGAGAATGATACACCATTCACAAAAAAGATCCTCATATGATACTCAGCCATGAGAGAAGTGCGGACCATGGGATATTACATGATCATGCAACCATACTGGCCTTTATAACCTGGCTTCTGTGAGACTCTCCAAATCATGTGGTTTTGTAAATTCACCAGCTATCTATTCCAAGATTGAAGGAATGCTGTTGGAATTGGGCAGCATCAAAGTTAGGAGTAAAAGTAATTTTCAAAAAGCGGATCAGGCTTCCAGTTTATCTGCCACTGTTTCACTGGCTCCTGTCTGTCAGCTTACTTCTGTGGTTACCTGGTCCACCCTGAACAGCTAATGTTGAAGGTGAAGGGCAGGAAAATATCACAGATTTACTGCAAACTGAAAATGGACTAATTCTATAGTATAAGGTGGGCCTTTGTAAGGATTATGCACTCCAGAGTATGAGAAATATATTCTATGATATTTCAGGGACCATCCACATCAATGAAGTGTTTAGGGGTCCAATGGTCTGGGCTATTCTGGTATATCCCTGAAACAAACAAACAAACAAAAATTATAGTATCTCACACCTCCCACCATATAGAAGCAAGCATCATTTTAATAGATCTCTTTCGTTCTGGAGGTGTCGCCCTGAATGAATGACGGTGGTGAGGAGAAATTCTCACATGGGCAGAGCTTCAGGTAGTACACTTGGCCATTCACATTGTGTGGTGAGAAACAGTTCTCTAGATGAGAATATATATGAACTCATTGGCAGTGGAGCATGACTTGCCTTGTTTATCAGGGGCCTAGAAGTAAAAAGAATCAGTGCAGGGATATCTAGGGGAAAGGTATATGGATAAATGAGGAGCTTAGGCACAAAGAGTAAAGACTCTTATGTTACATTATAATGATTTGTTAGTCAGGATTCTCCAGAGAAAAAGAACCAGTGGGGGTTTTGTGTGTGTGTGTGTGTGTGTGTGTGTGTGTGTGTAGAGAGAGATTTATTATATAAATATTTTGAGGAATTGGCTCACATAATTATTGAGACTGGCATATCAAAATCTGTAGGGTGGGTGGCAGGCTAGAAACGGAAAAGTCGGAAGACCATCTGCGGCAGAATTCCTTACTGGACAGAAAAGGTCAATCTTCTGTACTCTTCAGACCTTCAACTGGTTGGATAAGGCCCATCCCACATTATGGAGTGCAATCTGCTTAACACAAATTCTGATTCTAATGGAGTCTCATCCAAAACCACTCTCACAGAAACATTCAGAATAATATTTGACCACCTATCTGGGCACTGTGGTTCAGCCAATTTTATACATAAAGTTAACCATCACAACTCTCCTAGAGATGTCCACCACAGAGGAGCACTAAACAATCAAAGAGAATGTTTCAGCCAGTTAATGCTCGGCCCCTCTTTCAGCAGCCCTTCCAGACTTAGCACAATGGGTGCGTTAATAGCTTGAGATTCTTCTCACAAAAACCGATCCAGTTACTGCTGCTGCTAATTATTCATTCTGCTAGCAATAGAGATCAGTACTAAATTCCCAACATAAGATCTCTAATCCTCGCTTGGGTGAGGCAAAGACATAAAATGTAACCAAAATGTTTGTACCTTCATAATACCCTGAAATAAAAATAAATAAATAAATACTGATTAAATATTTAAAAAAAAAAGACCATTCTTTGAGGAGACTAACCAGACACTTAATGCCAAATTGACTACGGAGGTTCACTTACATTTTGAAAGGGACAATAATTTATCATAACTGAAATTAACAGTTATTCCTTAGAAAGGTTTTTCTTTCTTTCCCATAGAGCTTCAGTTTTTGCTAGTATTTCAGTGTGTACAGAGTGTTTGATCCATCAGGGAGGTATTCTGTATAACGTTAAATTATAACAATGAACTCCAGAGCAAAGTATATGCAGAAATGAAAAAATTAAGGCATGTTTAAGAAGCCAGGTTGGAGATGACACTCTGTACAGGTGGGGCACCATTCTCCAGGAATGGTATACACACTAAATCAATGTCATTTTGTGGTGTCTGTCTTCATTAGGTAGAATAAATAAGCTTCAGAACCAAGAGATGGAAGTAGGAATGACTCTAAGTAGCATCACTTCTGGTGATTCACTTGAAGAGTATGTGGTTGCCATTTTACAATTCTAGTATCTTCAGATCTGAAAGTCTAGGTTGCCCATAAGGGTATATTTCTGCCAGGGTCCACAGCCAGAATCCCAGTAAACTTTAAGCTATGGCTGCCACATCATATTAGTCTCCTGAGCTAAAATCAGCAGGAAAGAAAAGAGTCACAATCCTGGCAGAGGTAATTGATTTTGATCATCCGAAGAAGGAGGTAGGATTGTTGTTAAATGATGAATAAAAGGGAAAATATATTTAGCTACCCAGGTGATCTATTGGGTCATATCTTGGAAATCCTCTGAATATTGTTCAAACAACATCATTGAGATATAATTCACGCACCATACAATTCACTCATTGAAACTATACAATTTAATGGTTTTGGTATATTACATTATTTTTCAAATTGTGGTAAAACTATGCATATTTTTATACATGTATACATATAAATTAGGCATATTTTACCACAAATGAATTTATATACATATATTAAATGTATGTCCATAATTTATATAAAATTTTATATACTTATATATAAAAACATGAAATTTGCCATTTTAATTATTTTTAAGTGGGTAATTGAGCGGCATTAGTTACAGTCACATATCCTACATCCTTCATCTCTAATTATTTTGAAAACGTTTTTAATCACCCAAGAGAGAAACTCTATAACCACTAAGCAAAAAGCTCCATTGCTCCCTCTTTTCACCCCATCTCTATCTAATCTATTTTTTGTCTTTATGAATTTGCTTAAATACTTCATATAATTGGGGTCATACAATGTTTGCCCTTTTGTGTCTAGTCTATTTCACTTAGCATAAAGGTGTCAAGGTTCATCAATGTTGTAGCATGTATCACAACATTTTCTCTTTTTTGATGTAATATTTCGTTGTATGTTTGGACCACATTTTATTTATCCAATAATTAGTTGAAAGACATTTGGAACATGTCTATCTTTGGGCTATTGTGAACAATGCTGAAATTAACATAGGCATACGAGTATCTGTTTGAGTCTCTCCTTCCAATTCTTTGGGGTATATAACCCAGGAATGTGTTATATGGTAATTCTACATTTAGTTTTTTGAGGAACCACCAAATCTCTGTCTGATTTTGACAATAAATATGTAACTATAGCAGCCTTAACTGGAGAATGGCATCATGGCCTAGGGAATTAGACTTTGCAGAAAAAAGTTCTCTCTCTTGACCCGTGGAAATGAGAATTGAAGTTGAGGGGAATCTAGAAAGAGTAGCAGAGGAGGAAGGCTATGAGTATAATCTGTGGCCCTGACACCAGCCAGGGTAGGGAGGCTTGTATTAGTCTAAATAGCATTATTTTTCCCCCAGGCAAGAAGACCTGGAAGATCTATTTCCAGATGGCGTAAATTTATCATAGGAAACTGATGGATCTAAGGGACAAAGGGATGAACCGTAGTGGATGTTATAGTTTGCTGCTTGAATCCCCTTTCAGAGTGAAAACACTTGTTACCCCAGGTGTTGGGAGTGATAGCTGCTAATGTCTCACAGAAGTGTCCCTTCCCAGGAATTTCTGAGTCTAAGGAAGCTGCCTCATATACTCTTACATACCCTCAGTGGGAAGAAACCTGCACCAAATGAAGTCAATACAGGATTGCAATGCCCCAATGGTCTTCCTCAATTTGGGACATTTCTGAAAGTCCATCTCAATTTTAGAGCTCTAGGTGAGATCAGCTGAAGACTCTGTTACAACTATACCATAGATCACTTTCTTCTTCTGCCTAGTTCTGTTTTCCTTTTATTCCCTTATAGGTATTATTGCTAAAAACATGCTCCAGTACATTTTCATATCATTTCCCATTTCTAGTAACCTGAGGTAAAATGATTGGCTTAGAAAAACTGACAAATAGCAATCACTAAATACAAAAACCGATTGTTGGCTTTATAATATTCATGGCTTATTATTCCCCATTTACTGTGAAAGTTTCAGTTTATTAACATTGAAAGTTGTTTTTTTTTCCCAGAATGACACTTTTCTTTTTCTCTGATGATACAAAGAATTCATTACAATTTCTATCTAAGATTATATTATGGAATATGATGTGAAGATTACAAAGGAAATCAAAACAAATAATAAGTGAATATCTAAAGAAAAAGAATAGTAATGCATTGTGTTTATAGGATATGTAAAAATAAAATGTATGGCAATAAAAATATAGAGAATGGACGAGTATAATTGAAAATATATGGTTACAAGATACATTGCATACAGAGTGGAATGATATTATTTGAAGTTAGACACTGATTAACTAGAAATGTGTTTTAAACCTGGAAC
>NW_012135192.1:1277449-1278237 GCF_000956105.1 Propithecus coquereli | reverse complement strand
AGGCAGAGATAGAATAGAATCTAGGCCTTTCTTGACCTGAAAACTCCTAACTGCTAGCATGACAATTTATGCATTTTGCCTATGTTAATTTAAATGAGACAAGACTTTGAGATTCTACATTTAAATTAAAATTTGGCAGAATGTTTTTGTTTCCTTCATGAATGGAGAAGATAAATGTTCCTATCCCATCTGATCAATCAAAGAAGAATTACAAAGATACATGCCATTGAGAAATCAAAGATGTCAAATTAAATATTATTACTGTGGCAACATTTTATTAATTAAGACAATCTATGTGTCGTTAAAGGTTAATTAATTACAGGTCAAAATAACAATTTCCAATTTAGAGTGTCTTATAAGACTTATTAGAAAAAACATGTAAGGACACTTTATTTTTATATGACTCAGAGTATTAAACATTTTTCTTTCATCTCTGAGGCAATGACAAACATTTGATTCTTCTAATTTTGCTGAGATTTTTTTCATGCACAGTTAGAAGAGCTTGCAGTTTCAAATCCTTAATCACAAAGAACAGAGAGTTCTCAATATCTCCGTTTGCAATTTCTCAAAGTTCAAACTCTATGTCCTGAGTCATCATTAATTGTTTGTTTATATCTATAACTGCAGCCCAGCTTCACGAAATGCTTGAATTTGAGTTTTGCTAAGGTGTACTTATTCTACAAAATGATGATTACAATTGCATTTTATGCCAGTGAGAGAATCTCTTAAAATGCTATCTGAGATATCCTGTGATAAAATTTGTGTAGTGGGTGTTAAAAGCTATAATA
>NW_012135192.1:1272880-1274584 GCF_000956105.1 Propithecus coquereli | reverse complement strand
ATCTACTAAATGAAGTATCACAAGAATGGAAAAACAAGCACCACATGTACTCACCATCAAATTGGTATTAACTGATCAACACTTAAGTGCACATATAGTAAGAACATTCATAGGGTGTCGGGAAAATGGGAGGGAGGAGGAGGGGATGGGTATATCCAAAACTAATGGGTGCGGTGTGCACTGTCTGGGGTATGGACAGGCTTGAAGCTCTGACTCAAGTGGGGCAAAGGCAATATATGCTAAAATATTTGTACCCGTTTAATATGCTGAAATAAAAAAGAAAATAGTATATTGTTGCAAGGTGGAGATGGAGTGGAGCAGGGATTTTTATATGGATGGAGACAGTAAAAAGCCTTCCCTTATCCACGATAGCAGGATTTAAAAACAAAGTAATCATATGGTGACATGGAAACACAGACAGTAAAGTGGAAACATTTCACTTGACAAAATGTGTAGGAGGTAATTTAATATGAACAACACCACAGCTATGTAATGGGCAGGTATAACAACCCCAAACTCAAATTTAGAATAACTATTAATTCTCTCACTTTCTTAAGGCAAATCCAATACTATAATCTTCCTTTATCCCAAGGTAGTGGAAAACTCACTCTACAATATTAGTGGTGTCACTCCTTTCTATCCTTTCTGAAGGTCGCACAAAATACAAAAGAATCCATAAAATTGGAAGAACCTCCAACAGCCAATATTTATCAGTCAATGCCAATGCCTTAAACAATGTCTTAAAGAAAGCAGGGAAAAGGAAGTTCCATTCTTGCACAAGCAAACACACATCACAGCTTGAAGTTTGGGAGAGCAGTGTACTTGCTATCTTAAGCTTTAGAATATATTTTGCAACATAAATAATTATAATCCCATCATAGCCAATTTAATATGGAACCTTTCAAAATCACCAACAAACAGAAGTCTAATTTCATTTCTACATTAATATGCAAATCTCAGAGTTTACCAAATTATATAACTATATGTTCTTTCAAATACATGAAAAATGTTCATTAGCTATTTGACTAATATATTAATCAATCTGAAGAACACAAAAATGTCTAGCAAATTAATACTGGGATAGAATCAATATGTTTTATTGCTTTTTAATTTTGAATACCTATAATGATTAAGTAGCATATGATAATCAGACAAATATTTCCTCCATTCAGTCTACTGAAAATTATAATAAAAAGAGGATTAATATTAATGGGGAATTTCTACCTTGTTTTTGGCATTAATGCTTGCACATTTAATGCCATGGGCATAAACTATTTATTTTAAGGTTAAAATCATCATATTATTCATTGATAAGAGAATTGTTTATTCCCAATTCTTTAAAAATGGTGTATTGTATTGACCTAATCTAGCACTCTCTTTTAGTTTCCTCTCGAGGAAATCTTTTCTATATTAGACATTTTTGTTATTTGTTTGATATAGGAATCTGTCACTTTGAAGAAAAGCTGTAATGTTCAAAATGTTCTCTATTAAAAGTAAACATCATCATTGTTTATTTGAAATCATAAAAAATCAGTTATTTCAAATTGAACTGAGTAACAGTGAGCTATCTAGTCATCTCTTCTTTCTACAGAAAGTATATTTATTAAATCTCAAAGCATTCAGAACAAAAGAAAATCATGCCTGAGCACATGTTGGCAACAAAGTATGCAATTTCCTTAAACGTTAAGTATATTTTAGTAGCAG
>NW_012135192.1:1270493-1272830 GCF_000956105.1 Propithecus coquereli | reverse complement strand
TTACCCCAGTGGTCCCCAACCTTTTTGGCACCAGGTACTGGTTTCATGGAAGACAGTTTTTCCAGATAGGAGTGGGGGTGGTTGGGGGTCGTGGGGATGGTTTCTGGATGATTCAAGTGCATCGCATTTATTGTGCAGTCAAACCTCTCTGCTAATGATAATCTGTATTTGCAGCTGCTCCCCAGCGCTAACATCGCCACCTCAGTTCCATCCCAGATCATCAGGCAGATTCTCATAAGGAGCGCACAACCTAGATCCCTCGAATGCACAGTTTACAGTAGGATTCACGCTCCTGTGAGAATCTAATGCTGCTGCTGATCTGACAGGGGGCGGGGCTCATGCAGTGATGCGAGCCTGGGGAGCAGCTGTAAATACAGATGAATTTCCCCTTGCTTGCCTGCTGCTCACCTCCTGCTGTGTGGCCAGCTTCCTGACAGGCCATGGACAGGTACCAGTCTGCATCCAGAGGGTTGGGGACCACAAGCTTATCCTAAAATCAATGGGTCTAGCCTGGAGTTCAAAATTACATAGTTTTGCTCTGAGTTCCATTCCTACTATTAGATCCAGTGTTAACTTAATCATATGGGATGAGAGTGAGAACGGTTTTGGGTTTAGTTTTTTCATTTTTGTTTTTTGGTTTTTTGTTTTTACCTAAATGAAATTTGGGAGTCTCTCCCAAAAAAGAGTGGATTGGATGCTGGGGAAGCAGAAACAATAACCGTGCATTACAAGTATGTATATGAAAAAGACAGGGGAATAACTTGTGAAAATTGTTTTCCTTTTCCACTTCAAATACAGCAGCACAACTTCCAACATGGAGCTGCACTCACAGTGGCACGTTTCAGAATGACATGCCACTTAGCACTGCTGTACTGATTAGTTTGGCAGGAAGTTATGATCAGAACAATTCTTGGAGCGACTCTACTTGTGTATTCGCTGGCAGGAATTCAGAGAAGCCTTGCTTGCTTGATGGGAAGACAAATGTCTTAAGAATTAAGAGGAATTTTATATTCATGTCTTAGAGATGACTGCAGGTTGCTTGGTTAAAGAGGTTAAAAAGGAAACTTGCCGCTCAGTGGTAACTGGGAAAGTGGTTGAACTTGTAGAGCACTGTGCTCCAGCTGCAGACAGAGTGAAGGGCTCACCAAGAAAATGGGCTGCCCCTTGGGCATTTCTACCGAAATTCAACATTTCTATTCAAAACCAATGTCTTAAATCAGTAACTCTGCAAATACAGCAGAAATTGTACCTACAATTTCCCCATAGTTATCTTCCGACACCCATATGGGCAATGCTGAATTTAATGTGACCTGTGACATGGATACTTTTTCTATTCTCACTTATCCTCCTAAAACAATTATAATTGCTCCCTCAGGGAATAATTCAGGATATTCTTCAACAATTCACCCCTATAAATGATAGGCTGTTTTCAAGCTCAAGTCTAACACAATAAAATGCAATCTGATGTGTAGTCAAAAAGGCTTGCTGAGGATTGAAATAGGTTGTTTGGAAATAGGTTGAAAACTTCATCTGGAAATTTCAGTCTCTCATTGCTTCACTATCCTTAGAAATTCAAATCCCCATGAATATTTTCTAAATGCACTTTTTTCCTATTATTGTCCTCACTTTAAAAGTTAACAAAACCTAATTAATTATATCTAAGAATTCTAAAATAGACCACTGATTTTGTGCTTTTAGCATTATAATTGTATTTACTTATTTACTTAGTCATTGGCAGTGTCTATACTCCACAATAAGTTGTTTTCTAAAAATGTCGATGCAGCAAATGAAATGTTATTATTGAATTTTATTTTGTTCTACTAATAATTCTTTTCTTTTCAATTAAAAATGTAATTATTTTGAAATTAGCTAAAAAGCTGGGTTATCACTACTATGCAACTCTCTCATGTCAATTTATTACATCTTATTCCTTCTATCTAGTTAGAGTGAATGAGGCAGTGCCCCAAGAGAAGGAAAAGAAAAATCAAAATATGAAATTGAGTTTAACATGATACTCATGTTAAATACTCCCTGTCTTTATAACTTGCACATCTCTATTTATGTTAGACAATGAAAGATTTTTTTTTTTTTTTTTTAGAGACAGAGTCTCACTCTGTCGCCCAGGCTGTGGTACAGTGGTGCCATCATAGAGTACAGCAGCCTCAAACTCCTGAGCTCCAATAATCTTCCCACCTCAGCCTCCTCATTGCTGGGACTACAGACATGCATCACCATGCCCAGCTAAAAGATGTTTTATGCTTTGGTGCTGTTCAGCTGTTGTATGAGATTCTAATACAGTTTTTGGAAACCTAGCACAACATTGAATATCTTAGAAAA
>NW_012135192.1:1256394-1257653 GCF_000956105.1 Propithecus coquereli | reverse complement strand
TAACATATAATCATTCATTCAGACACTTTAGATTTCATTTTTAGTGCTAGTTTAAGTCAAAATTACTCTCAATTACCTCCCAGAATCTCTATGAGGTTTTACTATGATTAAGTCCAAATTGCCAATTTTGAATGAAGGCAAATTAGTCGATAGGGGTTGATATATACTGCTCCAATGAATGGGTTCCAACTGAATGCAAAGAGGCAGAGGGCAAATTGTGATAGTAATAAATCAACCAATAAAAAGACAACTCCCAGTAAATTAAAATCAAAGAATAACCTACTTAAATCTATATAGAGGTCAATAGGCTTCTTGTCTAAACATTATCTCTTTCAGATGAAAAAGACTCATTTTATATGACAGAAGTTGAATCCAACCTGCCCGAACACTTACTCTCCCTTCTCTCTTTTATTCCTTACCCCCTTTCCTCCCTCTCTTCTTCCTTCCTGCCTTTCTTCTTTTTCCTTTTTTTGTTTTTATAACATTTATTCATAGTGGTTAAATACATATGCCTTAAAGCCAGAGAGCTTTGATTGCATTCTGACAAAAAATACCATTTGATCTTCAACAAATTGTTCATCTTCCTGTACCTTAGTTTCTTACAAGCTATTTAATGGTAATGGATAATATGTTTCTCAAGGGTTTGTTAAGATTTTCAGCATTACTGTAAATAAAGAATACAGCACAATGCTTGGCACATAGGAATTGCTCAGTTAATAGTAACTAAAATTTTTCACCACAAGTAGATAGTACACGGGAATCTTTATTAATTTTATCATTTGCATGTTGATTATTATTTAAAATGATGTAATAGTTTTTATACATTAAAGGTTTCATATTGTCTCACTTACTGTCTTATGATTTTATACATTAAATGTCTTTTATGACAAAGTGATGCTGAAATACAAGAAAAGCAAAACTAATATAATTTTCATAGTTTTACTAAATCATTGCATATGGTAATAATGATTAATTATGAATGAGCACTTACAATGTGACAGATGCTATGCTAAGCACTTCACACAAATTTTCTTTTTAAATCTTCACAATAATACTATAAGGTCAATACTAAACATTGCTTAAAGATACAGAGATGTTCTGTAAATTTTTCTTTTTCTTTTAAATAATTTCACTGGGCACAGTAGATTACTCCTGTAATCCCAGCTACTCAGGAGGCTGAGGCAGGAGGATCAGTTGAGCCCAGGAGTTTGAAGCTGCAGTGAGATATGATCGTGATTGTGCCATTGCACTCCAACCTT
>NW_012135192.1:1254150-1256344 GCF_000956105.1 Propithecus coquereli | reverse complement strand
GTGTGTGTGTGTGTGTATTTTTAACTTGACTTCCAGGATGTTAAAGTCTCTCTGTTTTCATTCTATCTCACTGATTGTTCCATCTTAGTCTTTTTTGATTATTTATTCTCTTTGCTCTAATGTCACAAAGCATACATTATACGTCCCCAAAACTTAGTCTTTGACTCTCTTTGAACTACACTCACTCATTTCTTTGGTTATTTTATCCAGATTCAATGGTTGCAATAAATTCTGTATGATAATAAATCTGAGACTTACAACTTCGGCCAAGTACTGTTCATCCCAAACTGCTGTTGCTCATGTGGCAGATATCTCTAAATCAACATGGCTGAAACGAAACTCCTCTTCCTTATCCTGAAACCAGCTTCACCCACATTATTCTCTATAGCCATGGATGATGTCTTCATTTCATTTCATTAGTACAAAAACCTTGGAGTAATTCTTTACCTTTTCTTTTTCTCACACCCTCCAATAAGGGAGAGTATAGTCAACCCTTGTTTTTTAGTGTAATATGTTCTAACAGTGGTCCCCAACCTTTTTGGCACCACGGAGCAGTTTCATGGAAGACAATTTTTCCATGGAGGGGAGAAGGGGCAGGCGGCAGAGCTCCGCAGCCCGGTCGGTCCTTAACAGGCTGCGGGCCTAGAACCGCAGTTTCTAGAAACTTGCCAAAAACACTGAGTTAACAAAAATTAAACCATTGCTTCCAGGGGAATACAGAGTTAGGTTTCTGCAAGCCTCTGGTCACAACATTTTGGTTAACTTATCAATATATAACCTTGTTTTATGTGTGTTTCTATTTAAAGGCACCTTATTGAATATACATTGTTGATTCATTAACATTGAACTCACAGCCATCAGCACGATAACTCATGCCTGAACAAAGTTTATCTAACACAGGTATTTTTTCCATAAGGTACATCACAGCCTTCTTGCGCTTGGGAGCATTAGGCAACACTTCAGCACCATGCCTGGGGCCATTTTAAATAGCAAAATCACAAACAAAAAAGCATAAAAATGCAAAAACCGTGGTACTAAATTGACTGTGAAAAGACTTGTTTACATGACGATTGAAACATGAAAACAGAACATCGGACTCATTTGACCTCAACTGGGAACGCGTGTGTTGGGCAACTCAAATTTTTCCTGGCTTTGCAATTTTCCATGAATGTCCGTGAAAGCACCATGAGTATAGCTCTTGGGGTTATCAATTTCAGTGAGCAAACAAATTAGTAAATGTGGAATTTGAGAATAATGAGGATTGGCTATATTTTGAAATAATACTTTCCAAATATAACTAGAATGTAAAATGTATTATCATTTGCTCCAAATTATAATAATCTCTCACTAGGACTATTCAAATAACCCCTTCCTGCTTCTACACTTGCTTCTTTATATCTACTGTCAATGCAGCTCCATACGTAATGATCACTAGACAATGGGAGGTCGAGTGGGGAGAATGAACACTGCTAATTGTTACGGTAGGGTGCCTTAGATTATGAGTTACTTTGATTTTAGAAATGCTAAAATTCTGGAAAAATGTGTTTCTTAGAATTGATGAAATGCAGTATGTCCTGTTTACTTTATATGCTTAAATACAACAAAATCTAAAGGATATGTAGTGACTTATATCAATATCCAATTCTTTTTTTTTTTATTAAGGTATCAATGTAATTTCCTTTGATTATTGTGACTAAAGAAAGCCTGGTTTTTCTCCCACAGCATTCTTCCATGATATCCAGACCTTGTTTCAAAAATGTAAATATCAAGTCCCTGCCTTTTCTTATGCTTGTACCAGAGTATAGAATCTAGATATTTATCATTTGTTTCTAGGATAAGTATTTCTTCTCTCACCCATATGCTTTGGAACAATGCTTTCTGTGGCTCTGTCTTCCTCCAAGTCTTTATCTCTCACTTGAGGAGTCTGCATCTCTTTAGTTTTTGTTCTTTTTACATAAAGAACAATAGGCATAGATAACATTTATTTTTAATGTTTGAGAAAAATCATTTTCTGCTTATATAAGATAAAATATTTCATATCATCAAAATAAAAAGTTGTTTAACACCTTTTACAGGCCGGGCGCGGTGGCTCACGTCTATAATCCTAGCTCTCTGGGAGGCCGAGGCGGGCGGATTGTTTGAGCTCAGGAGTTCGAAACCAGCCTGAGCAAGAGCGAGACCCCATCTCTACTAA
>NW_012135192.1:1249801-1251245 GCF_000956105.1 Propithecus coquereli | reverse complement strand
AACAGCTAGATTATATTTATGTGCCCTTACTATGTGTCAGGCAGTCTACTAAAAGTTTTACCCATCTTTTCCTCTTCATTCTGGCCAAAGTTCTGTGAAATGAGCACTGTTGTTTTCATTTTACCTATTAAGTAAAGAAAATGAAGTTCAGAGTATTTGAGTAACATTCTTAAAAGTTGCACAGCTAGAAAATGTAATAGTTTCAGGTCTATTTGATTTCAAACTCTGTGATCTTAAGCATGATATATTCCATCAGTCTCAGCCTGAGTTGCCCAATAAACAGAGCCTAAGACACAATTATGTATTATGTATATATTAGGAAGCATAAGAAAATATTCTAGATTGTTTATAATTGGACAGAAAGTATTTCTGTGACATCTAATACATCAGAGGCAACAGGGAAGCCCCAGGGTACAGCTATAAGTTGCGATTATAGACATGAAACAAGGGGCTCTTACTATGGACTGAACAATTTTATCTCCCCACCCCTTCCAAAATTCATATATTGAAATCCTTACTCCCCAAGATGATGGTATTAAGAGGTGGGAACTTTGAGAAGTGATTATATCATGAGAGCTGAGCCCTCATAAATGGTATTAGTGCCTTTATAAAAGGGGTATGAGAGAGATCCTTCACTCTCATCCGTATGAGGCTAGAGTAAGAAGACAGCCATCTGTGAAAAATCAGGTCCTCACCAGACATTCAATCTGATAGTGCCTTGATCTTGAACTTCCCAGCTTCCAGAACTGTTAGTAGCAAATTTCTTTTATAAGCCACCTAGTCTATGGTATTTTGTTATAGCAGCCTGAACAAACTAAGATAGCTATTGTCAGCAAAACCTGTCAACCCACACAGGGCTGCTGCTGTGGTGGCTGCAGTAACACCTGTATCTAATGGCTCAAGGTGATGTATATGAGGTGTTTGTAGACCCACATCGTATTTTATTAGTGGAGCTGATAGTCCAAGAGTTTCAAATTTTATTTTGGGAAAAACTTAATTCTCTGACATACAGGTTGCATGATGATCAACATGAGTCATAAGAATAAAACCTATAGGTGTTTACAGCAAGAGAACAAACTAATGCTTCAAACATTCATAATTGCTGATGAAGAAATGCTTTCAATAACGTAGGTATTCCGAATAGAGCAAAGAAAATTCTCTGAATTGTCTGCTGAAAACCTCAGTGTTATGGAGAAAAATATCAATATGAATTATCAAATATTTACAATTCACCCTTCCCCTGTGATCTAAGAATGGGCTCTGAGAAGGCTACGATTGCTTCCTATACTACAGTGACAACATAGGTTGCTTCATTCAATTCACATTCTTTCTCTTGGTAACTAAGAAAAACCAAAAATCTAGAAAGGGAGGGATAAAGATATTTGCTCTTCCTGCCGTAGTGGCTTTCATTTTTCCTCCTCCTCCCCCTCCTCCTCTTCTTCTT
>NW_012135192.1:1246695-1248971 GCF_000956105.1 Propithecus coquereli | reverse complement strand
AAATGTACAAGGCTATAAGAAAAAATGCAACAATTAGGAATAATTGACCATTTTAAGAATAATTATGCTCTCATCTCATTACTTAGAGTTAGAAAATTGACATAAATATGAAAAGCAAGAGAGTAATCCAATCTATTTTCCATACATGGACTATGGCAAATAAATTTCAATTTTGTACAAAATCCAGTACATCATTGCAAATTCTCTATTCCATTTTTGGGGGTTAAAGATGATAGTTATATAAAATGGTCTCTCTTTTTTTCATTTTTATAGATTTGAGGGGTACAAGTACTGTTTTATTACACGGCTATATTGCATAGTAATGAAGTCTGGGCTTTTATTGTACCCATCTCCCAAAGAGTGTACATTGTACCCAACAGATAATTTTTCATCCTTCAGCCCCCTGCACCCTTCCAACTGTTGGAGTCTCCAGTGTCTATTATTCTACTCCGTATGTCCATGCATATCCAGTGTGCAACTCCCATTTATAAGTAAGAACATGTGATATTTGCCTCTCTGTTTCTGGGCCATTTCACCTAGGATAATGGACTTTGGTTCTCTGTTGCTGCAAAAGACATTTCATTCTTTCTTATTGCCAAGTAGTATTCCATGGTGTGTGTTTGTGTGTGTGTATGTGTGTGTGTGTGTATCTCACATTTTCTTTATACTATCATCTGATGATGGGCACTTAGATTGATTCCATGACTTAGATACTTTGAATAGAGCTGCAGTAAACATACAAATACAGATTTGTTTTTAATATAATGATTTCTTTTCCTTTGGGTAGACACCTCATAGTGGGATTGCTGGATTGAATGGTTGTTCTATTTTTACTTCTTTGAGATATCTCTGTACTGTTTTCCATAGAGGTTGTAATAATTTCCATTTCCACCAATTATATAAGTGTTCCCTTTCCTCTGAATCCTTGTCAACATCTGTGTTTTTTCATTTTTATTTTTTTGCTTTCTAGTAATGGCCATTCTCTGATTATTGATGTTGAACATTTTTCATATGTTTGTTGGCCACTTGTATATTTTTCTTTGAAAAGTATCAGTTCATGTCCTTTGCCAAATTTTTAATGAGGTTTTTTATTTCTCTTTTTTTAGTTTAGGAATTGTATTTTATTTCTGTTTTGAAAGATTTGAATTCCACATTTTGAATTTCTACATACTAGCTGTGTACCATTATCTACATATTTATGCTAGCAAAAGGAATATGTAGATATTTTATTTTATTTTAGTTTATTTTCAATTTATTTATTTTCTTTTTTTAAAAAAAATTCAGAATATTATGGAAGTACAAACATTTGGTTACATATATTGCCTTTGCATCGCCCAAGCCAGAGATACAAGTGTGCCCATCCCCTATACAGTGCGCTCCGTACCCATTAGTTATGAGTTTACTTATCTCAGCAAAGAGATTCCACACTATGATAATTTACAAGTTTATAGGATGCTTGAAAGAGGGGAAGAAAACACGTGTTCAGTCATGTAACAATTAGAGGTTTTTGATCAAAAAGAAGGCTTTGTCAGACCCCTGCTGCTGGTATCATCCAAAAGCCTTATGTTGTTCTGCTCAGCTAATTTTGATATACAAAGCTTGATGTTTTTTAAGCTCCCAAAGACAACCCCAGCACCATCTGGATTTGCCACTTTTTATTAAAAATTGCATTTTTTTTAAATTTATAGAAATGGGGTCTCACTCTTTCTCAGGCTGGTCTTGAACTCCTGAGCTCAAGCAATCCTCCCACCTTGGCCTCCCAGAGTGCTAGGATTACAGGCGTAAGCCACCACTCCTGGCCACATTAATGAATTAATGAAATATTTATCATAATGATGCTTTTAAAATATCAGTAGAAAGGAAACAAACTAAAGTTGCATTGCAGAATTTTATTTTAAAAATTAGAGTATATCTTAACAATGGACTATCTCATCACCTATCTACCTACATAATTACTATTTCTATATAAACTGATACAAAACCAAACAAGGCTCAGTGAAGTGTGATTATCTATGCTTCCATGTATGTAACTAGAAATAATAGATATGAAAATGATTAGACAGATGCATACATCTTTAGAAAAGATTAAAATAAAACTGAAATGTAGCTGCGTCTGAGAAAAAGGGAATGAATTTGGATGTGGAAGAAATATTTACTTTTCATTGAATGTATTTTTTATAATATGAACTTTTTAAGTAGTTTAATGTGCTAATTTTCATTAAAATAAAAAGAACCCACCAGTGCCCAGTTCTAATACCATTGTCCAAAAAAGGAAC
>NW_012135192.1:1245413-1246645 GCF_000956105.1 Propithecus coquereli | reverse complement strand
ACTAAAAGTAGAGCTACCATTTGATCCAGCAATCCCACTATTAGGTATTTTCCAAAAGGAAAAAAAAAAGTCATTTTATCAGACGCTTGCACTCAAACGTTTATTGCAGCACAATTCACAATCATAAAGATGTGGAAACAACCCAAGTGCCCATCAGTACATAATTGGATTAATAAAATGTTGTATATGTATATCCATGGAGTACTACTTAGCCATTAAAGAAATAGTGAACTAATTGCATTTTTAACAACCTGGATGGAATTGGAGACCATTCTCCTAAGCGAAGTATCCAAAGAATGGAAAAACAAACACCACGTGTACTCAATACTAAATTGGAACTAATCGATCAACACTTATTTGCACATATGGAAGTAAAACTCACTGGAAATCCAGCAGGTGAAAGGAAGGAGGATGGGATGGGTAAATTCACATCTAACCAGTACAATGCACACTCTCTGGGTGATGGGCACATTTATAACTTTGAGTCAAACTGTACAAAAGCTATTCATGTAACCAAAACATTTGTACCCCCATCATATTTTGGGGGAAAGAAAAAAAACTATCACTTGTTACATTTTGGTAAAAATCAAAGAATATTCACAATTACTTAATTCACAATTACCTACCTTTTCTAACTTTCCAAACTACCTATCAATAGTTGCACAAATTTTCTCCAAATAATTCCATGAAAAGAACATATTTAATACAGAAACACATACAAGAATCTATCTGACTTTGTAGATATTTGCAAAAGCTATAAAACAGTGCCAGACTTATCATTAAAAACTTTGGGAAACTGCAGATTTTTTAAATAAAATTGTGTTGTTTATACCATAATAATTAGTAGCTAGTAAGTGTATTATTGTTCTTAAATTAAGTCATAATAAATAGTAAATATTAGCTAGTAAATTCATTATTGTTCTTAAATTAAGTCATGATATTGAAAATTTCTATCTTTATATCAATATGGTAGAAATTTATAGACATAACCCGTAAACAAAAAGTCTTGTGGATCTTCACTAAGCTTTAAGAGTGTAAAGATTTATTGGAACCCAAATGTTTGAAAACTGTTGTATTAGATGGGAGGAAGAAAGTCAAATTTCTGTTCGTAATACATCTCATGCCTCATGAAATTTACAGATATCATGTTTAAATTATATTTATAAGCCATTACATATTTTTGTAATTTTTAGATAACATCAATTTTCTCCTCTTCACATTAAGAGTCATTT
>NW_012135192.1:1243650-1245363 GCF_000956105.1 Propithecus coquereli | reverse complement strand
AAAAAAAAAAAGAAAGAAATGTCTAGGACATCTGCATTATTTACTTAATTATATCATTTATTTACTTTAAATAATAGTTATTAACATTTTAGAGTGGAAGACTTAAAAAGCTTAAGTAACATTTACGAAGCTATATAGTTAATAAACGGTAGGACCAGGGTCTTCTGATTCCAAACAGAATATTAACTTCACTGCATCACAAGAGAAGATTAAACTATGCTCATGTGGTATCTTTATATAGAGCAAGTTGCTTTATGCTTCTTAAGGTTATATGTTTTTTAGTAAGTGAAACAAACAAATCCAGAAAAGGAATCATAACAAAATTCCAGTCTGTCCCAGGTCTTTACAAGATATTGGTATAAAACACACACACAACACACAGCCCCAGCCCTGAAGAAATTTATAGTATTGTAGAAAAGACTGCCAAATATACAAGGAATTTTTATGTCATGAAGGTTTTTGAGAGCACAGAATGTTAGGAGACCGCTTAAAAGGAAACCTACCTGAAATGGGTGGATTACAGAAGGCAAGCTGGAGGAGATAGCATGTAAAATTAGAAGCCAGTGAGAAGTTGCAAAGCCAGTAGAAAGAAGGGTAGAAGGTCATAAAACAATGAAAAGAACAGCATACATTCCAGAGGAATGGAAGAGGAGAGAGGCTGTGCAAAGACTTATTGCAGAAAAGATCCTGAATAGCCAAAGCAACCTTATGCAAAAAGAACAATTTTGGAGGCATTACTTTATCAGACTTCAAGCTATACTACGTGGCTATAGTAAATAAAATAGCATGGTACTGGCACAAGAACAGAGACATAGACCAATGGATAAGAACAGAGACCCCAAATATAAAACTCTCCTCATATTGCCATCTGATCCTTGACAATTCAGGCAAAAACATGCACTGAGGAAAATAATCCCTATTCAATAAATGGTGCTGGGAAAATTGGTCAGCCACATGTAGAACACTGAAACAGGATCCACACCTCTCACCACTCACAAAAATTAATTCACAATGGATAACAGACTTAAACCTAAGTCATGAAACTATAAGAATTCTGGAAGAAAATGTTGAAAAAACTCTTACAGATATTGTACTAGGCAAAGAATTTACAAAGAAGACAACAAAGACAAGCATAGCAACAACAAAAATAAATAAAGGGACCTAATTAAAGTAAAGACCTTCTGCACAGCTGAGGAAACAATCAATAGAGTGAATAAACAACTTACAGAAGGAGAAAATATTTGCAAGTTATATATCTGATAATAACCAGAATCTACAAAGAACTCAAGCAAATCAGCAAGAAAAAATCAAACAATCCCATTAAAAAGTGGGCAAATGACATGAACAGAAGCTTTTCCAAAGAAGATAGACTAATGGCCAATAAATATATGAAAAAACGCTCCATGTCACTAATCATCAGGGAAATGCAAATGAAAACCACAATGAGATATCACTTAAGTCCTGTGAGAATGGCTTTTACCAAGAAGTCCCAAAACAGCAGATGCTGGTGTGGATGCGGAGAGAAAGGAACACTTATACACCATCGGTGGGACTGCAAACTAGTACAACCTCACTGGAAAGTAGTATGGAGATAACTCAAAGGACTAAAAGTAGAGCTACCATTTGATCCAGCAATCCCACTATTAGGTATTTTCCAAAAGGAAAAAAAAAAGTCATTTTATCAGACGCTTGCACTCAAACGTTTATTGCAGC
>NW_012135192.1:1219055-1230566 GCF_000956105.1 Propithecus coquereli | reverse complement strand
TCCCTGTTTAAATGTGTTTAGAATAAAATCTTCAGGAAGATTTATATAATAAAGAGAACTGAATATTGTTGAGAGAAAGTTTTCGAAGTTGTTAAAAATGGATTTGCTTGTTTTTTTCCTCAAAGCTTGATCAAAATATGGCATTTTATTCTTTAGCAGAACATATTGTATTTAATTCAAAATACTTATTGGTTTTTGCTATAATAGCTTACACAACTGACATTTGATGCTGATTTTCTTGTGCAACAGCCAAATTATAGAAAAGAATGCTACTTTTTTTTGCCATGTAACCACAAATGAGAGATATAAAATTAAAGAATGAAAGTTTCAAACATAGCAAAATAAAAACAGTGTGGGAATTTAGGGCATACCTTTCTTCTACTCTGAATAATTCTGAAGTCTTCATATATTTACATTAAAAATATTTCACTATTAAAATTCAAATATTGATGTGTTGCTATTTTCAACAAAAGCATAAAGGGATTTGAAGTTCAAAGACAAAGAATTTAAAAGTAGCTTCAATGATACATATACAAAATAACTTTATGCTTTCCTATGAGATAATTGAATAAAAGTTGTCTCACACACACACCCCAATACATACACACATATACAATTTTAGACACTCATTATTTTTTAATCTGGATAATAACCTAATGCTGACTATAAGGTTCATGTAAGTTTATTTAATTTTTAAAGATATCCCCTTATCCTGGGATTTGAGTGTTATTATAACCTTGTAGAATATAAGACTTCATCTATATTTTACCTGAATTCTATTGAGGAGATCAGGTTAATCTGTTTTCTTGATCTGCATATAAATAAAACCCAAAAAACAGCACTTAAATATAAAAGGGTTTATTTTTATAACTTGAAAATGTCCAGATGTGAGCAGTCCAGCACTGCTGTAGTAGTTCAATGAAGTCGTAAGCATCTCAAAACTTTTCAGTATTTCTGGTTACCATTCTTAGAGCTGGTTTTCAGTCTCATGCATGCAAGATATTTCCCACTTCTGACCTAGCATAATATTCCAGGCAGAAAGAAAAGTTTAATGGGAAAAGACTAACGAGGCCATCCACACAATTCTGTCCCCCTTTAAAAGGCTTTCAAAGAACCACTCCTGCCCCCATGCCATCTTCGTGATTGTCATTTATGGCAATATTCAGAACCATGTCACATGGATACTTCTAATTATAAGGCAAGTTAAGTGCTCAAATGTTTTTACTGAACACATGAATTAAATTATAATTCTCATAGTAAGGAAAAGGAGAAGAAGAGATATTAGATAGGTAACAATCAATATCTGCCACAAAAATTATCTCTAAAAAGAATAGTACAGTTCAAGTGTTACTTCCAAGAACCTTTAATTTCTCTCAATATTCAAACCAATTTCGTTTAAATTGCTCTCAAATTTGGTGATGCATTAATAGTCATATTTTAAGAAGTTTAGTAAATAGAAAACTCAAGGAAAATTAAAACTAACTACAGTTCTATAACTTAGAGTTGATTATTAAGAATATTTTGATGCCTATATACTTTTACAGAATAATGCAAGAATGTACATATTCATATGAATAAATGTTATTTGTAACTAGAATTATGTCACGTAACACTTTTGTGTTTTTCCCTTATTAACATTTTTGCTTCATTCCTATGTTATTGTATTGTTTTGTAGTGCGATTTTTCATAGTATTTTATCAAACATATTCTAGAAAGTAGACTTATCATAGATGGCTTTACACCAGTATATTTATGCATGCTATCCAAAAGTAAACTTATTCTAAAACAAACACAGAATATGATACTACCTGTATGTAAAGATTTATTTTCAAGCCCAAAATATACTTAATATTGTTCTTATTAGTGGCCTTAATAACTATTTTTTATTAAGAAGTTGTTACCTATTTTATTGTTACTAAGTCATAATTAATTGTTGCATGATTTATTTTGCAAAAGATATATTTTTTAAGTACCTTTGAAATTTCTAGGAAAAGAACACATAAATCTGCAGCAATGAGACTTGCTGTAAAATTTTAAGAATGGATAAATCCTGCTGGGTTGTTGTGTTGATTCTACCATCTGTTCAAACTATTTTCCAAACAGTCTGTTTTAATAGATTACTAAATATGTCTCCAAAGCTCATATCCCACAGGCAATAAAGACACAGGAGATTTCTTAGCATAAAATTACTTTTGTTACAACTTTATTAATTTGAATTCAAAATATGGCAATTAGCTCAAAACTGGTAAAATTGGTCTTCTTCTTCTTATCTTTATGTAGATGACCAATATTTTTAGTCTTTAATCTGTTTCCTTTCACTGTTTAAAGAATCACTTTCTAAATTTTATATCATGCTTGCTGTGAACCTTCTATTTTCTGCACTAGGGAATAGTATCCAAGTCACAATTCTGCTTTCCAAATTTTACGTGAGAGGATGTTTTAAGATGAGCTCTGCTATGGACTGGATGTTTTTGTTCTTCCAACATTTATATATTGAAGACCTAATTTCCACTGTGATGGCATTTGGAAATGAGGCCTTTGGGAGGTAATTAGGTCATAAGGACAGAGCCCTCATGAATGGGATAGTGCCATTACGAAGAGGCACTAGAAAGACAATCTCTCCCTCCACCATGTGAGGATACAGCAAGAAGGGGTTTTAACTCCATGTTTTTCAAGATTTTCACTATGTCTTTGCTTTATGCAGTTTGTATGTGATGTGTCTTGGTGAGGATTTTTGGTATTTATCTTGCTTACTATTTTCTGAAATACCTTGATCTGTGGTTTGGTGTCTGTCATCAATTTTGGAAAGTGCTCACCCATTATTCCTTCAGGTAAATCTTCTCCTTTCTCTCTCTTCTTCTTTTTCAGGTAATACTATTATACATGTATTTTACCTTTTATAATTATTCTACAACTATTGGATATTCTGTTATTTATTCATTCTTTTTTTTCTGCTTTGCATTGCAGTTTAAGGTGTTTCTATTAACATACATTCAACGACTCTAATTTCTTAGCTATGTCCAGTCTCCTTTCTGTTACAGTCTTTTTGATGAATTTTTTTTGTTCTTTCCATCTCTCTGCTTACATTATCTATCTATGCTTGCATGTTGTCTACTTTTTGTATTAGAGTTTTTAATATATTAATCATACTTATTTTAAATTCCCTATCTGATAATTCAAAATTCTATGTGAAGTTTGATTCTAGTTTTGCTGCTTGCTTTGTCTTTTCAGACTGTGTTTTCTGCCTTTTAGCATATCTTGTAATTTTTTTTCTTGAAAGTACCACATGGTGTATTGGATAATGGGGACTGAAGTAATTTGGCTTTTAATATGGGGATTTATGTTAATCAGGCTATGGATTGAGCTGTGTTTAATGTTTGCTGTAATTGTACATGCCAGAGGCTTCAGTTTTCTCTAAATTCTTTGCTGTTTTTGTTGTTGTTGCTTCTTCCTGTTGTCTTTAGGCTTCCCTAAGAATGACTTCCTAAATAGTGGGTGTGTGTTTTCGCTCCCTCAGTTTTGTCCACCTTTATTATCCTGAAGTTCTGTTGGTGTCCTGGTATCATGTGGGAAAAGGGAAGTGTTCCATAACCTTAGGATTAAATTTCAGTTTTTAGGAGGAACCAACATGGCAGACCAGAGACACAGCTGCCAGGTCATCTCAGAAAGAAGGAAAAGTTTTAGATGAAAAAGAAAAAACAAACAAACATAGATCAGGTGTAATTCCAAGGGAAACGTGCCAGAACCTACCACAGATTCCATAGGAAGAAGTTGCGGAGCACAGCAAGAAAGAGCAAGCCCCTCAGATTTTGTCTCACTCGTTCCCACACAATAATCTCCCAACACTGGCCCAGACTGCAGAAGACACAGGGGACTGGTGGGTCCCAGGGGATCTGCATGGCCGTGACCACAAAGCCTGGACATTCTGGGCAAGCTGCTTCTGGATAGAAGGACAGAGATGACTGGAGTGCTAGTTTTCTTCTATTAGGTAGATAGTCTCTCTCCTAGGGACAAAACCAGGCTTTGGTGCTGCTTCTAGCAATTGCCACACCTGGGGAGGAAGGACAAGGGCCATGCAAGTCTCGGTGCTGCTCCACTTTGACCCTGCCCTGAGCAATTGCCACACCTGGGAGAAGGAGGAATGCCCTGCCAATCTGCGACAGAATACAGGGAATTCTCCAGCCCATGGGCCAGGCAGCCAGGGTCTGAAAAATGACCTACAGTAACCTAAGGCTAATTATCATGTCATTAACTGTTCATCAAAGTGGTTCAACGGTGACATTTGACCCATGAGGAGGGCTCACTCTAGACATACAAAACAGGACCCCAGACCATAACCAGAGCCTCTTGTTACAACAGGGGGCTTGTTCATCATCTGTGGTGAGTGTATTTTGCTCTTGCTCTATAAGTCTATCTTGCTCTTCCTCAATGAACTTCATTTCATACTAGCTCTGCTATCAGTATGTCTGGTCATTCTTTGGCCAAGAGCACACCAAGAACTGAGAACAGATTGCCAACCTGACATCTTGGATGTCTAGGTGAGCCAGCTCACCTTGTTGCATGAAAACATTCTTGCTTTGGATCTTCCTTCCCTGCAGCCAGTGCTTGGACAGGCAAGGTGCTTGCTTTCTCTTTTTCACCCTGGCCATTTCTCAGACTGCATGGCTGAGTTCTCAACGAAACTCAGGTGTGTGATAAGGAGTTTAGAGATGCATTCCTTGTGGTAGGGGAGATGTCTTTCATTTTGTTTCACTTTAGGGAAGAGGGCTCTGCACTGTAACTCTTGTGTTTACGGGCTTAGCATTGATTTTGACAATGTAATTTTCTTTCTGATCTGACGGGGTGCTTACAGCCCCTTCCCATGTTAAGGCTAAAGAATGTTTACTCCCCCTGGTTTTGTCGACACTTAGCCATCTAGTGCCTGGCTCACTCACTCTGAGCGAACTCGTATGCCTGGTAATAAGGAAAGCGGGACTTGATCAATGCCTACTTTGTAGGGTCATTTTAGGACATGGGGGTTTATACAGCCCGTGGACATGCCTGTACATGAACAGGTCTGGGTTACCTAAAGGCATCATTTTTGCATCTATCCCTGCTGCGTCTCTCCCATGCAGAGCACAGTTAAATACTTATACCCTTGTTATTTTGCGCCTTTCTCCACCTTCAAGCTATTTATTTTGATCTGTTCCAGGAAGTGCCTTCCTTATCGTGGCTGGCCACCCAATTGTTGGTGCAAGTACCTTCACAAATGAACAAGTCATTACACCAATGAATATCGTTATCATGGCGCTTAAAAATTAGAGGCTTTAGGTTTGAGGGATCGTTCACAGCCCCCCTTCCTATGAATCAGAAAGGAGACATCTGGACCTGTTCCTTGGCCGAACGGCCTGGTCTTTACCTGGGGATGCCTTGCTCTAACAGACCCCAGTGGGTATAGCCTCTCTCCTTTCCCTCCTTTGTTCCTCAGCCAGATGGCCCAGGTCATCACCTGGGGACATCCAGCTCTAATAGACCCCAGCTGGAAAAGTTTCTCCCTTCCCCTGACCCTTTTTATTTCCTTCCTTACTTCCTAGATGAGTTCACAGAGATCAAAAATCCCTTCCAACATCCCTTTGGGGCCCATTCTCTCAAACTGGGACAAGTTTAATCCAGACACTCTGAAGAAGAAACGTTTAATCTTCCACACAACTACCTTGCCACAGTACAAGCTGGACAGTAGAGAACAGTGGCCACCACACAGGACTCTAAATCACCCCACCATTTTACAATTGGACCTCTTTTGCAAAAGTGAAGAAAAATGAGCCAAAATACTATATGTACAGGCTTTCTTTTATTTACGGGAAAATCCTCGGTGATGCAAGGGGTGTTTAGAGCCAAGTAAAACTACGGTGATGAGAGATCTTCAGGTTTCCACCTGTTCTGAGCTGCCCCCATACCCAGGGAGGCCTAAAGGGGGCCCTACAAAGGGGGAGGTGGTGCCATATGTACCTCCACCAGGGGGAAAGGTGACTTGGCTCATATCCTTGATGGAAGAAGCTGGGGAGTTCAGACAAACCTTGGTCCATGAGGCCTTTAGTTTAGTAGAGCTAAAACAAATAAAACAGGATCTGGGGCGCTACACCAATTGCCCTGAAATTATGTAGAGACATTCCAGCATTTGTGTCTAGCCATGCCTTGACTTGGAAAGATACACATATGGTTCTAAGACAGACTTTAAGTGATTTTGAGAAATGTAGTGTTAACAGAGGTACAATAATTTGCCACTGGATTACACTTTTCAAATCCTAGATATCCAGTGGGTGAGACAGCTGTGCTAGTGATTGAGCCAGGGTGGGATAATAATTCCTCAAAAGAGAAATGGGAAAGAGAACACTTTTTAATGTGTGACCAAGCTGCCTCAAGGCCACCAGGCAGAAAGTGGTCAACTATCCCAAGTTCTCTGCCATAACCAAAGGGCTCGAGAAAAACTCAATAGCCTTCCTGGATCAGCTCCAGGAGGCAATAGAGAAATACACCACTCTCGATCTTAACTCCCATGAGGGACAGGTGATATTAAAAGACAGGTTCTTCACCCAAGCAGCACCAGATATTAGGGAAAAGCTCCAGAAGCTTGGCTAGGACCCTACCACTTCCCTGGACGATGTGGTGGCTGCCGCTAATTCTGTTTTCTGTAACAGAACTTCCAAACTGAAGTCTCATCTTGGGAGAAGGAGAAGAGGAGGAGGCTAGGAATGCCCAGTTAATGGCAGCATTGGCACCCACATTCTGACCAACAGCCAAAGCCTCCACCAACATCATACATAATGAGAAAAAGTTGAAAGCATTCCCAGTAAGAATTGGAACAGGACAAAGGTGCCCACTGTCACCACTTCTATTCAATATAGTGCTAGAAGTCCTAGCCAGAGCAATTAGGCAAGAGAAAGAAATTAAGTTTATCCAAATTGGGAAAAAGGGGGTCAAAGTACTACTTTTTGTTGAGGATATGATCTTATATCTGGAAAATCTCAAAGACTCCACCAAGAAGCTCCTGGAATTGATAAATAAATTCAGCAAAGTCTCAGGTTACAAAATCAATGTACACAAATCAGTAGCATTCCTATATGCCAACAACAGTCAGGCTGAGAATCAAATCAAAGACTCAATACCTTTCAAAATAATAACAAAGAAAATAAAATACCTAGGAACATACTTAACTAGGGAAGTGAAAGATCTCTACAAAGAGAGCTATGATACACTGAGGAAAGAAATAGCAGATGACACAAACAAATGGAAAAACATGTCTTGCTCATGGATCAGTAGAATCAACATTGTTAAAATGTCCATACTACCCAAAGTGATTTACAGATTCAATGTAATCGCCATCAAAATACCAATGTCATCTTTCACAGATTCTAGAAAAAATAATTCTGTGCTTCATTTGATATCAGAAAAGACACCAAATATCCAAAGCAATCTTAATCAAAAACAACAAATCTGGAGGCATCACATTACCAGACTTCAAACTGTACTATAAGGCTAGTAACCAAACCCACATGGTATTGGCACAATAACAGAGACATAGACCAATGAAACAGAATAGAGAACCCAGATAGATATAAAACCATCCACATATAGCCAACTGATCTTTGAAAAAGCAGACACTATGTACACTGAGGAAAAGAAACCCTATTCAACAAATGGTGCTGGGAAAATTGGATAGCCACATACAGAACAACGAAACAGGATCCATATCTATCACCATTCACAAAACTTAACTCACAATGGATAATGTACTTAAACCTAAGGAATGAAACCACAAGAATTCTGGAAGAAAATGTTGGAAAAACTCTTCTAGATATCAGCCAAGGCAAAAGATGGATGAAGAAGACTCCATTGGCAATCACAGCAACAACAAAAATAAATAAATGGGACTTGATTAAAAAGCTTCTGCACAGCTGAGGAAATGATCAACAGAGCAAATGGACAACCTACAGAATGGGAGAAAATATTTGCATGCTATACATCCAATAAAGGACTAATAACCAGAATCCACAAAGAACTCAAGACAATCAGCAGCAAAAAAATCCAAACGACTCCATTAAAAAGTGGGCAAAAGACATGAACAGAAGCTTTTCAAAAGAAGATAGACAAATAGCCAATAAAAATATGGAAAAATGCTCAACATCACTAATCATCAGGGAAATGCAAATTAAAACCACAATGAGATATCACCTTACCCCAGTAAGAATGGTTTTTATTAAAAAGTTCAAAAATAATAGATGCCAGCATGGATGCAGAAAGAAAGGATCATTTGTACACTGAGGGTGGGAGTGCAAATTAGTACAACCTCTATGGAAGACAGTATGGACATTCCTCAAAGAACTAAAAGTAGACCTACCATTCAATCCAACAATCCCACTACTGGGTGTCTACCCAAAGGAAGAGAAGTCATTATATTAATATAAAGAAAACACCTGCATGCAAATGTTTATTGCAGCACAATTCACAATTGCAAATATGTGGAATTGACCTGAGTGCCTATCAATTCATGAATGAATTAACAAAAATGTGGTATATGTGTATAATGGAATACTATGCAACCATAAAGAAGAAGGAATTAAGGCCTCTTGCAGCAATTTGGATGGAACTGGAGACCATTATCCTAAGTGAAGTATTTACAGAATGGAAACACAACATGTACTCATTATTAAACTGGAACTAACTGATGAGCACACATGTGCACACAGGGAAGTAAAACCCAGTAGAAATCAAGCGGAGGCAGGGGGAGGAGTGCGAAAACCTACCTAACAGATACAGTGAACACTATCTGGGTGATGAGCACACTTATAACCCTGACTCAAGCATAACACAATCAATACATGTAACCAAAAACATTTGTACCTCCACAATATTTTGAAATAAAAAATTCTGTTTTTAGAGGGCCTAAGCTTCTGGGTTATGACCTTTTGAGTACTTCTTAGCTTTTTGGGTTCTTTTTCTCCCCTTATCTGAGGCATGAAGGCCAGAGGGAGATGAAGCTGACCAGTTTTCCCTACCCCACGTCATACAAAGCTCTAGTAACATATCTTTCCTTGGAGAGCAGAATGTTGTAATTCAGAATGGTTTGGGCTTATTTCAAAATGGTTATTTTCCCCTTTCCCTGCCTGAAACAAGAGGAGATTTTTATTTGATCTTCACTCTGAGAACTCGGTGTTGTTCTTGGAGGTAAAAGACACAAAAGTTTGAGATTCCCATAATACTGTGCCCTCTGGAATTTTAAACTCTTGATCCTTTCCACACTCAGCTTCCAGCAGTTTGTCAAAATTACCATTTAAGTGTTATTAACTTTACTGGATCCAGCAACTTATGCTTTAAATATGCTAATCTCAGCTGTGATTCTCTGTGTTAGCCTGTCTCTCCAAATTTGAGGTGGTGGTTCACCCTGTGACCTCTGTTCTCTGATAAATCTGAAAGAAGTCATTGATTTTTAGGTTATTTAGCATTTTTCTATTATCGCTGTTGTTTTGTTGTGAGAATGAGGATAACTTCCAAGCTTTGATCTTGTTGAAGCTGAAACTAGAAAACTGAGGAGCCACTTTTTTAGAACATTGCTGATTGCCATAGTAGAAAGAATTAGTACCCTGAGGGTTTTACACAGGTAACTGAATGCTTTGCAGCAGTAGTACATATTGTTTTCACTCACAACATTGACACACCAGGTCACATGTCTTCCCCCAGACACAAGGCGGCCAGAATTGCAATCTGTCTTATGTATAGAAATCACAGAACTAGCAATATTTATTCATACCGCTTAACATCCAAAGAGAAAAAGAATGCTAGAGAGGCCAGTGCCACACAAAAAGTATTTTTATTTCCATCATCACAACTCTCGATTTGGTGATCTAAAGTCACAGTATATAAAGAAAAACATCAGAAGCTGAAACTCTCATGTGGAATTTTGGGTCCTTATGCCAACAGGATAATGGGGGGGGATCAGATTATTATGTCTAGAATCAAGTTGCTATCTTTTTTTTTTTTTTTTGGTACTGAAAATGTATACGTAGAAATCAAACACATCCATATATAAAAGTAGGACCTGCCAAATTAGGACAGGAGTTGATAAACTTTTCCTATAAATGGCCAGATGGTAAATATTTTGGCGTTGTGGAGTATAGATCTCTGCAGCAGCTGTTTAACTCTGCCATTGTACTGCTAAAGTAGCCATTGACGATAATGAACATGGCCGTATTCCAATGAAACTTTATTTACAACAGGCAGAAGTTTGGATTTCTCCATGTACTTTAGTTTGACAACTTCTGTCAGTGATCCTTGAGGAATAAAAGTTTAGAAATATGTTTTGGTGGAACTATTTTGAAACTATAATTTAAATGAGGGTAAACTATGGTAGTTATTAATTTTTCTGTCTCATACATTTTCCCCTGTCTTTCTTTTTCTTTCTTTGCTTTCTCAGCTCCTTATAATTGGCTTTATTTGTGATTCCACAGTGAAGGCACATTCACTCCATTTGCTAAGACATTTATAGCTGACCTTGCTTATGCTTTAACTCCTCGAGAACCTCCATTCAATGTGGATTAGTAATTAGTCACCATTCTAGCACTCTTTCCCTCCCATCTGTTAGATTTTATTTCTTATAAAATATAAAATACATTGTTCTATTTTAATATCAGTTGAAATATCACTGAAGCAGTGACGTCAATTACTCAAATCCTTCTAATAGCCTATTCTAAATTACCTTTTATGAGTCTAAGAAAAAAGAAGTACGTACTTGTGGTACGTACTTGTATATTTATATACAAATAGTGGAAGTGTATAGGGGATTATGGTTTCTCTGATTGCATAACTGATTAAATCAAGAAACAAGGTACCCTCTGGCATACATTAGTCTCCTTAGGCCAGGGCAGTGTGGGCATTATAGGGACAATTGTCTCACTGCCACAGTTTAAAAATATCATCAGTGCCTTCAATGTTAATATTCTATTTGGTATTTTGTAAATACACAATTTTTAAATATTTCTCTTTCCTTCCTTCTTCCCAAATTGATATCTGTGTTAAGAGGAAAGCTTAGATGCTTTTATTGCTAAGAGGTGTCCTTAGATCCATGTGCCTTTCCTTTTTCTTTCCTCTGGGGCTTTGGTAGTATCTACAATAATAGATCATATTAAACACCAGTTTCCCTGCCAGTTTCTGCCGGCCACCTCTTGCTAGCACTGCAGGTTTTCCGTGATCCAGTCTCAGCTTCTACTGTATTTATGACTTATGCTATCCCACTCCACAGCCTCCACTTTGGGGTCACCTTACCCCTTACCACCATGAAGGATCTTCACAATAACAGGTCCAGTGACACTTTCTGTCTCTTTCATAAGAAGCACACAGGAAAAACTCTCTTTTCTAAATCGCAGGGGCTTTGGGAGATTGTGGGCATAATCCCTTGTCACATTTCTCTGTTGGACCCATTCCAGATTGACGTAGAGACAACTAAAAGGCAGGCTCCTCACAGAATCCCAGATGGAG
>NW_012135192.1:1217054-1218270 GCF_000956105.1 Propithecus coquereli | reverse complement strand
AAATTTTCTGAAATAATGTATAAGTTTTGAAAAACCAACATATTAGAAATTTATAAAACATACTAACGACAGATATAAATTATAATTAAGCAAAAAATATTTTCTAAACTCGTTTGCTTTAGATATTTTGAAAGCTCCAACAATTATGTGTTTCATAATATCAAAGGGCACCACAGATGATTCAAATAATTCTGCAAATCTCAAGGGGAATTACACATTTTTCCCTTGAGTAGATAAATGTTCATCTTCTTCTCCTGAATATAGTTTCCTATAATATTCTACATTTTTTTCCCCACATCTCACTGGTATCTTTAAACATAGTTTAAAGTTTCTTATACACTGAGAATTTCAGTAATTAAGTTTGCCTCGAACACAGAATTGCATTTTGTGAGAATCCGCACAAGGAGGATTAAAAATGACAAAGAGGGCTTTAAAGGCATAAAGCTATCAGATCTAACTCTACCTTAGAATTTTTCATCTTTATTGTTAAGTATTGTGCAAATGCCTTAAACTGAGTTTAGCATAAGAAAAATATTCTCATCCTATTAAGGATAAAATTAATTCAGCTCAAATAATAGCAGATTCAATTAAATAAGAATAATTTTAACTTACAAACTTAAAGAAAATAGTTTCAAGTAAGGATAAATATTTGAATTCAGGCTAATATTAAAACAAATCAAAAGGCTTTACCCAACAAGACAAATGAAAACAAACAATAGTCATATTTATCAATGATGATTTCTGTATAAAGTGATTTTAATATTGTTTTAAAAATTTTCCTGGGTTTCATATAATGCCTTCAATGCACCTCAGTTTTTAAAAAAGAAACAAAATTATAAAGGAGATTATTTATTCTCTACCTATTTCTAAAGTAGAGAACTGTCATAATAGGACAATGGTAATCAAACATATTAACCATTGTTTGACAGAAGATTACAGGGGTTTCAGAATCTTAAGGACAACTAATGAAGAATCATTTGTATTAAAGTGTACCATATGCAACTCTTTCTTATTGAGGTGGACGTAAATATAGATAGATGATAGAAAGATAATTAGATAGATAGATAAATGAAAGGTAGAGGATGGGCTAGTAGGCAGGTAGAAAGAGAGGTAGGTATATGGACAGAAAGTTGAATAGATAAACATATAAGAAAAGAAGTTGGAGCAATACACTCTTTGAGAATGTTTTAGAAGCATGCATACACTTAAATAGGTA
>NW_012135192.1:1214514-1215864 GCF_000956105.1 Propithecus coquereli | reverse complement strand
GTGTGTGTGTGTGTGTGTGTAGGAAAGTTAAGGAGCAGCCAGGTTAAGTTATTCTTGTAACTATAAATACTAACTCTTGATCCCCAGCTCTTAGCCCCTAGCTACTCCTAAAATTTCAGGTCAAATTAATAACATTCCTTTTCACCCCTTCCTTTTTAATCTCTCCTAATAGCGTAGAAATAGACTTGTTAAATATTAAAAGGTTGAACTTCTTTACTGGGGGCAAGACAGAAGAGAGAAGAAAGAAATTCTGAGCTTAATTGTGAAGTCAAAGTTAATGATTCTATGATTTCACAAAGGTTAAAACCTACATTCTCCATGTAACAATGCCCCAGAACACTGTCTCCAGTCCTCATCAGTCCTGACTCACTACCCACTTCGTTCCCAAATGTACTGGAATCTGGTTAGTATCAGGCACCAATTAATGAAGAAGCCTTTTTTTGTTAAAGAATGGAGAAGTAGTTGAATTGGTTGACTTATGAAAATGTCATATTGGTGGTGAATAGATATAATGTCACAATGAATTATGAGAACAATCATTCAATTTCATTGTTGTAGAACATATTGCTTCCTTGCTTTGTGAAAGTTTAATTTTTAACATAATTTTATTCACATATTTTGGTCTCTTTCTCTCCTAAAACAAACATTAGTGTTTCTGCCTTGATGGTTTGCTAAAAGTAGTGCTAGCCCACAACCCTACAATCATCAGTGTCCTAAGACCAATATTTTACTGGACTTTGGGAACCATTTTATGCACTTATGACTCTGTGCTGCTGTTTTAAAAAAATGCCATGACAACATTTGTATATACAGAGACCTAAAGAACTCTATATGGTGTTTTCACTCTGATTGATTTTGGGTATATAACAGCTCTCCAATGGATAAAAAGCAAGAGAGTAATTTTGCTTTACCAAATAGCTCTCAGTGAAAGTGATCATTGTATTTCCTTAAAGGAAAAGTAAGGAAGTCCAGGGGATTTTTTTTTTTCCACTGATATCTGTCTATTCACTTAATCCCCTACCAAATAAGCTTGTAAAAATCAGAGAACTGAATCTGCGCACTCCCAGTATACACATTTTATTTAAACACATCGATAAGCCACTCACCTGGGAAAAACATTGTGAAATTAACATAGAAACGTATATATGTCTATGTGATCTTTGCCTGTAAGCATATAATCTTATTTTAGAAAATAGAAATTCAACTTTGTATGCTGTAATTTTCACTCAACCAAATATTATGAACATTTCGAACATTGAACATTTTGAACATTTGAATATTATGAACATTATCAACATTAAAATCCCGACTACAATACAGCTTTTACTATGGAATTGTATTAACATTTAT
>NW_012135192.1:1199887-1201549 GCF_000956105.1 Propithecus coquereli | reverse complement strand
TCCTTGTAACAGTCACAGCGCCCCCAACCCCCATCGTCTTTCAAATGCCTGAAATATTAGGGGCAGTTCCTTAAGCCAGGATGTTTTCTCAGGTCACCCATGAACATGTGAATTCTTCAGCAATTTGTCATCACTTTTTTCTAGAGACTATCAGTGACCACATACCAATCAGAATGGCATTTTCTTGGCTGCTAGGTGTAAGTGAGCCAGTGCCAAATCCCTATCCTCTTGCCTATATTCTTGGACAACTCTTGTATCTTCTTAGAAGAAGAAAACAAAGATGAGATTACATGTATAAGATATTAATATATAGAAATGACTGTGAAGGATAAAGTAACAGGAAACCAAAGAAGGCAGGAAGAGCCATCAGATACTAGGTAGGTCTCTCATTAGTGAAGGAGCGGGGAAAGGAAGGAAACCTAGATAGGAAGAGACACATACAGGGATGCAATTCTAAAGCAGATTCAGCCAGGTTTAAAGGGAGCCCTTGAACCAAAATCTCCAATAGGTGGTGTCTCATGTCTCTTAGGAATGGAACTTCATTAGGACCATTCTTGTGCCTGCTCATTGGCTGGAATGTGTAACCACAGTGTGGAAGTGGTGATGGATCCTGAAAGGCAAAAGCTGGGGCTGTCAATCAGTCATGCTGTCTGTGGCAGGAGATATGAGCAGCCAATTTTCATGCTTTCCCCAGATGCTGTCTAGTGTTCCATAGAAAAAATGTTTAAATTGGAATGTCCCCCATTCTCTCAGAGCCTTTTATTCTCTCATCTTCAATTAAAAACATTTTAGAGAGGCTCTGTTAGGTTTTTCTCTGCATCCTTCCTGCTTTCTCTTGAGAAAAGTTTGGGGTTCCTCTTGATGGTGTTCTTTAACGTAGGCCGAACAGGGCAAAATTTCTAGAAGCTTGGGGTAGGGAGTGGAGCCTTTTCGGATTTTCACACTTACTTAGGTATAGGTATTTCTCTTCTTTCTTTATTTTTCTTTTTTTCTTTTTTTTTGATCATTAAACTCTGGTTTTGAAAAGGGAGCTAGAGGACCTCTCTAACTGTATCATAATCTTCCTTAGATGTCCCTCTGCTCCATGTTGAACATGCCAGCTTATTTAATCAATTTGTCTAACTGGAAGATGAATTCTGTCCTCACAAGAAATCCTTCTGAATTCAAAAGAGTGAACTCTCTGAACTAAGAAGGTGGTTTATTTTAGGTAAGGTTTCTACTGGGCAATAAATACAAGGATTACGTAGATAAAGATAGTAAAAATGCACTTTATTTTGCAGAAAGATTACATAAGAGCATGGATTTGACTAAACCCAGTAGAGGTATTCTTCCATGATTTTCACAATGAAGTATTTCTGAAAGATTATTTGTGCATGTGTTGATTAACTAATTTATTTGGGGGATTATCTTTTTAGAAATTTAATATGACCAAATTAAATTCTTAGAACATTAATTCATCTTTTAAGAAGTGTATTTTACATCTCTGCATTTAAAAGATCCAAAAGAACACAGAGAAGAAGCCATTGAAATTGAGATAATTACATAAAAGTTGATTTTTAAAAGGTCATGCATATTTTGTAATGACATTTAGTATAAAACATGTTAATGTACAGTTATCAGCAAATATTTTTAAATAAGACCAAGGTTTTTTTTAAATTGAAA
>NW_012135192.1:1197372-1199837 GCF_000956105.1 Propithecus coquereli | reverse complement strand
ATCCACAGATCAAAAATATTAAATAAATAAATAATAACTATAAAACAATGAAAATAATGCAAACAAAAAATACAGCATGACAACCATTTATGCAGCATTTACATTCTGTTAGGTACTATAAGTAATCTAGAGATGATTAAAAGTATACATGAGAATGTGCATAGGTTATATGCAAATACTATACCATTTTATATAAAACACCTGAACATCTGCAGATTTGGGTATGGAGGCAAGATCTGGAACCAATCCTTCACAGATATCAAGTGATGATTGTATTGCATTCTAAAGAAGGGCACTGTATCCTTTAGAATGCTGCCTAAAAGCATATACTCAATTGTGCTTTTAGAAGGCTCATTGTGTGTTAAATGAGGCTAGCTTCTTCTGTATGATGCAAATTGTGATATGACTAGTTGACATTATATGGACTTGGGTCCACTCCCACACACTCTTTGCTATGACATGGGTCACTTGATCAGATTCTATATTGTGTGTGATTCCATACCTGTAGATAAGCCATTCCATAAACCTCTGGATTATACCACTGATTAAGGTGCTACTGAAAAGAAAGACAAATGCTGATCCAGAAGAGATATTCTCACTTCTTAAGACAGACCCTTTCAAGATATAAAGAAACCAAAGTTAGTCAACTTGCCATCAAGTGGCCATTTGTCTCCTAGAGGAGTAGTGCTCTATTATGAGTTTAACATTAAACTCTAACAAGTTGCCAACAAGTTAAATATTTAAAGGCATCAGTGGCTAGATTCACATTGATAAGAGAGAGTTCATGCTTAGGATCCCATATATGGTTTCCATCTGTGTCACCTTGGCATTCTCTTCCTATGCCCACTCTACCAGTTTAAGAGAGGCCAACAACATAGACTGGCTATTGACAATTGTCTTAAGTATTGTTGTTTACTTAGTTGCTCAGTATCTCTTCTCTGGTAATATTCTCTGGTGAACATTAATCTATTAATATAATACAAAGAGCTTCACTCTTTATGCCTTCTCCTCTATGTTCATCCACATTATTCTTGCCAAGACTTCTATATATATATTCTTACCTCACACCAGTTCTCTTTTCATACAAACTGGATGAACAGATGCATTGCTTGCAGGTTTGAAATTGTGAATACTTTCCCTATTTACTGTCATTTAAGGCCATACTGAAATAGGATTGAAGTGCAGCTGCTACCAATTTTTATCTGTCACCCACATACTGAGATAAACAACCCATAACCCAAGTTTAGGCCTTTTCCTTCTTCTCTGGCTGGTTGACTAGGACCTCTTGCTCTACAATAAGCCAAAAATACAAACTGGGGGAGAGATGCAATGCAACTGGTAGGTGACAGGAAGGTCTGGGATATCTACTTCTATAGCTTCCTCATGCCTACTTGTCCTACTGAAGCTTAACCCAGATGCAACTTTCTAGCCTATAATGGTAAAATTTTGTTTATGATTTCCCAGGTCTTACAGAACTGAACTCATAATAGGCAGTTTTGCAAACACTGTCACTTATAGCAGCATGATCAATCATTCTGTTTCTGCTAGGGCTGTTTCTTAAAAGGCATGTAATTCCTTGGTGCAGATGGATAGCCTTGTTCCCAAATCCCAATATGTTGTGTTTTAGAAATGAATGAGGGATCATGGTTTTTGTTGGAGTCGCTATCATTAACCTCCTGTTCCTAAGTTTTTACCTCTTTCTGGTTGTACATATTTAGTAGACTCTTGTTGGCTACACAACTATTTTGTTCTTAGAAACTTCTATCCATGCTCTAGGAACCATTTCCACAATTTCTTATGGGTCAAGTGTGTCTATCTTTATGGCGTTTGTGTTCTTCTGGTTTCTGGTGTTCGAGCTCTCATCACCAGACTTTTATTGCTTTGTGGCCTCATCACACCTTGAATATTAACAATTCTCACTCTGTAAATGCCTCTCCTCCTGTCCATTCTGGGCTTCAGAGAATTGCTGCTGTTGAACTTCTTAGTGGTGCTAATACCCCATCACTGCTACATTCCTAAAGGCCTTGGTGATTTGTGCACTCACTGAGCCTCCCTGTAAAATATAATCCTCTGGTGGTTTAGCTAGGTTTACATATTTCCTCTTTATTCTTTTTACTTTACTCATCTTAGACATCTTTTTCTCTAAGCTTGTAAGAGCTACTCTAGTAATGAGTTTGATCTATTAACTGGGTTACTTTCCAGGTGTGCCAAAAAATGCCCCTAAGTCAATGAATTCCTATTTAATCCAATCTTACATTTTGACCCTCTTTTTGTGGCATTCTCAAAATTCAATCTATTCATACTCCCCAGGTTCCAACAAAAATATGCCAGCTAATTCTTGTAGCTCTCTTAATGAATACTGCCTTTCCTCCATCATCAGTCCCAGCACATATTCGGTAGTGTTACGTTGGGATTTAACTCTAGCTATTGGTCTTGCAGTCAGGAAAGGAGGTGGGAAAATCTTT
>NW_012135192.1:1193830-1194147 GCF_000956105.1 Propithecus coquereli | reverse complement strand
CACAAAAAAGAATTAAATCATGTCTTCTGCAGCAACATGGATGGAACTGGAGGCCATTTTCTTAAGTGACACAATTCAGACACAGAAAGACAAATACAGCATGTTTTCATTTATTAAGTGACAGCTTAATAAAATGTATGCACAGACATACAGTGTGGAATGATGGACAATGGAGACTGAGAAGAGTAGGGGGTGGTGGAAGGGGGATGTATGAAGAGAAATTACTTAATCTAATAGGTATAATGTACATTGTTAGGGTGATAGATATGCTAAAAGCCCTGATTTCACCACCGCAAAATCTATCCATGTAATAAAAT
>NW_012135192.1:1184364-1186357 GCF_000956105.1 Propithecus coquereli | reverse complement strand
TCAACACCCCTCCCCTGATTGTATTAATGTATCCTCCTTGTCTGTCCAGCTCTGGCATTACTCTTCTGCCTGAACAGCTGGAGGATAGACCTGTGCTAACAGCAGAGTTTTTTTTGATTGGGAGCTTCATGCTGTATTGAAGCCACAGTCTGTCAGTGGGTCTCCCGAAAGACGTGAGCATGGAATTGATCTAGTTTTCCTTCATGTTATCTTTCAATTCTTGATTTCACTTGACTTTCAGTGAATCAGTTAAAAGCTCACTGCTGAGGCATGAGAATTCAGTGACAGGTTTTGGTGTTGTATCCCTTATGAAGATATTTGGCTGTATGTAAGACACTGTGTAGTTGTCAGTCCTTAGCACACAGCTGACACTTTAAAATGATCCATAATCTGTTACAGGACCATTCATGTGAGAGCTTTCACATGGACTTTCCTGCCTGTTGGGATGACAATGTCAATGCCGTACTCTATATACAGGCATCTAACAATAAGTTGTGCTGTGATTTAGTATACAAGGTTTAGAAAAGGACACTTTCAGAGAGCAAATATTTTATAAAAATTAGATTAAAGCAAATGGCATAACCATCTGCAGGGGTGCCCTTTCCAAAGGGATAGTTTATAAATATGTGGCTAAGAAGACTTGGTGAAATAATCTAATAAGTTTCCACTATAAACCAAATTTGAAATATAGAGGAAGAGAAAATCTAATTATAATTCGTGGGTATGAATAAAGATGTATGAATATATTGTTGCAAATGATATGGTGGGATAAATGAAACTTATTTTTATCTTTTTTCCTAGCGATCACTCTGGGAGACATAAAGTATTTTCAGAGATTCTCATGGATAGCTATTAAATACAAAATAATAATATTCTGAATTAGTTCATGTAGTTGAAGGGTAGAAATTAAAGTGTAGCTTAGAAGATCTTGGGTATATACCACAGACAATGAATTCTTTTGTATTATTTTATCAAGGAAGTGATCAAAGTTGCTACTAAGTATACTAGGTGGCTGAGGTTCCAGCAAAATTAGTTTTGGAGGTTCCGATCTATATGAAAAATTGATTTAAAAACTTTTTGGTTTTTTTCAGTATATAAAATTGATTTGATTTCACATGCTTATATACCAAATATATAATTAATTTAGCTGACAGATCTAGGTTGGTTAAAACTCTAGATAGATCATATAAAAGAAAGATTGGTAACCATTTCTTATGTGCTTACAAAATTCATAAGACCACGCGAGCTATAGTGATTTATCAATAAGGATTAAGAGTAGTTGGAAGAGAAGAGGTTGTTTTATTATCCAACCTGGACACACATAGGGTCTTCAGAGTGCCCATGCTTCATCTTATTTCTAGTGTCAATTGTATCATTACTGGTTAATTTCATATCTTCCATTAAGACATAAAGGTAGCAATGCCATCACCATTCACAATGCCATGGTTCCTTAGAACCTGCCTATATTCAAACAATGTAGATCCTCTTGCCTCTGAAGGTCCTTAATGCACTGTACTTACTACTGTGTACTTTAGTAGTCATTGTAGTAGATAGGAGTGTGTTCTCTCCAACTAAAATGATATGTTTGAGTACTAATCCCTGGTTCCCCAACCCATGGTGAATTAGACCTTATTTGGTAAGAGTCTTTACAGATATGATCAAATTAAGATGAGATCATACTGAATTAAGGTGGGTCCTAATCACATGACTCATGTCCTTGTAAGAAGAGAAAAATTTGGACCCAGATGCAGGAGAGAGAAATGACATGTGAAGTTGGAGGCAGAAATTGGAGTGATGCATCCACAAGCCAAGGAGCACCAAGGATTGTTAGTAATGACCAGAAGCCAGAAGAGAGGCATGGAACAAATTCTGCCTCAGAGCCTCCAGAAGGAACCAACGCTGCCAACACTTTAATTTCAAACTTCTGGCCTCCAGAAATGTGAGATAATAAATTCCTGTTCTAAGCCCCTTATAATTTGTTATAGTAGCGCTA
>NW_012135192.1:1182482-1184314 GCF_000956105.1 Propithecus coquereli | reverse complement strand
CCATAACATCTTAGTGAAAAACCTTTTTTCTGATAGGTTCAAAAACCTAACACCTGAAACTCGTGTATAGGAGGAAGTAAAAATTTAACACTGAAAAACTGTGGCCCTAAATATGGCATTTTATGATATGAAATGCTGCATGTTATTGAGATCAGTTCATCTTTAACTTAGAGAGGGAAGAAGCCCCATAGAGAGAAGGTATTTGTAGTTATGTCCTCTGTGAAAGACATCTTCAAGCTGTTTTCTTAGCAGAACATTTCCTGGGCAAAATAAATAATTCTTATTTACAATGCAGTAGGTTATTCATTCACTTGGATATTAAAAGCAGATTATATGGGATTTTCTAAACTTGAATTCAGACAGTATGTTTGTTAGAGAATAAGTGGCTGCAAAGTACATTGCATAGGGGATAAATCTCTCTAGACATATAGCTGAGGACAAGGGTAAGTGATGAGGCAATGCCCAAAATATTTATTTTCTTATTGTTCTCTCTCAGTATAACCCTTAGGTCAACCATTATGTGACTGCTTTCATGGCTCTCATTTTGTCTTCCGCTTGTCTTATTTTTTCCATGTGAGCAGACTGTAGGGTCCAAACAATCATGCGCACCTGGAGCTTGTGGTCCTCCCTTCTTCACCATGGAACTTAGACCTTGGAGCCATCTTCTAGTTCCCCCTATAGTTTGATTCCTCGAGGATACAGAAACATGACTTTACTGCTAACACGCTCGCCATTCCACTGTAGTGTTGGGTCTGGGGCTTCTGTGTTTGGCCTGGGGCTTCTGTGGTTGTGGAAGGAGATCGAACATGAGAGCTGAGATGTTCCTCTTAGTAAGAGAAGATGCATGGGCTAGAGAGAAGAGGAGGGGACATGCCAGGTGACTACATTTATTCTCTTTACGTGGCCCTTCAAACACAGACATTATGAGTGGGCCTAGTCTCCATAACTAAGTCTGTGAACTTCTTGAAGGACAAAAAAATCTTAGTTATCTTTATGTCTGAAGGCCTGGCATTTAAAAAAAATTATTTTGTAGTTTTTCTCTAACTTGAGCTAGCAAATTTATCATCCTTGGGCAAGATCCATCCCTCAGACTTTTTGTGTTGGGTCTCTATAGTATTTAAATTTTATTTTGCATACATATTTAAAACTGGGGCAGAATTCAGAAAAAAAATCTGAAAAACACTAAGCTCATCCACATTCCCAAAAGGTATCATCAAAGTGCAGCTTCTCCTCCAACCCCAACAGGGCTTGGGTAGTTAGTTCACTTTATCATGATCCAGAGATTTTTTTGTTAACTCTTGCAACCATTTTGATGGTTCAGTTACCTGCCTGGACCCTACTGGCATCTGAATATGTTATATCTGCAATAAACATGTATAAAATGAAAGAGAAGTGAAAGCATAGAGGATATAAGAATGGTATTTACATTCTGATCATCCCTGAGTGGTGATTAAAACAAAACTACCCCGTGAAGAGGGATTGATTTTCACAAGTGAACTTGTACTAACTCTGTATTTATAAAGTTTATTCTTGAAGTTGGTAACAAATTATCTAGACTCATTAGTCTTAAACAACTCCTTAATGTTAAATGTCCCCATTCAAGATTCCTAATTCATAATTTCTGAAAGAGAAACTTTTGAATATAATCTGCTTTGTACCTGAAATAAACTCCCTCTGTTTGAATATCCTACTTTTCTGAAGTCCTCTTAAAGGTTCATGCTTCAAAATGGCATGATAACATAGATATATTGTGCCTTTTCAAATTATCACTTTATCCCACTGGATTAAAAATTTGTTTTCTTAATATCTTTCTTTTCAAAATCAAATAATCA
>NW_012135192.1:1169906-1172587 GCF_000956105.1 Propithecus coquereli | reverse complement strand
TGTGTGTGTGTGTGTGTGTGTGTGTGTGTTTCACTGCTGGTCTGGGCTCTGGGAATTTAGGAATGAATGAAAAGTACAAAATTTCTGCTTATGTGAAGTTTATATTCTCGTGGGGAGAAAATCATCTGAGCAGTTGTTTCCATATGATCTTTTACTTTTATTAAACAATGATGTGCCATGTATCATTCCTTCTCATTAAGATTATAATACATGGAAGTTTCCAAATAGCTGAAAACATGGAGGTTCCTGAAGTGGTGGTGTGTACGGAGAGGGAATAGAAGTTTCATGCCCCTTCCCATATAACATCACCCTACACATCTCTTCATCTTCACCAAACACTGCTCCCCACTGAAAGGACCCAGGGTTCTTTGGGACCTAGTATGAGGGGCAGGACTAGGGCAGGACAAGTATAAGATGGACCTGGAACAACTTTAGTACCAGAGAATTAGGAAGTGCACAAAGAACGTAGCAACATTTAAAAGGCAGAAAAGCCAACTTCAGGGCATTCTAATAGCCAAAGCTGGTATAATTTGAGCATCAAAATAGCTAATGATAGTAACAGATTACGTAATCCATAAAATAATATAAGAAAACGGAAGTCCATCCATATAGGAGAATGAATGAATGAATAATATGAGAATGAAAGCACTACCTCACAGTAGAATACTGACTAACAGGTATAGAAGGAGTGGTAGCATTAGGACATCACTGTTTGGCAGCCACCGTAGTATTTACTCCTATGAGAAACGTTATGGCATGCTAAACCAAGTAGATAAAAAGAAGTGAAGAACAGGCTTTTACATGGTCTCAAAGTATCTCCCCTCAAAAAATTTATTAAATACAAAGGAAAGAAATGAAAGTTTATTGTGGAAAAACCTGGAACATATCATCTTTATAAAGTGGATAAAATTATTACCAACAGTCGTGGGATGGAGAAATATCAGGTGCCACCCAAGAGATTGCAAAGGAAAGGGCGCAGCATATATATGATATACAGTCCCTGGGTCTAATCTTGAGAAACCATTGAACAAATCCAAATCGAAAGCTGTTCTATAAAATAACTGGGCTATAGAGGGGAGCCTAAGATTCCTTTCCGTCATCTCAGTTCTTAAGTTGGATCTTCCATGTCTAGGAACCAAATTGGCACAAGCTGTATGAACAGGAGAAAAGCATTCAAGTTTTACATGTACATGGGGATCTTCACAAGAGAATGAAGACCTGAAGAAATGGCCAAAGCAGAAAGCTTTTATTATTTTTAGTCAAAGAATGATAAACTTTGTGAAGAAATTGCAAGATAAGAGGTCTGGGCTAGGAGTAGTAAATTCTAGGGAAGTCACCAGGATATATACAGAGGGGTGTGAAGCTAGTGGAAGATAAGGGTGATTGTAGTGGGTTTATTTATTCAGATCCATTGCAGCATCACTTCTCAGTCACTGGTAACAACAGTTATCTTCTCATGTTAGTACAGGAAGGCAACTTCCTCACAGGAATTCTCATGGCTTCGCTACAGATAAAAAAGAGCAGTTCACATAGGCCTCTCTGGTACTGCTGCTGCTCAAGTGCTTTGCACTCAAAATAATCAATATGCTATGCGAGGTAGAGGCCGTTTGGGATTTTATATCCTTAACTCTTTCAGCTATAATCTTCAAAACTGTTAAAGTGGTACAAGTCAAAGACAGACAGAGACTGACTCAAATGGAAAGTGACCGGAGAGACGAGATACCCAGGTGCAACGTGTGATCCTGAACCGTGACTTTTCCTCCACAGGATGTTACTGGGACAACTGGTGAAACTTGAGTAGAGTCTTAGCTGAGAGATACAGAGGAGTTCTTTGCACTATTCTTGCAACTTTTCTGTTAGTTTAAAGCTGTTTTACATTAAAATGTTGAAACAATGTGAGGACTAAAATGCCTGCTCCAATGAAGAACAGTTTCTGCTTCCTGTGTTGAGAGGGTAGGACGGTTCTCTCATACGCTCCTGACAGAAACAAGTATGAGACATAGGACAAAATATAAAAACTAGTATTTTTTAACATTGGGAAATAGAAAGCACAGTAGAAAAGGGGGGAAAAAAGATCCAGTAATCTTACTATTGTGTATGTATCTAAAGGAAATGAAATTATTATGTTGAAGAGATATCTGCATTCCTATTTTTATTGTAGTGTTATTCACAATAACCAAATATAGAATCAACTAAAGTGTCTATCAATGGATGCATGGATAAAGAAAATGTGGTGTACATATACAATGGAGTACTATTCATCCATAAAAAGGATGAAATCCTGCCATTTGCAAAAGCAAGGAGGAACCTGAAGGACATTATGTTAAGCAAAATAAGCTAGGCATAGAACGACAAATTCCACATAATCTTACTCATGTGGAATCTAAAAAAGTTGGTATCACAAAAGTAGAGAATAGTGATTATTAGAGGTTTGGAAGGGGTGTGGGGAGGGAGGATGAGAAGAGATTAGTTAATAAATACAAAAAAACAAGTTGGGAGAAATAAATTTTGGTGTTCTAGTGCACAGTACGGTGACTATATTTCACAATATTATATATTTCAAAATAGCTGGAATAGAGAATTTTGAGTGTTCTCACCACAAAAAAATGATAAATGTATGAGATGATGAATATCCTAAATACCATGATTTGATCATTACACAATATACACATGTGTGGAAA
>NW_012135192.1:1157067-1158281 GCF_000956105.1 Propithecus coquereli | reverse complement strand
AGGTTGATTATTACCATTGTGAATGCAGAGTACATTTTATTCAAAATCAGAAGCACCTAGTTAAATAATGAATACTACGAAGTAAATCAAATTAACAAATTCATATTACTGATAACACCAATTTAAAGCTAGAAATATGAAAGTTAAAATGATGTCAATATTTTTTCTTTGTTGTTATTATATTTGTCTAAACTTTTAAAACTAAGATGGTAAACAAAAAACCTAAAAAGGAAGATAAGTAGAAGGAAAAATGATAAATTCTTGGCAACATAAAATCATTAACAAATACAATTTTTCTTGCCCAATTATACCATAAATCAGGCATAAATAACTCACATACTTCATTCATATTTGAAAGATCAGTGAGGAACAGTTGCTTCATGTGGTGACTGCCATGGGTAACAGGCCTTCCCTATAGCTCTCATCGGATATGTGGCTCTCCTACGGTGAGGAGAAACAGGGCTTCTGGCCAGCACTCTGTGTCTAAAAATTATGACTGTAGCTTTTCATCAAAACTCAGACACTATTCAGAATATGGTTGTGATAAACTGTGTACTTGCTCTTTCTTAAAACATTTCAGTATCCTATAAAACTCACATTAAAAAAATTCATCAGTCTGCCTCAAAACAAGCAAACAAATTACTATAACAACAACAACAGCAAGACTTTTAGGGTCAAATTATCCAGAACAGAATAAATGATAACAAAGTCTGAGCAATTCTGTGCAATCTTACACCAAGTGCCTACACAGTGCCATGCACTGTCTCGAGGGTAGGAATAAAGAGAGTTCTCTTTCCCCATCTGCACCATACCTACCACACAGAGGGGAAATACATGTACCAATCAGAAGGAAGACAATATTTAAAGATTTCGATATAAGAAAAAAAAAAAACGAGACTATTAAGGGACTAAAGTAAATTCAGTGATAGTTACTAGATTATGGAGGGAAAAGGATACTAGTTTAAGAGCCAAGACTGGAGAGATAAGCAGGGACCAAACCATAATGGAACTTGTCAGTCAGGTTTAGGAATGCAAGCCTTCTCCTTAAAGGAAATGGAAGACATTGAAAAGTTGCAAATAGAGAACTGTCAAAATCAGATGATTGTCTCCTACGTTAGGCAACTGATTAGACATCAATATCATTCACTTAAAGAGGGATCACTGGAGAAGAGGCAGGTTTAGGAGATAATGAGTTTAGATGTTCAAATATTGAG
>NW_012135192.1:1155718-1157017 GCF_000956105.1 Propithecus coquereli | reverse complement strand
TTCTATGATCTACTTCCATGAGCTCACTTTCCTTTTCTTGGCTCCCACATCTGATGGAGAACATGCAGTATTAATCTTTCTATTTTTGACTTATTTTGCTTAACATAATGTTCTCTAGTTCCATCCATGTTGTCACAAATGAGAGGATTTCATTCTTTTTATTGTGAAGTAGCATTCCAATGTGTATATGTACCAGACTTAGTTTATCCATTTGTCTATTGAGGGACATTTAGGTTGATTCCATATCTTAGCTATTGTGAATGGTGTTGCAATAAACATGAGTGTGTAGGTATCTCTTTGATGTACCGATTTCCTTTCCTTTGGATAAATACCCGGTAGTGGAATCACTGGATCTTATTGTAGATTTATTTTTTAGTTTTTTTGAGAATCTCCATACTGTTTTCCACAATGGCTGTACTAATTTACATCACCACCAACAGTGTTTAAGAGTTCCCTTTTCTTCACATCCTCACCAGCATTTGTTATTTTTTGTGTTTTGATAATAGCTACTCTAAGTGGGATGAGATGATATCTCATGGTGATTTTGATTTGCATTTCTCTGATGATTAGTGATCTTGAACATATTTTTAATACATTAGTTGGCCATTTGTACCCTGTCTTTGAGAAATGTCTGTTCGGATCAATGCCCACTTTTTAATTGGATTATTATTTTTTTGCTGTTAGGTTCCTTTTATGTGCTGAATAGCTGTCCTTAGTTGGATGACTGGTTTGCAAATGTTTTCTCCAGTTTTGTAGGTGGTCTCTTCACTTTGTTGATTGTTCTCTTTGTTGTGCCAGAAGCTTTTTACTTTCACATAGTTCCATTTTTCTATTCTTTTTGCCTGTACTTTTAAAATCCTAGCCATAAATTCTTTGCCTGGACCAATGTCCTGAAGCATTTACCCATGTTTTCTTCTAATAGTTTTATAGTTTAGGGTCTTATGTTTAAATCTTTAATGTATTTTGAGTTTATTTTTCCATATGGCAAAAAAAAGGAGTCTACTTTATTCTTCTGTGTATGGATATCCAGTTTTCCTAACATCATATATTGAAGAAGATAACTGTTTCCCAATGTATTTTCTTGATATCTTTGTAGAAAATCATTTGTCTGTAAATACATAGATTTAACTCTGAGGAAATCCTCTGATTTCTGCTAGCTTAATTGTTTTTGTCTTAAGGAAACACAACCAAAGAGATGATGTGTCTTGGTGTTTGTAACAGGTATATGACACCTTTGCAAATATATATAATAGCTTGTGAGGGTCCTGTGTACAAAATTATCAATTCCCATGCCATCTG
>NW_012135192.1:1153733-1154319 GCF_000956105.1 Propithecus coquereli | reverse complement strand
AGAACTAAATTTAATAAAACTGTATATCACCAGTTAGTGGCTGAGTTTTGTAAGGTTAAAATTCTATTCATATTACCAGCAGTGTGATCAAAAGTAGTCATGTATACTTAAATGTTAATAGTCTTCATTAAACACTACTGTTTGTGGCTGAACATCTTGCCATTGTCATAGTGTCTTAACCAGATACAATCACCACTATTTATTACTGCAGATGTTTTAGGTAGATTATATACTCTTTTTTCTGTAATCAAATTTGTATATGTTTCTTTGATCATATTCTTTTTGTTGTGTTGCCTTGTGCTAAAAAACCCCACAATTTTCAAATTTCAAATCTCTACTTCTCTTTAACTTCTATTGAACATCTCTTCAATTAGGATTTGAAGCAAATTAAGTAGTAATTTTATTTATTCTGGGTATTTTTGATCCTGTTAGCCAAGTAGTTTCCAAGATGTGCTTTTCCTACCATCTATTTCAATAACTGAGGGGAGGATTTTTTAATGGCTAATGACGTATGTGTGTTAGTGTAAGACATTCTGTCACTTTGATGGGCTCAGTGATGCTAATATAATAATCTAGCTATTGAAAT
>NW_012135192.1:1146717-1150878 GCF_000956105.1 Propithecus coquereli | reverse complement strand
CCTAATTTACCAGAAAACTGAACCTTTTGAGGTTTGGAGGAAACCAAAATTGCATAGCTGAAAGTTGAGAGAAACTCTAACTAGGCCATATACAGAGTTACATCCCAATCACTTCCTGGCTTGCATCTTAGGAACTGATGAAATTTAGCCCAAACTTGGAAATGTCACTCTGAGCAAGAGATTGTGCTATACTACCGTTTATTTCTGGCCTTGCATTCCTCCAATATATCACATGTGTCCTTCCTAAAGCTTCTCAGAAAATTGGCTCATTCTCCATTTCACTTATTTTAGTAGGTTCTGTATGATTTGGCAGATGGAAAAGCACAAATGAGACAGCTCTCTATGTGCCCACGTACACCATGTGCTTACAATTAAACTACATTCTTCAGCATAGACAGAATTACAGAAAACAACTTTAACTATAATTTTCTAGGTAAATATGAAGCTGCAACATTTAAAATATCCAGGAGGCATTAATTCTTCATTGTATCTCCAAATACAAAATATTACAGGAGGATATAATAAATGACCATGCCTATGTAGAATCCTTAATATAGCAATGATTAGATAATTTGAAACACCCTAACAGAATGAAAATTCTAATAATAACAATAAAGCATATTAATACATATCCAGTTTTTGCCAGGCACTGTGTTAAAAAGCATCACATACATTAAATTCTAATTCTTTCAATGAACCCTACAAACTTAAAATCGTTATGTACTCTTTAAGGGCGAGGAATTTGGGACTCATTTAAGTCATTTGCCTAGGATCTGGGAAAGACCAGGACTTAAATTCAGTTTTGTTTATCTTTAAAACTTGTGCCTTTTCACTATAGCACCGACCTCTGCTTCAGAGTATCAGTTTGTTTAAAATTTTCTGTTACTAAATGTATGATAAGGAAGAAATGGATACATTATGGGAAATAGGATGTGGTGTTTTTAAAAGGAATGGTGAGACTATCATGACCCCAAAGAAGGTAATAGAGAGATTCTGTATGTGTATTATACTCTAACAATAAAGAGATCTTAGTTCAGGGCTGACAGGCAAAGACACTAACCACCAATTACATAATTTTTTTTTCTCTAAGCAATAAACTAGAGCCAAAGCACTTGTCATATGTAAGATGGTGCCCATTTTTGGTTTTCTAATTATTTTTAACAAGAAATTTAGCCATTAAAAGACATTTGCTACTCTATTTTTCAATGATTATAAAGATTATAACAATATTGATGCTACATAATAAAACAATTCCAAATGGCTCAAGATTATTTCTGGGGATTTATTTGAAAATATTTAACTGGTAGCTGTGTTCTGTACAGGAATTTAGTTAGTGTGGATATCAAAGGGCTTCAAAACAAAATTATCTCGCCATTCTTGTGTAGCAGAGCTTAATCAGCCTGACAAGTTAAAGAAGACTTTGCTCACAGACAAAGGTTATTTTGACAAAGCCAAATTAAGGTCCAAGTAAGTCTTGATACACAGAAAGAACGTGCAGTCCCTAGTGAGTCTTGTGATAATTAACATCTGACTTAAGGAACCACTGGGAATGACATGGAATGCTCTAATTGGTCCACCTTACTTGCCTGCAGGCTTTTCTGTTGTGGGAATGATTTAAGTTTCTTCTTGCTTTCAGCTAAATCTCAGCATGTCTCACATTTCTGAAGCCACCTTTATCATTTGAGGCCCTAAGGAAAAAATGAATTGTAATTCAGCTTTCATCTTACTTCATGGAGAACCCGAAGTGTTTCTGTAACATTAAACGGACAGCTGACTGAGAAAGCAGGAATCGATCACAAAGATAAAGGAATATAAATAGGAATACATTCTTAGGGGTCCATTCAGATACATGACCTACGTTTTTGTGGAAAATGTGTCAGATTAATATGTATTTTAATATCAAAGAGTGATAAAGAATTAATTCACAAAATCACTGGGGAGGCAAACTAAGGAGCGCTGAATCAGTGTATAGCCACCGATGCATCTGCTTTCACCTATCAATATTGTCGCTCCCATAGGAAAATGGGACAGAAAATTACTGAGTGTTAACTGTATCACTTATCTGTGTGTATTATTGCCCATTTTGAATGACACCCATGGGAGGAAGGTTATGAAAACTAATGATCTCCATTAAGGGTACAGATCTAACTAAAGGCATTATCAAATGTGATGACACTTGCAGCTGGACCACCACGAAACTAGAAATAAGTATACAGATGGTCCAAACCAGTCTGCCTGTCAATGAACCATTAAGGCACATTATCCCAGCTGTCAAAAATTTTTCTATTTATTTTGAGTTTTCATCTTTGCTAAATAGTAGACAGGCAAATTAATCTACACAGAAAGAAACAGAAAGAGAGACACAGGAGAGAGAAAAAGAGAAAGAGATTTATTATAAGGTATTGGAGTCTACCATCTGCAAGCTGGTTCCAGGAAAGCCAGAGTAGAGTTTGAACACTTTAGAACAAGAGAGCAAATGGTATAGATGCCAGTCTGGGTCCGAAGGTCTGGCGACCAAGAGCATCAATGGCAGGAGAAGATTGATGGCCCAGTTCAAACAGTCTATCAGAAAGCAAATTAAATCTTGCTCCAGCTCTTCATTCCATTCAGGCCCTCAAAGAATTGGAGGATGCCCACCCACACTGGGAAGGGCCATCTGCTTTATTCAGTCCACCAATTCAAATGCTAATCCCTTTCAGAAACATTCTCACAGACACACTCAGAAATAATGTTTAACCAGATATCTGGGCACCCCCTGGCCCAGGCAAGTTGACACATACAATTAACTATCACAATGTGCCCACAGGAATTATGGGGACCCTTCAAGCTAACCTGAGAAAGCTAGCTTGAAGATAAAGCTGATATTGAAATGGTGGCAATGGAATACAGCTAGAGTCCCAATAAACACCACTACCTAAGTACTACCTTAACTCTAAAAATTTCAATAATATAAGCCAATATGACTTCATTGTTTAAGGCAACTGAGTTATTTTTATTTTAAACCAGAAGTACGACAATGCTTTTTAACTGCTATTCAGAGTGATAGTAACAAATGTCCTTAAAGATGTTCTGACATGATTTTTTATGTCAAAATGTGTCAGGCTTTTTCCATTCAGTATTTGCATTGTACTGTATCTTTGCATTACATATGTAAATAAGCCCTAGATATATGATGGCATGCTAGTATTCTCAGGAAGCATACACATTGAGACCTGCTAATTTATTTCACTTCTTATATGACTGTGTTCTTTTGTCCTTACATTGAAACATTGCTTATGTTGGTCACTGGCAGAGGCAATCTGCCTAACTAGATGGGCCAGAAATCTAATCTGGTGTGACAAATGAAAGAGACACATAATTGGCTATATAATTCTAGGGTGGATCTGTTATCAATTTTAAGCAATTGATGTTCTCAGAACAACATTATACACAGCACAACCGATTACAATTACTGTGGGGAATCACTGAATGTTTCTGTAATCTTCTAATGGGTTATAAAAATTAACGGAAACTTTTGGTAACTGGCATTTTACTTGCATATGATGATCTGAGCTTACTTCCTTTGATGGAAAATGGCCCCAGCCATACAGCTATTTTCATCCATTTGTGGAAAGTATCTATCCTTAAATATAACGTGACTGTTTATTTTCCTTTAAATATATAAAAAACCTTTAATTTTAGATTGTGTCAAAGTCTCTTGCTGAATTACTTGCCAGGTAAAGATACTTGTTCTGTTGAGTTCAGCTTCTGCTGTGTCTACTCCTTTCCTGATCTGTGAAATTTTCAAAAGCCACTAATATTATTCTTTGGATTTTCTATTGCTCACATTCTTTTACACTCACCCTAATTTACCAGAAAACTGAACCTTTTGAGGTTTGGAGGAAACCAAAATTGCATAGCTGAAAGTTGAGAGAAACTCTAACTAGGCCATATACAGAGTTACATCCCAATCACTTCCTGGCTTGCATCTTAGGAACTGATGAAATTTAGCCCAAACTTGGAAATGTCACTCTGAGCAAGAGATTGTGCTATACTACCGTTTATTTCTGGCCTTGCATTCCTCCAATATATCACATGTGTCCTTCCTAAAGCTTCTCAGAAAATTGGCTCATTCTCCATTTCACTTATTTTAGTAGGTTCTGTATGATTTGGCAGATGGAA
>NW_012135192.1:1145549-1146667 GCF_000956105.1 Propithecus coquereli | reverse complement strand
GTCTGATTATATTGCTTTTACCATATACAAAAATACTCACCTAAAATTATCATTTTTAAGTAAGTCACCTATGATTTTTTCAAGGTGTCCTGTTTTATTAATATTTCTCTTCTGCTAAAAAGGATGCTCTCAGTGAACATGAGCTGGCACATTTTTTGCTGAAGACAAGGTGATCAAAACTTAAATAAATAAACCCACACATGCACAATTCATCTCAAGTGTGCCATTCAAGTGTGCCATTCAGCTATATGAATATTTAGCATTCATTAGACAAGAAATGGTATAAATGTATGAGTTGTGATTTATTAGTATTAGTCTACACTACAAGACTTCAGAATTCTGCAAAGGCTACCTCCCCCACAATTCAGAAAATCCAGCCACTATTTTGCTGTAGCCTGACACAGATACTTACTGCTTCTGCAGTCATAGTACTAGTGACAGAAATGAGTCAAGTAGACTTCCATCTTTGGAACACTCAAATAATTCACTTATATGCTCTCATGGCTATTTTCAATAGAGTTGTGCTATCAGAGCAAGATGCTGGAGTCAAAGTCCAAGTACCAATGTTCCAGTTTTATAGTTAAGATATCATCTTCGTTTGCAGAAAGCTTGCTGCTCCCCTGCCTCTCTTCTCATTCTTCAACCCAACAGTGTCTAAGCAGGAATCTAATGCTTAAGATATAAAATTTAATTAATGTTATTCTTCATCTCTTTTTTATAATCTCTTTTGCAAAGGGGAACACATAGTTTGGAGGCTCTAAAGACAGGTGAATCTTAGTTTGGGATTAGTTGTCCATGAAATAAAACATGGATATTGTATCATAGGGACCCATACAGTGTCTGGTAAAAAGCAAGTGCTCGATAAATGTGTCCTACTTCTATCAGCTTTGGAGAAGGTAATAAAAGGTGCCTGTGGGAAAAAGCAACAAAATATTTTACTATCCTAAAATACTATTAGAAACTCTAGCATGAACTCCCTATAGGATATGGTGCAAGCTACAGGACTGTCTTTAATGCTAGACCAGAACTCCAAGTCTTGGATGATCTCAGGATAAGTCTGTTATCCAACCAAGAAGCTTCTCAAGAGATTTGATTATAAATTCATTCACCTTCATTGA
>NW_012135192.1:1143611-1145499 GCF_000956105.1 Propithecus coquereli | reverse complement strand
GTTAGAAAAATTGTTGTGCTTTTGTTTTGATCTTAGTTTGGTCTGGAAAAAAAGAGAAACTTTCATCAGACACAAAAGATATTTCCAAAAGAAAAGTGAATCATGTTCCTAATATCAGGATACTTTGGGGAGAAGTGAAGGAGAACTAACTGTTCCTTGAGATTATTAATAGCAGAACAACATGGCCTGGCCATTTCTGCATCTGACTTTCTGGAACACCCCTTCATTTATCGTTTATGTTGTCCCTGATCTCTCAGTCTCTGCTAGGGAAGTTTAATAAAGTCATCTCAAGTAGTCAGTCCTTGCCAATTCTGCCTGTATCTCTCTCAGAGGTAAAACCTTGTGGATTACAGAATTGGCTCTCATGCCAAGGCTAGGAGGAGAGAAAATGAAAGGAGGAGGATTGGAGAAGGAATGTCAATGTTACTGTAAGTCAGAATTTGGAATTTGTAAGTCACATGATATGAGTATATGCCCCCCTGCCAAATAAATAAATAAATAAAACCTGGGAAAGAAGAAATAAAAATTTCAGGTTTAATGCATGTTAATAAAAAGAGTAAATGTCTTTTATAAAGAAAGATAAGAAAGGCTGCTCACTCACTCTTTTCCTGAGTAAAGTTACTGGGTGTATGATTTATTAAAGTAAGAAGTACTGGCATAAATAGTTAAATACATGCAATCAATTTGGTTCAAAGCATCAAGACTTGTATAGTAACACCAGAAGGCCTTAGTCTATAACCTATTAAAGATTCTTTGGAATTGTAAATTGAAGATGACAACAAGGAACAGTACTATTGATATAACTTTTTTTAATCTTAAAACTATGCAAGACTATTCAAAATTTAAGAACTTTATGAAAGGCATCAAAAATTTGGTGAAGAATGGAATTTTGAGTGAGTTGATGTCCTAATAAAAGTTGACAAACTTTTTGTTATTATAAAGAGGCAGATAGTAAATATGTTAGGTTTTGCAGGAAATATGGTCTCTGTGTAACCACTCAGTTCTGCTATAGTAGTCTGAAAGTAGGTATACATAAAAGAATGGGAGTGGCTGTGTCTTAAGAAAACTTTATTTGTAAAACAGGCTGAAGGCTTGATTTGGCCCAAAGGTTATAAGTTGTGACTCCTATCCTAGATGCTAAAAATAAAAATGTGATGAATATTCTACCTGAATTATAGTTAGTTATATGTAGCAACATTTTGCATTTGTAAATATCAGCATCATTGCTTTTTCTGGGAATCCAGCTGCCATAAAACCATTATGAGACAAATGATAAAGAAAGATTTAATATGCACATTTTCCTTCTTTTCTACTCAGGCCAATTTTGGTACTTTCTTTAGATATTTCTTCTGTATATGTAATGATTAGGGTTTCCATAGTATTGCAAGAAAGCAGGACAATAATTACTGAAATTACTGTTTCTGGTTACTGAAAAAATACTGTTTTTTTCTGATTTTCCAGTTTCAGTTAAATAAGCTTTCAAACTGAGGGTCTTCTCTTGACCACAGACTTTTAGAAATCTGGTTATTCAGGAAAAATTACTAAGTTCTTACTATGTGCTAACAGCTATAATGGGTACTGAGGACTCATAACAAGTTAAGAAAGAATCCTCATCCTCAAATATTCATAAACTGTTCTAATATGATATGAGAAGGGCTATAATCAAATAATGTACAGGATGTTACAGGAACTCCGAGGAAGGAATCCACTCTAACAAGGAGACTATAGAATATTAATTTTCAAAAAATTACTTATAAATCATAATATCTTAATTACCAGAATAATATGTTCCACTAAAGCAGTGTGCCAATGTTTTTACTATTTTCCCATGAATTGCTTCAACTACCTTTGGCTATACTATCAGAAAGTCCAATATTTTCTTCTTGAA
>NW_012135192.1:1127634-1129356 GCF_000956105.1 Propithecus coquereli | reverse complement strand
TTATTGTTCACAACTTATTAACCCTGCTGAACCCTATTAAAGGAGTACTGTTAATATCAGCATTTTGCAGAGGTAGAAACTGAAGTGCAAGAGCCTAGATTCAGTCAAACCCACTCAGCCTTTTCCTGAGCTGTTTGCTCTAATCTCCTCTATACCACATTCTATTGATGAAGAGACCCACATGTTAGTAAAGTGATTGTACTTCAAGAGAAAAAAAAAAAGCTGAACTATTTATGCAGAAATATCAAAAGTAAGCACTACCAAAAAAAAAAAAAAAAGCAGCTTGGTGACAAATAAGATTAGACATAAGAGTTGCCTAAAACACAAATAAATGCCAAAAACAGTGAATCTATTTCCATGGAATTTTGAGTAAAACAAATTGAAATTCAATGCTTTTATATCTTGCCATGGAAATTTTTATAAAATTTACTTCTTCGAAAAAAAGAAGTAATTCAATGTCATTTTTGGAGCCAATAGCGAAATAAATCAAAATAAGTTTTTTAATAATATGGGATCTTTGGTAATAAGAACTAGCTGTTAATAGAAAAAGCAATGAAACAAATAATAGATCTCTATATTATAATATATAGTAACGATAATGTCAGAAACAGATGTTGCATTATTAATTTCTTCCTTAATTCAATATTATTTTTTGAGACACAACTATATGCTAGGTTCTATGGATTCAATAGTGAACAAAACCAGTATATTCCTGCTCTCATGTAACTTCCTTTTTATTAAGGAGGATGAAGCCGTGGTAAAAAATATATCAGGTTTTGATCACTATCATAAAGCAGAGTGAAGATTAAGTCAATAAAGAGTGAGGGCAATAAGGAAAGGCCTTATTTTTGTTAAGGAGACCCTTTAATCTGTCAGAATGATATAGTAAGTCTTGCAGCTATCTGTAGGATGGTCAGCTCAGGAAGAAAAGACAGCAAGTGCGAAGGTCCTGAGGTTGGCAAATGCCTGGCTGGTTTCAAGGAAATCAATGAAGTGAGTAAAGGAAGTGAGTTAGGTGATAAGGTCAAAGAAGGAACCAGATTATTTAGGTCGGGGATTGGCAAATTACACCTACGGGTCTAATTCTATCCACCACACATTTTTGTAACAAAAGTTTTGTGGGAACACAAACACATTCATTGTTCACATTGTCTATAGCTGCTTTTATCTTACAACAGCAGAGCTGAGGAGTTACACATGGTGTTTATTGCCTACAGAGCTGCAACTGGTATTTACTATATTTAGTGGCCTTTAACAGAAAAAGTTTGCTAGAACCTTGTTTATGCCATTGTTAGGTTTGGGGTTTTAACATGAAAGAGAAGGGAAGCCATGGGAGTTTTCTGAGATGAAAAGTGATATTACATGACATAATATTAGAAAAATTTTCCTTGCTTCCATTTAGCAAATGAACTTTATTGAGACAAGGGTAGGAGAAAGAGTATACCGCGTGGACTGCTTTCCTAATCCAGGAAAAAGTTACTCATGGTTTGAACTTGGGTGATTCAGATGGAGTATGTGAGAAGTGTTTGGACTCTGTATATATTTTGAAGAAAGTGTTGAAAGACTATGATGAATCATTAGATGTGGGGTGAGAATGAGAGAAGAGTCAAAGGTAACTGAAAAGACTTTTCCTTGAGTGATAGAATGGAATTTCCAATTACCGAGGTAAAGAAGAAATGGAAAAATAAATAGATTACAAATAAGAGTAACAAAATAATCTAT
>NW_012135192.1:1125970-1126674 GCF_000956105.1 Propithecus coquereli | reverse complement strand
GGGAAAAAAGAAGATTTAAAAGATGATGATTCACAGTAACAAGAAAAATCATAAAGTACTAAACCCAAATGAAATAAAGTTGATAGAAATACAATCACATTACTTAAAGCTAATTGGTATTAATGTATATCCCTCCTTCTTCTAAGAAGTAGAGATAACAAAGAAAATTTCTTAATCGGGATGTATTAAAAAATTAAAATATTGTTAAATAGAATTCAATTAAAACAGAATAATTTAAAAGATGGCTATCTTGTCAAAAAGTGAGAACAATATTTCTAAGAAAAAAATCTAAGGAAAAAAATCTTAAAGGACATCTAGGATGTAATTGACCTTAGGCTCAATAAGAATTATGTTAAGAGAAACTAAATTAAATCTAATGTTATTAGCTGAGAAAAAAATACATGAACCATATATCTCACTTAAAACTTTAGCATCTGTAATTGAAAAGAAAAGGTTCTAACAAGAAAAACCCAAAATATCCGATATATTATATAAAGACATTGCATATGTTTAAGTATTTAAGTTTACAGTTGCAAAAATTGAATGCAAAGTAAAAAAATATATACATTCCAGTTCAAACAAAAAAAATTCTACTACTTAGTAATTAGTATTTATTTCACTGCTTGCTATTATGGCAATTAAAAATAATATTAAGAGATGATAAACCTTCTTTGACCAACTATTCAAGACCATTCCAATAGAGA
>NW_012135192.1:1124337-1125920 GCF_000956105.1 Propithecus coquereli | reverse complement strand
TCTTTCTCTGATTTTATTATAAATAGTACTATCTTGATTTTAGAGAATATGAGAATGTAACCATTCTTGTTATGTTAACAATGGCTCGATACTTTCCGGACAGCCCTCATATGTTTACCCATATTTAATTCACTTAATAATATGTGCCTTATTTTATTTTCATATATATGTATATGTGTAGTTTTCATGTGATTTTTTTTTCACATAAACACTAATTGTTATTATGAAGAAGATTGTTATTAATTTGGTTTTGAGCTATGTGGTTGTAGATAACTCATTCAAAAAGAAATTTTAAAAATCTCTTTAGATGTAGATAAAAATGAGCAGCAACATATTTTTGAATTTTTACTATACACACACACACACACACACAAACTTTAATAGAATAGGAGTTCCAGGATTTCTGTATGCAGAGACAGTAATGCTGGATGAGTAGAAAGTGTAGCCCTGCTGTACTTTAGAGTACTTGAATCTCCAATTCTGAATGAGTTTTCTGAGTGTTGTCAGTGCGTATAAAGGAAAATTTTTGTCAATGTGATATTTAAGTGGATGAACTTCATTCTATTTATAATCTCTGAAGAAAAGCCCTCTCAAACAGTGGACTCATAACACTTTCAATTAAGGTACTGCATTCCCAACATTGTTTTCACTTACATTACAATGAGCTATTCTGGTAGGATTCACATGAACACCTGGCATTAACATGAAATACATGCAACCAAATCCTTGTGAAGTGAATTTATATAAGATTGTCTTTTGGGAAAAGTTTTGCCTTAAATTCTTGTCACTCCTCAGTAATGTTTTCCATTTTTATGTAGGAAGAAGTTATTGTTTGTTGCATCATGTTTTAAGCATGGTGAAGAACAGTGACATTTCATCAAAATGTCAGTTTGATACTAGTAAGACTCAAACTTGTGATGTAAGATGTGAGGATGAGATTCTTAAGTTGCCCACAAGCCAGAGTCATCTTCAAAAAACACGCAATCATGAAATAGGTAAAAGAATAAGATTAGAAACTAGAAAAAAAGTTGTATATGTACATGCCAAGTGTCTAAAGACATTCCTCCTGGAGACGTACGGAAAAGACTAGAGAGATGAAAGGACCAGTATGACACATGACCTGCCATAAATCACCTGTAAATTGGTGATGGAACTCTGATAATTGGAAAAGTAAAGACTAGATTGGATCAGTCAGTGACCACAACAGCCCTTCCAGTAATGCTTCTGTGAAGCCAGGAGGTGCCAGAGGCCATGCTCAGTAGAGATCCTGATGTGATGGTTACTCCAGGCTGCAGCTTAAAGCTGGTGTCCGGGCCAGGCACAGTGACGGTGAACAGACACCACTGGTTTTCAGCTAGTGCTCCCATGCCAGCTGATGAACAGCTGGCTTCAGCTGGAGTCCAGCTGCTTCTACAACAAAGGAAACTGCCCAACCTTTCCTTCTTGTGTTTTCTCAACACCTTTCCTATTGTCAAATCTCTCTAATGGCCAAAGAAGTTGCAGGAAATCTAAATGCTCTTCTATATGGGGACTTTAAAGAAGAGATGAAGCTTTCCCATAATGTAGCAGAACTTGTCTCAATT
>NW_012135192.1:1111042-1111987 GCF_000956105.1 Propithecus coquereli | reverse complement strand
GCCCGGCCTATTGTTTTTCTTGACCAGAGAGAATTTTAAATATTCTAAATACAATTCTTATCTTGGATATGTGGCTCACAAGTATTTTTTTTTCAGTCTACATCTTCATTTTTATTCTCTTCATAGAAGTTCTTAATTATGATGAAGTCTAATTGATCAAATTTTCCTTTTTATGAATGGTGCATTTGGTAACAAGTCTGAGAACTTGCCACTGAGCTCTAAGTCTCAAAGAATTTCCCTTATGTATTTTATAAGTACTTTACAGTTTTATGTTTTGAATTTAAATCCATAATCCATTTTGAGTTAATTTTTTTTGTAAGGCGTAATATTTAGGTTGAGGTGTTTTCTGCATTTTTTTTCTTTTCCCTGCCTGTGAATGTTCAAATACTTTAACACCATTTGCTGGAAAGGCTATACTTCTTCTATTGAATTGCTTTTGCATTTTTGTCAATCTCAATTAGGCAAATATTTGTGATCCTATATCTCAGTTCTCTGTTTATTCTTTTGCATTGATCTATGTGACCCTCCCTCCACCAACTACACTGTCTTCATTACAGTCTCCATGTAGTAAGACCAATCATCAGATACAGTGACTCCTCCCACTTTGCATTTATCAAAATTTCTTTTGTCCCTTCTGGGTCTTTTGTCTTCCCATACAAATTTTAGGATAAGCTTATCTGGGCTACAAAAATAGTTACTGGGATTTTGGTAAGAATTGCATTAAATCTCTAGGTTAATTCGGAGAGATTTAACATCTTTACTATGTTGAATCTTCAAATCCACAAATGTTGTCTGTCCCTACATTGATTTGGGCCTTCTTTGATTTTTTTCCATTGGAATTTTGTAATTTTCATCCTGTAGCTATCTTCTTAGATTTCAACCTGAGTACTTCATTTTCTTTAAAGCAATTATAAATGGTATTACTTTTAATTTCGGCCCCCTTAT
>NW_012135192.1:1108434-1110992 GCF_000956105.1 Propithecus coquereli | reverse complement strand
AATATGTCCCAGTGCTAAATGATGTGCTATTTTTTTCTAAGTTTTCAAGTTGAAATTGATGAGTAAGGGGGAAATTTATTAATTATGCTATTCTAAAGAAGGAAAAACACACAGTTAAGAAATTTTGAATGGGAGAAAAAGCATAGGTGATTTTTTGTTCTCTCAATGTTAAAGGTCTATCTTGAGAAGATTATCTTTTTTCCTTCTGCTATGTATAAACCGAGAGATAAATTAGAAATTTCAAAAAAATAAATGAGGTTATCATATTACCAAGAGACTCTTCAAAGGGAAATGAAAGAAATCCGAAGTACTATAGTCAGGCATTTTTTTGTGCCAAAGTTTAAGAAAGAGAAGGCGATGTATGGATTTTAATTCCAAGCTAATTGGGACGTGGTTCAAATAAAGATAGTAATTGAGACTGGTATGTAATAATTGGCTAAAAAATTTAAATGCGTTTGCCTACGACATCTACTAAATCTTTCTGCTGCTTTGTTGCTACAACAGCTCTTACTATATGCCCCGCACTGTTGTAAATATTGAGAATAGTGTGTTGAAGGAAATACCCCAACTTCCTGCCCTCCGGAAGCCGACAGACTTGGCCTAGATAGCTTACACTCAAGCAATAAATCAGTGCCAGTGAAGGTCTCCTGAATCTCCAATATGAAATTACTGGCTCAATCCCCAGTACTAACAAATAATGTTAGCTGTTCTACATAGCATTTGCCATTCTTGATAAAGGTCAACCGATTTGCAACATTTGTCTTTGCACATTCTAGATTCTTCAACCCTCCAAGTCTCAGATGAAAACAGGAATAAAATCTTGAACATATTCTAAGTTCCTTATGGAAATGGCTTAGCCTACTCCCTGGATGTGGAATCATATTAGGAACTTAACATTTCACAACAGAATGTCAATTCAGCTGCCTGAGTGTCTGAAATGTAAAACATATGGATCGTTTTATCAACAACACAAAATATTGGCATTTCAGACACTCATTAAAAATGTCAATCATAAATTAACTATGATGCCAAAATCTTGCTTGAAACATCTGATATTTGAGAGAGAGAATCTAAAAGATATATGAAGCATCCATTTCTCTATTCAGGCAATCATGAAACTGAAGCTCAGATTTTCATTTCGTTTTCCAAATTACATGACTTGAAGGAATAGAGAATTTGTTTTTTTCCCTTAAGCAATTATGTCCGTGCTTTCAGAGAATAAAATGTGATGGCTTAATGACTGCATGTATCTATTTATAGATATTTATAGGTTTAGTATCAACCATTATGCCAAGTATAAATATACAGGACAAATGAGATAATAAGTGTGCTTTTTTTATAACAGAAAGGTGGTGTCGCCAAGAACCTCTGCTCTGTACTCAAACTAACATGAGTTTAAACCCTTCCTTTCTTACTAACAAGCTGTATTATCTTAGGCAAATTTCATTATCTTCCAAAACATCAATGTTCTTCTTTGTGAAATAGGGTTTCACAGGACATGCCTGTGTCAGAGCTCTAGCAACAATAAGAAATATGATAGTGGAAAGGGCTTAGCACTGTACTTGATGCGTGGTAAGTAAATATTATGATTTTGGTCATTAAGTTGCCATTATTTTTAAGGATACTTTTTTTTTTTACTTTTTATTTTGAGGTAATTATAGATTAACATGTCGTTTTAAGAAATGAGGTGGAGAAATTCCACATAGCCACCACGCAGTTTGTCCCAGTGTGAAAATCTTACGTAACCGTAATATACAGTAACATTATAAGCAGGAGATAGGCATTGATATAATCGCTGACCTTATTCAGATCTCACTAGTTTTACGTACACCCATTTGTGTGTGATTGTGTGTGTATTTAGTTCTGTGAATTTTTAATCTTAGACTTGTGTGACCGTGATCGTAGTCAAGACAGAGCACAGTTTCATCACAGGGATTCCTCCTCCTTCCTTTTACAGTGAAAGCTCCCTCCCTCCTTCTCTCTGCCTCACCTGACAATCACTAGTCTATTATCTATCTCTGTATTTTAAGATTGTTATACAAATGTAATCAGCACAACCTTTTGAGATTTTTTTTTTTTTTTCACTCAGAATTATTCCCTTAAGATCCATTCAAATTTTCCTTTTTGAGACTGAGTAGTGTTCCATAGTATGGATGAACCACTGTGTACTTAACTATTCATTCATTGAAGGGCATATTAGTTGTTTCTCTATTTGAACTGTTAAAAATAGAGCTGCAATGAGCATTTGTGTACATGTTTTGGGATAAGTATGTTTTCATTTCTCTTGGAAAAATGACCAAGAGAGCAATTGATTGGTCATATGGTAAGTAAGCATTTATTTTTTAAAGAAACTGTTGTACTTTTTCCAAAATAGCTGTCCTCCTTTACATTCCAACCGGGAATGTGTGACAGCTCTAGTTCCTCCACATCCTTCATTGCATGTAATGTAATCCATATTTTTTATTTTAGCCATTGTGATAGGTGTGAAGTAAATATTAATGCCATTTTAATTTGCATTTTTTTCTGATAGTTAACAATGTGGAACGTATTGTCATATG
>NW_012135192.1:1106787-1108384 GCF_000956105.1 Propithecus coquereli | reverse complement strand
ATCTTACATATATAATAGCATATAGCAGACACTTGGATGGATAAATCACAGAAGGATAAGAAAAATTACTGTTAAAAATGTTGTTTTATGGGCATTATCTTATTAGTAGAACTATATTCAGAATCTATAAATAACATCCTCCAATCAAAAGTCTTCCTTTCCTTTCTTTCTACTTTTCCTCTCTCTCTCACTCTCTTTCTTTTTCTCTTTCTGTGTAGAGAATGTTACAGAAGTGATAGATGCTGTGAAGAGGAATAAGACAAAATCCCTCTCTTCTAAAAGGTTATAATTTAGTTGTAAACAAATAATTGTTTTTATAATGAGCTGAATTATAATATAAACGTCTACAAACTGCTAGAAAAAAAGTGGGAAATGGATATTGAAAAATAAGCGACAGTGTAAGAAGGTTGATCAGGGTAGAATGTCCCCATAAAGAGGGCCTCATCTGAGAAATTTGCCACGGACACGCAATTGCAGAATGCATTTAGAGTTTTGTTTGTAGTCTGGTGTGGTGGGGGTTGTGGAGAGCATTGGAGTTCTGGGAAAAAGGCACGAAATAAGTCTCAAAAAGTAGTTTTTGACAAGCTATTAAATTCCTCTTAACCAATATAAGAACTTTGAACTTCAATATTATAAACAATAAGCAATCACTGAAAAATTTGTGTTTTTGTTGGATAATTTTAATGGCAATGTAAAGTGTGATTGTGGAGATTAAAAAAAAAAAAAAAAAACGGAGAAAGTTGAAGGCAAGAATCCATGCAAAAGATGAGATCCTAGCCAGAAGAAAGAGAGGAGGAAAAAAATTTAAGAAATATTTTTGAATGTATAATTATCATGATTCATAATATATGTTTGGTTGCCAGTTATGTGTGTATAGATAGATAGGTATAGCAATGAGAGCTAGGGCAAAGAAACTTCTTAACTACTGGAAGGCTATCAATGTCATAATTTTGAATTAAAAACCATCAATGGCATGAGAGAGTCTCTCCAACCTGACCCTTATTTTTAAAGGTCTTTGATTGCACTTACCAGTCACAGTGAGCAAAATGAAATTAAAAAAAAAATAAAATTGGCCATAGTTATTAACTCTTACAGATCAAGGAAAAAGCCATTAAATTCTTCTTAATAGAAATCATATCTAAATGACTGTTATATTCTCATTATTTAGCTCAGTATATTTTAGGCAAGTGAATGAATGAACAATTGAATGAAATTCTTCTTTGACTAATCTGATAGGTTGCAGAAAGTGAGGCAATGAATTATTTGCAAAAAAATGTTCATCCTGATATAGAATAACAAAAGTGTGACACAAGAGAGTGGACCATGTAGTAAAACTTTGAAGACAATGGCAATAATAGACATTGGTATTTACCTGGTCCATTTGCAGGATAGAAAGACCCTACTGGGCTCTTCAAAAGGCAAAAGGTAGACAATACCTAACACAGAGTGACAATGATCTACTTTGCTAAATTTAATTTTAAATTGCTGCTGCTGGCCATTATAAAGATCAAATTCTGAGAGTCACAAAAGTTAAATTATAAAAACACAAGCTGAAGAAATTGCATAAATCTTTAATTATGACTAATAAAAATTAATG
>NW_012135192.1:1100760-1103017 GCF_000956105.1 Propithecus coquereli | reverse complement strand
ATATATTGAGCAGCTATTCAATAAGAAAGAGCTACTCAGTATTTACAGAGAAAATAGTAGATATGCATACTTGCAAAATGATTGTGATATTACCATTTTGTGTATTGATGTATCCTACAACTTGCTGAACTCACTTCCTAAGTCTGACTTTTTTTTTTTTTTAAGTAGACTATGAAGAGTTCATTTCTTCTTTGTCAATCAATTTGCCTTTTTTTCTTTTCCTAGCTTTAACATGCTGGCTAGAATTTGTAGTTGTATGTTGAATAAGAGTGATGGAAGTGAACATCCATACCTTACTCCTGAATTTAGTGGAAAAACATTCAGTTTTTCACCATTAACTATGATGTTACCTATAGATTCTCTGTAGATGGTCCTTAATCAAGTTGAGGAAATATATTAATTTGCTAGAGCTGCCACAACAAAGCATCACAGACTAGATGGCATAAACAACAAATTTATGTCCTTACAGTTCTGGAGGCTAGATGTTCAAGACAAAGGATCTGTAGGCCTCTTTCTGAAGCTTCTCTCCTTGGTGTATAGATGGCTATCTTCTCCCTCTGTGTTCACAGCGGCTTTTCCCTGTGTGTGTTTATATCCTATTCTCTTCTTCTTATAAGGATACCAGACACATTGCGCTAGGGTCTTCCCCAATAACCTCACTTAAACTTAATCACCTCTTTAAAAATCCTTTCTCCAAATAAACTGACATTCTGAGATACTGGGAGTTAGGACCTGAGCACAGGAATTTTGGGAAAACAAAATTCAGCCCATAACAGGAAGTTACTCTGTATTTGTTTGCTTTGATTCTGTTGAAAATAGGTATTGGATTTTGTCAACTGCTATTTTCTGTATCAGTTCATGAGATTATATAAGTTTTCTTCTTAAATCGGTTGATGTGGTGGATTACAATGAATTAATTTTTAATATTGGAATAGCCTTACTTACCTGGAATAAATCCCATTTGGTCATGGTATATAATTGTTTCATGCATTCCTAGATTTAATTTGTTAATATTATGTTGAGAATTTTTTTCACCTAAATTCATGAGAGATATTAATCTGTAATTTTATTTTGTGTACTTTCTACTTTTGATGTCAGACTCATAGAATAAGTTGAGAAATGTTCTTCATTTTCTATTTTCCAGAATACATAGTGTAAAATTATGATAATTGTTTGATAGAATTCTCCAGTGAAATCATCTTGCCTGTAGATTTCTTTTTGGGATATGTTAATTTTAATAGTTTGATTTCTTTAGTGGTTTAAGGATTATTTGGAATACCTATTTTATTTTGTTGACTTTAGGAATATGTGATCTTGGGGCCATTTTTTCAAATATGTATAATTTATAAGTGTAAGGGTGCTTATAGTAATCATTCATTATCCTTTCGATGTCTGTCATGTCTATAAAGGAAATTCCTGGTTTCATTCCTAATACTGGTAATTTAATATCTTTTTATCTGTGCGCATCTTCCTGAGATTTTCCAATTTTATTGGTTTTTTTTGAAGAACCAGATTTTAGTTTCATTGATCTTTTTATTTTTTTCTCTGTTCAATTTTATTGATTTTCACCTTAATCCTTATTATTTCCTTCCTTTAGCTTGCTTTGTATTTATTTAGTACTTCTTTTCCCTGCGTATAGAACACAGGTTACTAATTCGAGACCTTTCCTTATTTCTAATGTAAGCATTTAGTACCATAAATTTCCCTCTTAGTACTGTGTTAACTGCATTCTACATATTTTGATATGTTGTATTTTGGTTTTCATTTACTTCTATTTTTTTAATTTCTTTTGACAATTTCCGTTGGACCCATGGATTATTTAGAAGTGTGTTTTTCATTGTCATATGTTTGGAGAGTTTCCTCTTGTCCTTTATTGTTTCTAGTTTGATTCCATTATGGCCAGAGAATATGTGCTAAATAATTTTAGTTCTTTAAGTTTGTTGAGGTTTGTTTTATGGCCCATGATATGGTCTGTCTTGGCGAATATCCCATAGGTACATGATAAAAAATATTTATTCTGCTGGTGTTGACTGGATTCTGGATAGATTCTGGAGTTTGCTTCTGTAATTCATTTCTTTCATATCCTTGTTGATTTTCTCTTTAGTAATTTTATCAACTGTCCATAGGGGAATGTTGGAGGCCCTAATTATAATTGGGGGCTTTTCTATTTTTGTTTTTAGATCTATCAGTTTTTTGTGTATGTATTTTTGGGCTTTGTTACTTGATGTATACACACTTAGGATTTTATCTTTTTCTG
>NW_012135192.1:1097584-1099815 GCF_000956105.1 Propithecus coquereli | reverse complement strand
TAGCCCTTGTGCAAAGAGTTTTAAATATTGTAGTGTCTTAGTTTGTCCTGCTATTACAAAGTACCATACACTGCTTGTAAACAAGAAAAATTTACTTCTCACAGTTCTGGAAAATGGAAGTACAAGGTCAGGGTGCCATAATGGTTGGTTCTGGTGAGGACCCTCTTCCAGGTTACATATTGCCAACTTCTCATTGTGTCCTCACATGAGGGAAAGAAAGTGAGCTATAAGGAGACTAATTGATTCCTGAGGACTTCTACCTTCGTGACCTAATTACCTTCCAAAGGCCCCACCTCCAAATATATTCAAAAATACAAATTACACTGGATATTAGATTTCAATATATAAAATATGAGAGAACACAAACATTTAGTCTGTGGCATATGGTAATTATCTAGCCTGTCCGTCCATATCAATACAATCAGTATTGAGTGTGTATGTGTTGGTGTGTATGTATGTATGCATATATTGAGCAGCTATTCAATAAGAAAGAGCTACTCAGTATTTACAGAGAAAATAGTAGATATGCATACTTGCAAAATGATTGTGATATTACCAAAGAGTTCCTTTAAAAAGAAGTTATAAATAAACTTCTTGGCCAAAAATGGCAAGAGATATTAGCTGACTACTCAGTGTCAACATAGAAACTTAAAAGATGAGGGGCTCAGATCATAACCAGAACTGTTATATCTGTAATAACTTTATGTGTTTCCTATTCATTTCTAACTAGGAATTACAAGGGTGTGTGTGTGTGAGTGTATGTGTATATGTGTGTGTGTGTGAGAGAGACCAAGCTCATAATTTTCAAATATCATTTTAAAGCAGTGGGACATTTTGCTATAACAGTCCCCTTCCCCATCCTTCTCAGACCTGTTCATTCCAGTGAAATCTTGTGGCACCTAAGAATCCTATTTGACTTTTTGTTTGTCAGGCAGTAGATAGCATGTATATTTCAATATGGTAGCTGAAGATTTTATATCTATTCCTGTATTTGTATCTATATATATCAGGCTGGGAGTTGGGGAGTTTTGTGTGGTGACAATCGAAAGGAAAAGAAATCCAGTTCTTATTTTCAGAATCTTTTTTTATCTAGGGATGATTTCCAAGTATACTGTGGCATAGGTGTAAACTAGTTGGCCTGTAGAAGCTGAAAAATAAAATTAATCTGTATCTAATATAAGGAGTTTATAATAGCATATTAAAAGTTTTTGTCAATTAGAGTAAAACATAAAATGACATACAATGTGATACATAGGTGTCTACAACACAAGCTCTACCCAGTCACCAATAATCAGCAGCAAAGGATTAAATAACAGATCTCAGTTATTAATAATTAACTCAATGGCAGAAACTAAATTTCACATTTCCTTTGAACACTCATTGTGAACTCAGTAAATTTTGTTCACTGACAGTTTTAGTATAAAACGTGAAGGTGAACAAAGTTGTGTTAGATATCTATTGATACATAAGAAATTATTCCCAAATAATGGCTTAAAATAATGAGGATATAATATTTCACAATTTTAGTGGCTAATGAATTCAGTCGTGACTTATCTTGAGGTCTTTCAGAAGGCTGAAGTCATGGAGTCATGGTGTAGACTGGGGTTGTAGTCTCATTTGTAGACTTGACTGTGAGAGGATCTGCCCCTAAGCTAATAGATGTGGATACTGACAAGATTCAGTTCCTAGCTAGCTGTCTGTTGGAGGTATGCCTTAATTCTTTGTCATGAAGTCCTCTATATAACACAAATGAAAACATGGCAGCTTGCTTCTTTCTTGATAAGTGAACTAGAGGGGGTACCCAAGACTGAAGTCAGCCTCTTTTTAGAAGCTAGTCTTAGAAATGCCACGCTGTCACTTTTTACTTCATTCTATCAGGTCAGTAGGTCTAGGTCACAAGGTCACACTCATGGAGAGGGAACACAAAGGCATCATTACAAGTGGGCAGAAATCACTGGGGGCCATATTTGAGGCTACCTATAACAAGAGTACACACTGTGGAAAGGATAGTCTCTTCAACAAATGTCCCTGGGAAAACTGGATATTCACATGCAAAAGAATGAAATTGGACCCTTATACCATACACAAAAATCAACTCAAAATGGATTAAAGAAATAAATATAAGACATGAGCCGAGGCAGGTGGGTCGCTCAAGGTCAGAAGTTCGAGACCAGCCTGAGCAAGAGTGAGACCCCGTCTCTACTAAAAATAGAAAGAAATTATCTGGACAA
>NW_012135192.1:1084218-1085284 GCF_000956105.1 Propithecus coquereli | reverse complement strand
TGATTAAATTTCATTTCTATTTATTCTATATTAGTCATATTATTTATTAGAATTGAGCCTATGCATATATGACATGGGAGCAACATCAAAGGTGTCTGTTTAGATCCTCATGCACTTCCATTTCCTAATAGTTGTGAAAGCACAAAGTCCTTAACTGAATAATTACTTTACCATAGCACTAATAAAAAGAAATACAGATTGACTCAATTATTTTCTGTTTTGTATTAGCTAATTATATCTCCATATATGTATATAACACATATTTATAGTTATGCATAGCTATGAATTAAAATATTTTTAAAAGTCTATTGCAAATGTATTACTATTTGAACTGCAGCTGACTTAGGAAATATCATTTATGCCCAAATTATACAAAATGTAAGAATTTTCTTTTCTTTCACATTAAATTTAAATCTTCACTCAGAGTTTATGGGATTACAATCCAAACAAATCCATAGACACAAAAGGCTGGTGATCTTTCCTAGATACTTGAAAATGAGGTGATAGAAGCCTCCAAAGAGAAACAACTCACTTGGTTAACACATCTTCTCTGATGGCTGTGTAACTTGTAACTTTTACTCTGGGTAAAGTGGCTAATGACCCTCTCCATGGTTCTTTCTTAAGCAATGGCAGCTCTCAGGAGCTTGGGTTGGTTCATTATGACTTAACCTAAATTTTGGAAAAATGACAAGAATCTTAAAATCATGAGTACCTTATAACTCAGAGATCCCCTTTCTGAAGATCTAGTCTAAGCAATGAATCAAAAATACATAAAATGTTTTTATATTGTAATTATAATTTCCACAATTTTTATAGTAAAATATAAAGTAACATCAAAATAAATTACGGTACTCAAAATTAATGGTATGTTATGGTTACAATAAAATATTTGTAAAGACTTTGTAATATAATGAAAAACAGTTACGTTAGATTAGTTTTAATAATTAGCATGAACATTCAGAAAACATAATTGCTTTCTTAAAGCCACAGTAATGTTGAAGATGTTCACTTTCCAGTTAATATAAAACTAAAAAAAATGCTATTTAGATAATCCACATTTTGTTTT
>NW_012135192.1:1079871-1084168 GCF_000956105.1 Propithecus coquereli | reverse complement strand
AATAAAGTATAACACTTTTCCCCTGAAAGGGTCTCTGTTTTTAGTTTAGTTAATTAGAATGCCAATTTGCTTTATTATCAAAATAATTTTCCTACAGTGTCTGCTAAAATACAATATGACTATAATTATAAATATCACCCGCTTTTGATACCTTCTCTTCTTTTCATGACTTCAGATTTTAGAATCCAATATTACATCATATTGACTTTTTTATAAAATCTATTATTATCATTGTATACAATATTGAACCATTGAATCCATTCCTTGCTGTGGAATTAGATGTGTAACCATTGTCTCATAATGAATATGCTGCCTAACAATGGACTCCTTTATAAACACAACAATAACATTTTGAATTCCATCATTATGAAAGATTAGAAATGTACAATTTAATTCCCAGGGTTTTAACGTTAATGCGATACTAGCTGAAATATTTACATTTTCAGTGCCAGTTTAATTAAGCATATTCATTGTCTTGAATCAAAACATAATTTGCACTGGGTTTAAATATTTCAGTATTATGTTTGTACAGAGTTTAAACACTGTCACAGAGTGTCCTTAGAGTTAATTTTAAACTCTGGCAAATGAATCATTTTGAGCTAACCCAAGCTTCTTGGTGCATTGCAACACAGCTTCACATTTCCTGACAAATTGAATTCCAGCCAGGTGTCACTCTTTAGAATCCCCAAGGTTTATCTCTGCCCTTTCTGCTCTGACATACGCTTTTGACATACTCAGAAAATTGTGTGATAGAAACCTGTGGAGTAGAAATACCCTCTACAGCAGGGGTCAGCTGTAAAGAACCATTAATGAGGCCTCCCATAAACAAACCGTTCTGAACGATGACGGTGGCAGAGAAAACGAAAAGAGATATGGTCGACTATTACATATTGCATGCAGCAGAAGGCTCTCTTATAACCCATTCTTCAGTGTGTTTTTCCAAAAAGTGAAAACAAGCTGATTTTTTTGTTCATATCTCCCATGAGAAAATTATTGGGCTTTATTTGAATTTTTATTTTCTCCTCTCGATTTGAGAAGTACTCAGCATTTGCTTTTATTGATGTTCCACAATGGATATATTATCCACTGTCTATTGTCATTAAAAAATATATGTCACTCTTTGAAAATATATACCTGAAGCACTAGAACAGATATCAGTAGTATTTATGTAATTCATAATAAACTATTCCTAGTGGACCGCACCTTGTAGGTTAATCTGAAATAAGAATAATGAAAAACAGTAAAGAAAGCATAACTAATAATACATATAATAAGGTGAAAGCTGTCAAGTAAAAATAAAATCGGATATTCAGTCATAAATTTTTCTCAAAGTGAAATCTTCTGGAAATGCAATACTACTCTAAAAAAGCACTAAGTAATATTATTCAGATTAATTCAATTATAGCATAAATAAATAAATAGAATATTCTAGGACATAAAACAGGAAAAATGGGGCTATGACTAGATCTAGATGGCCATCCAGTGGTTATGTTATCTACAAATTTCATTTGTTTGATGAGATAATTAATGTTTATTTCTGATTTGTGTATTCATTGACATTTAATTTTTTGTTTACTGATGTTATATATAAATACTCTCTGAGTAATACATTCATTAAAATATAAAACATAGTCATTTTAGAATTAAGTTAAGATCAAATCCAACAAACAGGTAAGAGAAAGATTGCAAAACATCTAACTTTCAGTTTGTCGAAATGTGCTCCATGTTTGTCAACTATGGCATAATTTTTCTCAAGTATTTTGGGTAAAAATAACGCAATCTATATTTTTTATAACTCATCATAACATGTATGAAGATATAACTTTAGTTATTTATTTTTTTAAAACTAATTAGAAAAACCATGCCCCTTTCTCCTTTGGTAAAATACACTTATTAATATTGGTAAAGCTGGCCAGGTGCAGTGGCTCACACCTGTAATCCTAGCACTCTGGGAGGCCGAGGCAGGAGGATTGCTCACGGTCAGGAGTTCAAGACCAGCCTGAGCAAGAATGAGACCCTGTCTCTACTAAAAATAGAAAGAAATTAGCTGGACCACTAAAAATACATAGAAAAAATTAGCTGGGCATGGTGGCACATGCCTGTAGTCCCAGCTCCTCGGGAGGCTGAGGCAGGAGGATCACTTGAACCCAGGAGTTTGAGGTTGCTGTGAGCTAGGCTGACACCACTGCCTTCTAGCCCAGCCAACAGAGCAAGACTCTGTCTCAAGAAAAAAAAAAAGAAAATATTGGTAAAGCCATGAATATATATAATCCGCCCCATAAATTGCTTATGTTTTTCTCATCCAAATATAAATAAATGAAATAAAATACAGTGAAATAAATGAGAGGATTAGTGTAGAGATTGGCACACAATGAAACGCTGACTTGTGGAGGAGAGCCACCCAAGGTCCTCCTCCCCACATCACAAGTCTCCTTGCCTACTCTGACGGCCTTAAACGTCTAATCTTAGCTCAGGTTCAAGAATGCTGTGAAGCTAGTGTGGATGAAAAAAATCTTCATTTACAGATTTCCCTCCCTTTTCCCCATCCCAATTCTAAAGTTGCAATGCTCCTGAGCCTGAGAGGCCGTATCGATGTAAGACGTCACAGTGCTTGCACATACGTGACTTTGTGTGGGGGGCTTATCATTCCAACCAGATTTTCAATAACATAAATATAGAAACAGTGCCTTCGAAATTCCTCCTTAGGGAAAAAGTCAATTAATTTTTTGTGATTTTTACAATTCCTCAATAGGATACACAATCTCACTTACTTTGAGTAGATGGGTTTTTAAAAGATTTTGCAAGAATCTTGGCCCTCAAATGTCCGCTTTCTCAGTTTCTCTGTTTACTAACAACAGCAGCTGTTTTATAGCTGAATAGGATTAGAGATATCATCTAAGAGTAGGAAATACTTTCTCTCTGTACAAAACCATTTTTTTCTGTGCTTAATTCAAAATTAAGCCCAAGTGTCATGTGAATTCTCTTCCATTAATTCTCTATATCTCTATGATTAATGTGCTATGGAATAAAAAGAAAGAAAATGACCGATTTACTATTCTCATCTGAAAAATATTTACTTTGAAGGTTTTCATAAACACAGTGAAAGATAAAATTGAGATCTTTTGAGAAGATTCCCATTGAAGGATACATAGGTTCATTTGGAGAAAGTTAAAGCAGATTAGTCAATCACCTTTATTTCAACCCTAGGGCAGGCAGTAAATGGTATAGAAAAAAGTTACTTTTACCCCTGATTATAACAAATACCAGCAGCAGATCAGACAATTTTCAGGACACCAGGACCTTTACTTACTTAGAATTGAATTATGTAATGTGGAAAAGTAAGGATAGTTTAAATGAGTTCTGTCCCCTTCACATTTAATTAACAGTGGAGTCATATCTTTGGGAAATTTGAAATAACATTAAACTCAAGATGCAGTTTAAGTGTAGGAAGACTGCGTGTGAAAGTTAAGGCTATCAATTCTCTTTTGAGCATTATGTTGCTTGGTGGATACTCTAATTTTATTTAACAGCCTTTCTCTTAAAATTGTGAAAATAAAATTGATTTAACTATGTAGGGTTCTTAACCATTTCTTCAGTCCTCTACCCTTCTCCCCACTCCCTTCCTTCCTTCCTACCTTGCTTCAAAGATCAGTAATAAATATACTTTTGTATGCCAGGTGATATGCCGTGAAGTTCGACATGGATAAAACATAGCTCCTGCCCTCAATGAGCTCCATTTCAACAGGGAGGGACTGACACGGGAACAACTCTGTGCCCTCAAGTGTTGGTTTTCTTGTCTCCTTTCCATTTACAATTCTCCCAGGTGTCTTTCTGGACTCTTAAAATACACCTCATGAATAAATTTCCAAATGCATCAAACTTAGGAAAGAAGTAATGAAACAAAAAGATTAGGTGAATGCAGTCTGGTGATGTTTATAAAACACTGGCTGCTCAAAACCTTATTTTTAAGTATTGAAACAGCTTTTAAATGAATTTAGTAAACACAAGGGTCACCAGACATACTTGACCTCTGTGATTCTTAGTCACCTTTTTGTCCACTTGTTTTACAGGATCCTTGATAACCTGACTCATTCCTCTGAGCATTTGTATACAAACATTCACAAGAACTTCCGATTCTCAACGTGTGCTCTACGTGAGCAATGACGAATGAAAGTTGCAATAACATGAACTGTGTGTGCAATGCTATAATGGTATTGGAATGGAAGGAGATACCATAATTATACTAGTATCCAACATGTAGAATGAAAAAATAGCATTGTCTATATAGTAAATAATA
>NW_012135192.1:1078814-1079781 GCF_000956105.1 Propithecus coquereli | reverse complement strand
TTGCTGTGAGCTAGGCTGAAGCCACGCACTCTAGCCTGGGCAACAGAGTGAGACTCTGTCTAAAAAAAAAAAAAAAAAAAAAAAGATATGAAACCATAAAACCCATAGAAGCAAACATAGAGGGAAGCTTTATAACTTTGGTTGTCGCAATGATTTTGTGGATATGGCCAAAAGCACAGGCACTAAAATCAAAACTAGGCAAGTGGGACTACATCAGACTAAAAAGCTTCTGCACAGCAAAGAAACTAATCCACAGAGTGAAAAGATGACCTATGGAATGGGAGGAAAAAATTGCAATCATGTATCTGATAAGGGATTAATTTCCAAAATATGCAAGGAACTTCTATAATTCATTAGCAAAAAACAAATGATCCCTATCATTTTATGTAAAGCCATTTCATCTTTTTTGTATCTAATGTTGACATCACTTTGTTCAACACTTTGGCATAAAAACAAAACATGATAAACTGGTTATTACTCCAATATTAGAAAATCAAAGACATCAAAATTATGAAAAGTTCTGAAATTCAAAGTTTGCTTACCTTTGGTTGAATTTTAATTATAATCTTAAGTACTGGCAGAATCTGTTGATATTTTAAAATATTTAATTGAAATTGCTATTTTGAAAGACAGTATGCATTTATATTTATTAATCTTCTCCTTTTAAATGGTTAATTTCCTGCCTTATCTCATAGCCATCTTCACAAAATAGAATTACCTTGAGTGTAGGTTTATTTTCCTGTTCATTTTTATTTATTTTCGTTAATCACTAATCTCAGCAAACCAAATGTATTTTCAAAAATAATTTGTATACATCAGTGAATAACTACATTTACACACTTTAGAAAATTTAATTGTCGTTTGGTTTATTTGTGTTTTTGTTTAGTTGTTTACTGTTAATTCTTAAATAAAGTATAACACTTTTCCCCTGAAAGGGTCTCTGTTTTTAGTTTAGTTAATTAGAATG
>NW_012135192.1:1060697-1062834 GCF_000956105.1 Propithecus coquereli | reverse complement strand
TCCAGTTAATATAAAACTAAAAAAAATGCTATTTAGATAATCCACATTTTGTTTTTTGAATCATAACCAGGAAGTATTATTTTGAAAAAAAAAATCTTTTCTACTATATTTCAGGGAAAATTCAGAGACAGAATAAAAAATAAGAATTCTAAAAGGTGATATTAAGATTCTTCTAGCCTTCATAATATTGCCATGAAGAGCGTTATTTTAAAATTCTAGGTTTAAAAGGATGTTTAAGTTATTGTAAGACAGGGTCCATAGGTTTAAACCAATGTTGTTGGAATAAAAAGGAAAGAGAGATAATTGTGTTTACTTCAGTAGATTTGGTTGTTGAATATCTTAGAAGATGGATATATACAAAAAAGAAGGTTAAGAGAACACAAAAGTAAGAGATAACAAGAAGAGACAGGGAAAGTGAGAGAAACAATGACAAAGAGACATGGAGAGGAAAAATATGTGCATATAGTAACATAAAAAGAGAAACAATATGATTATTACCAAAGGTTTAAGTATCATGCAGAGCATGAAACATATTTGGAAAAAATGTGGGAGTTTGCTTTGTTAAAGGAAAATTAAATTTTAAGCAAGTGTTCAAAAAAATCTTTCTGATGAGGCAATCTATTTGATTAAGGATTCAGGGTTGGAAACATTAAAGCTAGGTTGTTCAAAGCACTCAGGCTATCTCAGAGTGGCTTTGCTGTGAGAACAAGCATAGAAATTATTTGATGCACCCTTTCCTTCTCCAATTTCTATAATTTGTGTTTAAAATGAAAGTCAGGAAACACACACATCAAGACTTTAATTTTGGGACAAAGTTTGGAATACAAATTAAGTTAGCTTAATTTTTTAAAATGCCCAATTCACTGTTTTCTTCTCAATTTTTATATTTTCAATTGCCTTATCAAAACGAAGAGTTCATATTTGTTAAAAAAAGAAGTGTTTGTTTTGCATGTGACAACTCTTGAAAGGGTAAGAATCATGTCTAAGGATTGTGCTATCACACAGTCTTGGCCTGGGGATTATACAACATGAACTCATCAGTGTGATTCACTGCTAGTGCATAATAGCAGGAAAACACCTTAAAAGCTGCACACACTGCTATGACTTTTCTATCAAAAAGAAGGTGTTACAGATGAACAAATGGCTACTTTTTCAGCAGCTCTGTAAGATGTTTAGGTGCTACTGTTTCTAAATGAAAAGGCTTTAAGTGCCGCACTATTCTAAAAACATTAGTGCTCAAAAAAGGCAGTGTATCATTAGCACTTATACAACTCACTTTTAATAGAGCTACTCATTAACCATTAACTTACTTCGGAGTATTCTTTTTTTTATATAGAGTAGTTTATATTTTAGCTTCTAAAACTAAATGCTTTTATTTCTGGGTATCCCCCAAAACACACCTTTCTGTTACTGTGAAAGACTACTGGAATATCGACCAAAATATCAGTGATTTTCCCCTATAGAAAGGACATGAGAAATGTATTGCATTAACCGACAAGACCACCTGCAAAATATTAGTGGTGTTGTTTTGGCTCATAATAAATACAAAAATCTAAATAGAATTTAACCAATGTATTGTTTAATGCATAAGTTTTCATAACCTCATTTTTAAAAGTGAAGACTCCATATTTATTTCTCTCTCTTTTTTAAGAAATTGCAACATCTTGTGAATGCTAACCATTTTGCCAGTAGGTGGCAGCATAGCTCTTTGGTTGCTTGGAAGAATTGTCCTCAAATGGAAACTAGCTGAAAGAATTCTCACTGGTGATTTAAAAAAGAAAAAAAGAAAAGTTTTACTGTATGCTTCATATGTTTCTTTTATTTTCACCACATATTCATACATGGGTATGTAATATTTATATTAGTTTTACAGGAGATTAGCAATCTGCTCTACCCTTACAAGTATATTCTGTGATGTATCTGTAATATCATGGTAATTTTTAAATTATAACATTTTAGAGCATAGAGAGGAACTTATAAATCCTTTCCTTCACCAATCTCATTTTACGGATAGAAAATTTTTAAAGATAGAGGCCAGGAAAGAGGAAGCTGTGTGTCCAAGTTCAAACATGAGTAGTTATTGAAATCAATTCATCTCAATGAAATCTTCTCTGGAACAATTTTTTTACAATAATGT
>NW_012135192.1:1058265-1058732 GCF_000956105.1 Propithecus coquereli | reverse complement strand
AGATATAAGACCTGTGGCTTTTATGTTTTTCAATGCTCTCATAAGTTTAAGATGTTATAATGTATAGTAAGAAATACACATCATGCAAACCAAATGACTTCACATTAAACTCACACTAGTTTGTTCTAAATTTGATGATATGACTTTTTATGAAAGAATGAAGTTTTATATTCACACAAACTACCCTATAAACTAATTAATAATGGTCTTGCCTTATGACTCTATCACTAAGAATCAATGTAAGAAGAACTCTCATAATTATAAAAGTAAAATTAAAGTAAAACATTGTATATTTCTTCATTTAAATAGTGAACAGTTGATATTGCTCACTATGAAACACTTTGCTTAAAAGTAGTAAGGAAAATGAAACATGGATCAATGAGACAATAAGGCAATTTCATATCTATGTGCACTAAATGCCAGCTCCTTTCAAAAAATAATACAGGGGAATGAGAAAGAAAAGCTAT
>NW_012135192.1:1054826-1055840 GCF_000956105.1 Propithecus coquereli | reverse complement strand
TCTTTCCTCTTTCTAAATTAATTTTGGTGTGAGTATACATGTACTTATGGGCCTTATAAGACACCATCTCACAAATTAGCATCTGCATGTTTTAGAAATCTATCCTGGGCTTCCTTTTTTTAATCTAGATATAGAAGAATCAGTCCAAAGGCATGGTGTTCTACCATTCTGCCCCCTTTGGCCACCTGGTACTAGACTGCAATTATCACATAGATCCATTAAGCTTATGTATCTATATTTTTAGATACACCAAGTAGATAAATTTTAACACGAAATATGTAAGGTTAATAAGCATCCTTAAAAATGGTAATATATACTATGGTGTAAAATTTTACATATTTTTATTTAAACAGAAATGCATAAAATTATAAGTTATATACATACAAAATCATATTTTTTAATATGAGCTTGCAATTCTTCCCCCTTAAATGTTAGTACAGCACTTACTGGGTATGGTTTGATGCAATAGCATTACAATCTTCAGTCTCTCCCCTACTTTCATCTAATCCTTTCATCTAATCCTTATGCCGACTTACATCTTCTCTGAGTCTGTGCCAGAATAATTACTTCTATTACATTTATCTGTAGTCACTTACAGTAAAAACATCTTCTCTTTGGAGATTTTAAGCTGTATGTTTCTTAAAAGTGGTTTGGTTATGTAGTATATGCTCAAAAACATTAATTCATTTTTAAATCATTGCTATTATTTTTCTCATCTCATCTAAATTGACTTGCTTTGATTAAAAAGCTATTGATTGAGAACAGGAACTTAGAGTGTCTTGAAACCAATAATATCTATAGTATAACTATTTGAGGCCTACCAGTAAAATACGAACTGTTTAAGGATTAAAAAAAAAAACTCTCTCAGCTCTTCTTAAGGAACAAAATTAATTGATATTATAGAATTTTAACAGAACTATTCTAGGGACTAAAATAGTTATATGTATCATGCAGGAGAAGAAAAATAAGCAATACTGTGTATCCTTAAATACAAGCAATTCATATAAAAGAGTA
>NW_012135192.1:1052853-1054776 GCF_000956105.1 Propithecus coquereli | reverse complement strand
TAAGGTCAAGTAAAACTATGAAAAGATCATTGATAAGTGGCAGTCATTTTTTCTGACCACTGCATTCTTAATCCAATAGCCTCATTAGCTTGGGGGACTATCAATGCTAGCTGATAGGACCATACTAGATGAGATATCATCTTAATAACCACTTGTCTTGAATCTTTTAGAATTTCTTTAGGTCTTTTAAAAAACATTTCTTATTTTTGATTATTATGGGTACATAATAGTTGTTTATCTTTATAGAGTACATGTGATGCTTTGATACAGGCATACAATGTGAATTAATCAAACCAAAGTAACCATCACCTCACGGGTTTAACATTTCTTTGTTGATTATAGTCACTTTGTTGTGCTTTCAAATATTGTTCATTCTATCCAACTTTTTATGATTGCTCTTCAGAATGTATCTTTCTAAGTGTAATGCCTAAGTTGTCAGAGGGGGCAAGAAGGCCCTGCACAGACTTGCCCTCCCTCTTACCTTCCTCAATGCCTCCTCCGGCTCCCTTTCCTGCTCATTGCATTCCTGGTGCACAAGATCGCTGCTGTTCCTAGAAGCTGTTCAGCTTGTTCCAGGCCTGCCCCAAGATTTTGCATTCTCTAAAACATTCTGGCGCCATAGATTTTCAAGGATTGTGTACTCATCTTCTTTAGGTCCTGGCACACATGTCGCCATAGCAGTGAAAGTACACAAGATTTCTGATCATCTTAAATACAATTGCATCCTACACTTTCCCTTGTTATTTTTCCTATCCATATCCTCTGATTTATTTTTTCCTATAGTGCTTATCAGTAGGGTGAAGAGCTCTTGGAGTGCAGCACACATGCAGGGCATAGTGGGCCCCCAGGGCAGAGTGGGCCTGTGGGGCAGGCCACCTGCACGAGATAGAGCTGGTCTGTGCAGCATGCACGTGTCTGGGCCGGCGCAGCTGTGTCCCAGCGCATGAGTGGAGCAAGCCGGTAACAGGTGTTCCTCCCGCATGCAAAGGTGGGGGCTGCACTGGCTTTTGATCAAATTGGAACCTCCTAGGAGATGGCAGTGGTGATCCAGCCTCCCTGACAGTGGGTGGTGAGTGTCAACGGCTACAGATGCATGTTCCACCTGGCTTCCACGGGAGGTGTAGTTGAGGAAGATCACCCAGGACATAGCAGAGGGGACTGGGCCCATGGTCTCCTGTTCTGCCCAGTTCCCCAGGCGGTGGCAGTAGTGAGAGTGCACATCACCTACCCCAGGTGTGTGCGAGCACCGGGACTCTCATATTCCTCCTCATCTGGTAGGGGAAAAGGTGAGGAGGTAACAGTTACCTGGGCCGAAGTAGCTCTCTGGGATTGGGATGTTACCATGGCAGTATCTGCAACCCCCGAGGCTCACAAGGCAGCTATGCCTTCTCTCTAGAGAAATGTAGCTGCACTGCTTCCAGGCAGGTCTCTGTGTCAGTCCAGAGGACCCTGCGGTGGAGGGGCCCCTCCAGCTGCTCCAGTTCCAAAATCCTCAGGGGAAGCGTGGAGCCTGGGCTTGCTTCCTCTGTCCCTCCCCACATGTGGGCGCCTTCCCTGTGTGCTGCGGTCCTGCTGAGCAGGTTGTCCCACTTCTCTCTTCTTCACTTCACTCCTGCCTCTTCTCCCTGGATTCTCGGTGCTCTCACTCAGAGGACTGATCCAAAGGTGGGTATCTATTCACCACCTGTTCACAACTTTCCGTCCTCTCTGCGGAGTGATGTTACACAGGCTGCTTCTAGTCGCCGTCTTGGGCACAATCCTATTCTAGATTCCAACTCAGTTTGAAGGAGGAATTTTATTACGTTAAATACCATCTTATGAAAAACACAGATATAAGACCTGTGGCTTTTATGTTTTTCAATGCTCTCATAAGTTTAAGATGTTATAATGTATAGTAAGAAATACACATCATGCAAACCAAAT
>NW_012135192.1:1041244-1042503 GCF_000956105.1 Propithecus coquereli | reverse complement strand
AACTTTTTTCATAATAAAAGTATAACAACACATTTTAGGAAACTTTCAGGAAAAAATATATACTTGCATGTATTTTAATAGTCAATAACACAGAAACAGTCAGAACCATCACTTAGCTTTGACTGAAATTTATTGAAGGCTGTGTGGGAAAATGTAAGTAATTTCTTATCCTGTATTAGACGTCATTTTTATTGGAAGAATCTTTACCTCACTAGAACAGAAACATTGTAAAAGTGATATAATGTGTTAGATCAAAATATCTGCTTATAACAATAACTAATTAAACTTTAGATGTCAGATAAAAAATTCCCAAGACTATCTAGTGTGTATATATGGCTAGATATTTGATATGATAAATTTTCATCACGAATGTTGATTTTCAAAATTATAAAACTTTATACCAATATGGATAACCAAGAGGCAGGTCCTATTTGGTCTGTGTTCCCTCTAAAGACTAGGGGAGCAATCATTGCTCTGATCCGACTGAATCAATCCAATGGTTCTCAGCCATGACTACACATTAAAATTATCTGAGAACTTTTGAAACACTGTTGTCCAGGCCTCATCAAAGACAAATTAAGTCCAAATCACTGTAGGTGGGGCCTGGGAATCAATGTTTTTGGAAAGCTCCTCAGGTGATTCTTTTTTTTTTACATTTTAAATTTTTTAATTTCAGAATATTATAGGGGTACAAATGTTTAGATTAAATATATTTTGCCTTTGCCCTGTCCAAGTCAGAGCTACAAGCATGTCCATCACCCAGACTGTGCACACTGCACCCATTAGGTATGAATATACCCATTCCCTCCTCTCCCCTCCCACCAGCCTGACACCAGATGGATGTTACTACCATATGTGCACATAAGTGTTGGTTGATTAATATTAATTTGATGGTGAGTACATGTAGTGCTTGATTTTCCATTCTTGTGATACTTCACTTAGTATAATGGGTTCTAATGTGCATCTAGGGGTGGAGATTTCAAATCAGTCCAAGAGGCCCATGAGGTTAATGAATGACAATGGCTTTACCTACTTTACCACTAGTCAGGCTAGCAATGCCCCCTCCTCCCTGAACAACCCCCCCACCTTCTGACCTGCAGACTTAGCAGCAATGTTCTGTTTATTTTCTTTTGAGTTGAGAAAAGAATATGGAAAGAGAATTAATATTTTTGTATACTATTTCCTTTGAACCTCGCAACACTTCCCGTGTGGTATACAGATAGGCAGAATAGTCTCCATGTCACAGGGAAAGGAATTAT
>NW_012135192.1:1035198-1037369 GCF_000956105.1 Propithecus coquereli | reverse complement strand
AAAAAAAGAATTAGTATGAGCATCAGCATATTTCAGCAACTGAAAAAAGCCCAATGTGTGGAGCAGAATTGGTAGGTTGGGACAAGTATGAGATAAGGAAAGATTAGAATGGAGTGCTAGCTGCAAGTTATGATTTGGGGATTTTTATTTTAAACCTGAGGGGAGACCATTGAAGGCATGAAGCTGGGTGGTAATACAATGCAATATGTTTTGGAAACATCACTCTGCTGGCTACACTGAGAACAGATTAATTGTGGGTAATCCTTCATATACAGAGAGCTCATCAAATATGGAAAGACAAGTGAAAAACAGGCAAAACTATGAACAAAGTATTTACAGAATTAATACAAATCACAAAATATCGAACACCCTCTGCTAATAAAAAAATGCTAATTAAAACCATCAATGGGATATCATTTTTATCTTATCATATTTTTATTAAAGTGGACCAATTAAGTTAAATTTCAAACAATGTTTTGGAATAGGGTCAGACTGAGATGGTTTGATTCTTTGATGCTTTTATACAAAAGCAGACAAACCAAACATTGGGTTCAGCAACACTGAGTACCTAGATGACATCAAGAAAATGGATGCTGCACTCTTGTTTCCATTTCTCTAGCAGTACCAGCTCTCAATGGTCATATGGAAATGTGTCAGGGTTCTTTGGGTCACAATGCCAGTTGGGGTTCTATTGACAATTGTCTTAGTTTGTTGGGGCTATTATAACTAGTAATCATAGACTGGGTGGCTTATAAATTACATACATTTATTTCTCACATTCTGGAGGCTGGGAAGTCCAAGATCAAGGTGCTGCCTTTTCATTGCGTCTTCATGTGGTGATAGGGGAAGGGACCTCTGGGGCCCCTTTTAAGCAGACTACTCCAGTTCATGAGGGCTCTATCCTCATGATCTAATTACCTCCCAAAGGCCCCGTGTCCATCCTGCTATCATTACCTTGTGGGTTAAGATCTCAACATACGAGTTTTGGACAGACCAAGTTATTCAGATCATAGCAGAAATTATTTGGGCAGAAAAGTTGTGATCTGGAGAAAAACTAAAATTATCAAAATGGTCTGGCCAGTTCCATGCAAGGAAATATAGACAGACCCTAATGCCAACAGTGGCCTGATAGAGGATGTTAGAAGTCAATGTCAAGACCACACAAACAGCCACCCTTCTCTTTCCTCCTCCCTGGACAAGATACAGGCTCTCTAGAGTAGAGAAAATCAGGAATAGCAACATCCCAGACACAGGAATAAACATACTTATGAAGAAAGAAAATGCTTGAGGAAGGAATTACAAAGAATTATAGGAGTACTAATGCTTGAGATCTGCCCAGGGCAGACACGAGGCTCAGAAAAATGGAAAATACTTGCTCTTATACAAGAGATTTCCATTTTGTGGTAGATTTTTGCATTTGAATTTTGACAATCCAATTCATATTTGGTACACTATCCTCACTTAAACAAAATGGCAAAACTTAACCTTTAAAAGAGTTAGTATCCTGTAATTTTAGTTCAGAGAAACTGTCCAAAGGAAGTCATCAGAAACTTGAGGGATCCTTCATAATATTTGTCATGATGTTATTCATATTAAAAAAGTGTGGAAATTATTACATATTATGTAGCTATCCAAATCGTGTTTTCCAAAATATCTTATTCACATGGCTATCTTCTCGCAATATGTCGATAGGAGAAAATATGTGCATATTTACAGTTTATACATATGCACATGCATATGCACACATAAATATGTATACATTAAAAGGAAACCTGCCAATCTATTAATAATGATTACCTTTGCTAAACCGGTGGTATTAAAAAAATCTCCTTATTTTTAATACTTCTATAACAATCATATATTGCTTTCCTTCTTTGTGATTGTTTGAAAAATAAAATATGTATTTTTTTCATTGTAAAAGATTCAAACAACACTGAGATACTGTAGAGTCATATTTCATTTTAGGAAAGGCATTTCTGGCGATATCACATAATTAAAAGTTTGCATCAATTACCCAGTCTCAGATATGCTGTTATAGCAGCACAAAATAAAGACAAGAGCCCACTACATTAAAATGTTGCCTCTTCTAAATCTCTCCTCTTACATAAATATGGGTACCACTTAGTTAATTTTTTTTTTTTTTTGCTATACTCAGTATGATTCATGTTAGC
>NW_012135192.1:1032726-1035148 GCF_000956105.1 Propithecus coquereli | reverse complement strand
TAACTAGTTAAGTAGGTAATCTAACTGAACTTAATTGTTTTGTGTCACTGTAGAAAAAACACTATAGATTTTTATTCCAGGGACTAGGACAGGTATTTACATACATTGGTTATTTAAGTTTTTCTCAGGCTTTTATTTCCATATATTCTGTTCAAGCTTTTATATTCTGGCACTATATACTTATTTGAAGGTAAATAAGCAGTTCATGTTCAAGATGTGTAATTTTATATCACACTCTATTTAGATCTGGTCACTTTTCTTTCAGTCCTTTAAATCCAAATGTATATAATAGAAAGACACAAAAATCACAGAAGCACAAAAATAAACCAATGGGACTCTAATTTACAGATTATACAAATGAAGCTGAAGGTGTAATTGGGCCAGAAGGTTCCAGCTGGACAATGAAAATTCCTGGAAGAGATCGAGCTTTAGAAATGATATGGGTGACAGAGTGGTAGATGCTGTGGTGTTTCCCCTATTCAGAGTCAAGTCACCATTCTCCAGGTGCCCAGATTATAATCTTGATTGCTGAGTTTTCACAGCTATATTGCTTCTGCAAATCACCATAGTCCTTAGAAACTGCTTCCTTCAAGATTACTCACCTTTCCAGGAGTGACCAGAAGATTGGTTCGTGCAGGTATACAAAAGCCTTGTCCTTTTACCTAAATTTGGGACACTCTGATGGTCCATCTTATTGGCAGAGCTCTATGTAGGACTAGCTGAAGCCTTGTTGCGATAGCTTCACAATAGCCCCTTGCTCTGTCCAGTTCTGCCTTCTTCGCTTACTGACAGGACTGTCTCCCAAGAGTACTCCCCAATAACCAGTCTGCACACAATTCCTTGTTTCTGAATCTGTTTTCAGGGAAACCAACATAAGACCTGAAATGAGCATTGAAGTGAAGCCTGTAAGAGAATGTCTTTTCAGGTACATGGTTCTGTTTTTGAAAAGGTGAACTTTGCAGTGAATTGGGGAGTAGACAGAACAGAGTGGGACTGAGGTGTGTGAAATTGGAAGTCTTCTCAGAAAAAAAAGAGTAGTGGAACTGCTGAATTTAAGTAATATATACTTTTATGAAAAATACTGCTCAGAAAATCATTTTAAATCACTAAATAGGAAGTAAAATTAGCTTGCAACAATGATGTATTTAAAAAGAAAGTGGAACAGAATCATTTGACAATTTGACATCTAGAACCTGTGACTGCCAAGTACATTCTGGCAGTATTGGCACTGAAGCCAGGGCAAATTTAAAGAGTGCCAATGGGAAAAGCTGGTGCCAAGCTAATGCTGAAAATTGCTTAAACTTAAACACTAATGCCAATTTGTTTTTATATCACAATAAGGAAAAGAGAGGGCTAAAATTAAACTTTTACATGGTATCCATATCTAGTTATCTGTAAATGCATCATCCATCCCTCCTCATTTACCTTTCCTCCTGTACATCTGCTGGGAATGAAGCCAACCACCAAATTCCTAACACAAGAAATCTGGGAGGCAGTTTAGACTCTTACTGTCATAATCCTTACATGCATTTACTACATCAAGCCTAAACTGGCTCCTACCTCTTTGTTAATGTTTGAATTCATCCTTGCCTCTCCCCAATTCCATTGTTAATTTTTTAACTCCGATAATCAATACTGGCCAGATCATTACAACAGGTTTTTTGCAACCAGTGTCTTCCAAACTAATCTAAATGTTCTAAGAATGGACTTAGGGCAATATGCATCACTCGGAAACAGGCTGCTGTGAGACTGAGATGTGATAAGACCATACTCCCCACAGCTTCTTGCCTATGCTGTTTTCCTGGGAGGGGCCCCACCCTTTCTAATTGAAAGCCTAAGATACCATTTTGAAAGTTTAATGTTGGGCTGCACCCTGCCCTCATGCCAAGTTTGGGCTGACAGGGCTAGAGCCACTACCTGGCCAAGAAGGGACATGGGAGACCAAGCTCTCCTATGCACACTCAGGGCAATACCCACCACTCTGCTCTGTGTGGTTATGGGACTGGAGAGTAGCCCGCCTAACCATGACAGCTATCAACAACACCAACATGGAGAGCAGTGGGTTGATCCACTACTGCTACTGCTACTACCCACAGCACACCAGATGTCCAGGGGCCTGAGAACCCACCCACACACCCAGCTCACTAGTCCCACCACTAGTTTTTGAACAAGCCAAATAGAGGCCCAAAACTGGCTATCCAACACCTACTAACACCAATGCCAATGTAAGCTGATAAGAAGCCTAAAACAACCACACTCAGCCCACTACAGCCCCCACAGGGGCCCAAAGACTGACTCAGGTGGCATCCAAGTCCCCAGCAAAACTTCACAACAGCCTTGACCAATAATTACACCCTAAGCCACTGAGCAGGGGTCACAGATATCCCTGACCATTTGTACTACCAAAGAAATCATACAAACA
>NW_012135192.1:1029808-1031236 GCF_000956105.1 Propithecus coquereli | reverse complement strand
GAAAACCCATAAAACTTTATAGACAAATGGAGAACTGACATTTCTAGGTAGAAAATTTTAATATTTTAATGATAACAAATGTTTTAAATAAATTATGGAGAATTTTAGGATAAGAATTTTTTGCTATAAGAATAAGAGAGAAAATCACTACAATTTATTTGAAAGCTGTTAGACAAATAGACAAGTGCTACAGGCAGAATGTAGGTAAGATTGAAAACATGTAGATACATAACTGAAAGTCAATAAAAAAAATCCCTTAAATTCCAGAACATACTTTCCCTTTCCTATCCAAATACAAAACAAAGAAAACAAAAACATCATCCTTTGCTTGTTTGGCAGAAAATTCATGCCTTGCTCTAAGGAGAGATGGTAGATTCTGGTAGACCAAATACAGTTGTGAAAAGGAGTATTTGATTTAAATACAGTCAATTAAATGGAAATCTACTTGGTGATTCTCAGAAATTGAGCCCAAGTCTCCAAATAGTCTCCCATGATTTAAAAAAATATTATTATAATCTCTACCCATATTGAATATTTATTTAACCAAATATTGTGATATGAGCTTACTGTGAGGGTGGAGTAGAATGAGAACAATGGAAGAGGCTATGGGTATTAGAGAGCTAAATCTCACCCTCCACAATAGAAAATGATATGCACTTTCTAAAATTATATATCTTGAAATAGCAGTATACATATAAATTTTATATATACCCAGGTAAATATAAGAACACTGCTTAAAAAGCAGAAAAATAAGATGAAGGAGGGCTAGGGAATGGTGGTATTATGACCATTTTTTTCATTACTTGCCTTTTTGGTTCTATGTGAATTTTTAAACTGAGTGTATGTACTACTTTTATAAAATAAAATTCATTAAAAGGATTATGGTAAACTAATTAAAATGCAAATGTGGGGAAAATGTGGGAAAACATTTCCAACTAATGTGACAGTCAACAAGATGATATTCATGTATTCAAATAATTCACTCATTACTGGGAAAAAATATAACATGCTGTCATGGTTGAAAGTGAACGATTTAGAGACAGACTCCATTTTTGAGTCTCAGAATTTCAGTTCCTTTGACACTAACTCTTATTCCTGGCTAGGTACATAATTTCCTCATCTACACAACACAATTTTTGGAAAAATAAATATGACAAAGTCAGTAAAGTGTTTTGACAGTACCTGGTGCATAGTAAGTCAATAAATATTAGCTATATAATTCGGTAGGAAATATTTACAAAGCAGCTCTATGTACACAGCACTGTCTTAAGTCTGAGTATAAAGAAACAGAAATGAAACAAGAATGATTTCTGCCTGTGGAGTTGGCAGTCAGTCTAGTTGGCAGTCTATATGAAAAACAAAAGAGAAAATAAAACTAGAAATTGAAAAACCTAAAAATATTTTAAAAATCTGAGTCTGAAGCGATTA
>NW_012135192.1:1025142-1026498 GCF_000956105.1 Propithecus coquereli | reverse complement strand
TAGCAGCCTGTTGCCAAGAGTAGGTTATTTGCCCCATAAATCCACCTAACCAATTACATTTTCCTTTTTGAATTCATTTGGCAAGTTTACCCAAAGTAATAAAATCTACTTTTCGTACAGATTATCTTATTCTGGACATAAAAATCACATATATGTAAAAGACAGATAATGTATTATGTATGGAACATTTTTGTTTACAAGAATAGATTTAAATAACACCAGGACAGTTTTATTTTTATTGTATTTAAGCATAAAACAGAATCAATCAGCTGCTTCTTTGAGTCAAGATAAATGATCGTAATATTTTTTAAGGAAAATCAAAAGGAAGTTAAAATAACTCTTTGTTTACTTAGTTTTTATAAAGTAGCACTTAAATCTGATTGCTCCAGTGTGCACCTAGCCTGTGAGTTTATGCAATAGATACAGTTGGTATCTATTCTTTGCTGCTGTGGAGTGACCATACATGAGCAGAGGAAGGTAAGCTCCAAGGACACTTGATCTATGTCTTTCCTGCCTTCTTCATTCAAATACTTGCTAGAGGTTTGTGGCTTTAAGCAGCCAAGTGTGAACAAAAGTGTTTTAAAGGCAAATATTTTTGCTCTTAGCTCTTAGTTTTCCAAATGGAGATGTTAAAGTAAATTAAAATGAAGATCAAGCCTGAAGAATCCCCGAGCAGACAAAGCCAGTTAGGTCTCATAAGTGACCTCAAACTTGTTTGCTTTGCAAACACAAGGAAAACTCACCTTGAACTATTTCTCGTAAATGCCTGTATTAAAGAAAAACAGAACTTACGCTCAACTAATTGGAAGCAGCCAAGAAACTTAAAGTTATTTTACTGGGGACTTTCCAACAGGATAGACTAAATAAAACAACTGTATAACTGTGACCAATCAAACATTTTCTTTACTTCTGTGTCCGCCCTATAAAACTTCCTCCTTGTATTCCATTGGTGGAGCTCCTGAACCACCTCTGGTTTAGAACTGACCGATAATGAATCATTGTTTGCTCAGATGAATTCTTTAAAATTTTATTGTGATTCAGTTTACCTTTTAACCAAGAAAAATCTGCCTGGGACCCCAAATCTTGAGCATAATCTTAATTTCAAACTCTGCATAGCCTGCCATCCCTTTCACTTAGAGAGAGACTGATTATTGCTGAGAAAGGGTCTGAAGACCTGAAATTTTGTTCCACTTCTTCATACCTACCTCATTGTGATTATGTCTTTCTTCAATTTCTCAGTGTCTTAATCTGTTTGTTATTTTGTTACTTTTTAAATTGTAGCTCTATAATCCCTGACCATCTTTATATTAAGTTATCCTTTTCAATTAATTATAATTTATATTCATTTGACACAAA
>NW_012135192.1:1020478-1021832 GCF_000956105.1 Propithecus coquereli | reverse complement strand
AGTTAATAATTGTATTTGGAATGAGGAAAGTACATTGAAGTACATTTCTTTAAGTATCCAGTCATTCCTTCACCATTCAGTGAAAAGACTATTCTTTGCCCATGGCACTGTCATTGATTTATAATTTGGAAAAAGGCTTAGTTTTTAGTGGATTGAGTGGAAGCCACAGGCAAATTTTAGTGGGGGTGGCTAGAGTATTTCTAGACTCTCTGAAATATTCCACTTGATCTGTAAGTGAAACAACACTACTTGATACCTTTAGGCTAGGTTTTGAAATGCGTTAGTATAAATCCTTCAACTTTGTTCTATTTTAATTTTATTGTAACTTTTCTATGTCTTTGTAGTTCCATGCTAACTTTAGTATCAGTTTATCAACTTAAAACAAAATGAAAAGGGGTTTTGGGAATTTTGATTGGAATTATGCTCAACATATAATATATATCCAATTGGGGAGAACTAAGAACTTGACAATGTCATTTATTTCAATCCATAAAATTGGTATCTATCTCTAAATTTTATGTTTATTGAATTATTGCCAGAAATGTTTTGTAGTTATTAGTACACTGGTTGTCATATGTTGTTTTAAATATATCCCAAAGTATTTTATCTTTTGTATGCTATTTAAATCACATTTTTATTTTATTTTCTGACTTTTTGTTTGCCAGTGTATGAAAATACAGTTGATTTTTTCTAGTAGATTTTCTAGGTTTCTTTGGATATTCCGCCAACTATAATGTCTCACTTTCTGTGAAAGAAAACATTTTTACATCATCCTTTACATTGATCATGCTTTGAACTACTTGTTCCACAGTCTAGGACCTCCAGAAAAATGATAAGTAGTGTGGTGAGAGTAGACATCCTTGCCTTCCTAATTTTAGAAGGAAAGTAGTCAGTTAGTCATTACTAGTTATAAAGTTAAAAGTAGTTTTTTTTGATGCTTACTATCAGAATAGAAAATTCCCTTTTATTCCTAGTTGTATGATAGTCATCATATTATGAATGGATGTTGAATTTTGTGGCATGCATTTCTATATTGAGTGAGAGCATCATATGCTGTTTCTTCGTGATTCTATTAATATGATGAATTACATAAATCTTTGACCTTCTAATACTAAACCTTGCATTCCTGAGTGGGGAAAATATTTTCATGCTATGTTATCATTTCTACATGTTATTCAAATGAACTTTTAAATATCTTGTTAAATATTTTTATGTCTACAATTATGATGGTCTCCTGAAATGCAGTCTTCTCAACTCAGTGAGACCACCATGCTCTGATCTGGTTACCCCTTTCCTGCATTGGGACCCAGAAAACCCAGTAGACAGAAAGCCTGGCACTGTCAATGGAGAAATT
>NW_012135192.1:1017861-1020428 GCF_000956105.1 Propithecus coquereli | reverse complement strand
ACATTGACCACATTAATTTTATTCTCGTTTTAATTATATATTTCAGTTTAAATATCACTGAGTGTTATTTTCATAATCATATTCACAGATGTAAGAAAGTTCATAATGATCATAGCCGTAAGGATCATCTATATCCATTTATAGCAATTTTTACCAGAAATGTCAACCTCGGTGGAGGGGACATGCTGAAGCTTTATAAGGAGAATGATTCTCAGACTCTCTTCAAGCACAGTAGTAGGACAGTTTCACGAGACTCTGACATGGGCAGAGGAGCAATGGCAGTGTGCCTGTCACATTTGTGCCAAGCTGGACCTATTGCCTCAGTAAGAAAGGCCAGGTTTCCCTTCACAAGCTTTGTGAGTTTCTTTATTGAAAACAACTTCCTCCCTCATTATTGAAAACTTGTAACAATATATTTTAGCAAATCTAAATAGTTTTTCTCCTTTATTTGGGTTAATATTAAATGACCATATACTACCGTCTAATTTGAACAGCTGCAATTCTTGATTTATCCTACCAGATGTGGATTTAGATGATATAAAATGTGGTGTCTTCATCTTGTATGATCATTAACAAGAGGTACATGGTAAAATGATAATAACATGAATGGCATTTAAAATTCATTTTACATTTAAAATTTATTTCAAACTTAAAACTTAAATCAAATTTAAAATTTCTAGGCATTTTACATGCACTAATTTAATTAATCCTAACATTATCTGATAACTATTTTTATCCAAAATTACTGATGAAGTCAGGAGAGATTAATTTATTTGCACTAGGCCACCTGATTAGTAAGTAATGGCGTAATGAAGACAGAATTAAAATCCTGGATGACTAGCATCAAAGTCTACACTTTTATTTTAATTTGAGGTGGTGTTCTCCCTATATTACCAAAGCTGATCTTGAATTCCTGGCCTCAAGCACTCCTCCTGCCTCAGCCTTCTGAGTAGCTAGGACCACACCTGCCTGGCCCAAGTTCATATGCTTGACCGTGACCCAGTAGAATGCAGAGGTGGTAGGGGAAGGTGAGAGGCATCAGAAATGTACTTCAACTCCTTTCCAAAATGGTTTTGAATCTTCAAATCTTCTGGAAGAAGACAGTCCATAATCAGGTTTGTCAACTTTTTGTCCCTTCGATATGTCTCCAACATGCTTACTTTATTGAACAATTTTGCTCAATAAAGGGCTCAGGAACGTATTTTCACTGGGACCTTGATATTTTTTCTTCTTTTTGACTTTTTTTAGAATCTTCACATTAATCAAATGCGAAGCACCATTTGCTTTTTATTTGAAATATTTTTGAGTACAACATGCTCCCTAAAAATAAGTTAAATAGACCAGAGGCTGTGGATCACACCTGTAATCCTAGCACTCTGGAAGGCCAAGGCAGGAAGATGGCTTGAGGTGAGGAGTTCAAGATCACCCTAAACAAGAGCCAGATCCTGTCTCTACTAAAAATAGAAAAAATTAGCCTGGCATGGTGGTGCATGCCTGTAGTCCCAACTACTCGGGAGGCTGAGGCAGGAGAATCACTCGAGCCCAGGAGTTTGAGGTTGCTGTGAGCTAGGCTGATGCCACAGCGCTCTAGCCCAGGCAACAGAGCCAGACTCTGTCTCTAAATAAATAAATAAATAAATAAGTTAAATAAATGAGCTCCTCTTGAAAGGTTTGCTGCCCTTGTTTTGGAATTGTGTTTAGGAAAGCTGAAAGAAGGATCTCTGAGGTGATCCTAAGGGGATCCCTGCTAAGGTATGAATGCATATCAACTTTTTTCCTTCTTTTGAGAGTTAAAGGAGATATTTGGTAGTTCTAAGATTATCACTAAGAGATTGTTAGAATAGGGATAGTTTCATCTTTGATGAGTAAAGTCTATGAACATACAAACAAAACAAAACAAAAATAACAGTTACAATCCTTATTAGCAAGCAAGGCTTAAGTAGAACACCAGAAGTCCACAAGAATGACATGCTACTTTCCACTGTATCATGTATTTTCAACACTGTCTGCATATTTGAATTACCCCGGAAGTTTTGGCAGAAAACATTGATGCACAGCTTTTACCACCAGACATTTTTGTTTCATTGTTCTGTGAGAGGGCTTGAGTGTTGTCATTTAGCTGTTGTACACTTATTTTTAAAATATACCTTATTTTGGTATTACGTATATAAAATAAAACTCACTGTTTTTAAATATTCAGTTTATTATTTTTATAAATGTTTTTATCTGTGTAACCACCACACAAATCATTATACAGCATATGGAGTATCACCATTTTCCGTTATCACCCAAATTGCCTTGTGCCCCTTCACATCAAATTCACCCACTCATTCCTCCCTGCAGGGAATTGAGTCAGTATATGTCAGTTTTGCCTGTCCTGGCATTTCACAGAAATGGAATAGTATGAGTATTTCTTTTTGTGTCTGACTTTTTTGTTTAGCATAATACTTTTGAGATTTATCCATGCTATTGTGTATATCCATATCCATAGTTTGTTCTTATTATATGGAAGTATTCTATTGTGAGTTAATACCAAATTTGTTTATCAGGCATGTATATATATACAT
>NW_012135192.1:1014201-1016411 GCF_000956105.1 Propithecus coquereli | reverse complement strand
TGAGACCACCATGCTCTGATCTGGTTACCCCTTTCCTGCATTGGGACCCAGAAAACCCAGTAGACAGAAAGCCTGGCACTGTCAATGGAGAAATTCAGTACTCTTGAAATGGTCAGCAATGGCTGTTGTTTTAAATGAAATCAGTTGTATCACTGATGTCTTATGTCTATAAACAAACATACTAACTGTGTCACTTTGTGGGCAGCCAAGACTTAATAAAAAGACAAAAGTTCATAAAAATTATATTTCTATTTCCATTACGTGCGTTGTTCCAAACACTGCTTTCATGTACTGGAGAAAATACTGTTGCCCAGGTTCCATCGTCAAGAGTTTTTACTTAATTGTTTTGTTTTTACTTTATTAAACATTTTCTTTTGTTAATTTGTTGTTGTTAATCCCTTCAGGTAATTCTAATGTGAAGCCACAGTTGATAATCACTACTCTAAGTCTAATAAGTATAATTAATTCTGGCACAGCACTTCCAAAGAGTTATCTCTTCCCCATGGTGGAGGTTAAATCGTTTGCACAGGTTCATATATCGAGTCAGTGATCTTTATGATCCGTTGATCATTAAGCTTTTGTTCTTTGCATCCTGAGGTAGTGCATCTCAAGCCAATATTATGATATTTCCTCCCTCAGTTTGGTAAAGCTTTTACTTTTTATTAAAGTTTTTATTGGAACATCTTACTATATCACCTTTATTGAAGTTCCATTCAATAAAGAACTTACAAAGGTGAAAACTATGTAATTGACATCTCTAACACCAGACTATGGTCCCTATTACATCACATTATATGATTCATCTCAAAAATTTTTCTGATAAGAACTTAAATCCTCTTATCTATAACTGGAAGAATTATTTCATAGTAACTACTGTAAAGTTAAATTCATTGCTATATTAAATTTAGTTTACTAAATTGAAATGGCTTCTCAATAAAGTCTATCAATCAGAGTCCTTTCTTATAAGCAACAGAAATGAACTCCCCATAATTTAAGAAGAAAAATGAATATATTTAAAGAATAGTGACTAACTCACAGAATTCATGGGTGAGATGGAGAGACAGACTTAGAAAATAGGCATGCACCAAAGGAAGCTCAGAAGCCAGAAGATAGCACAAATCATGCCACAGAAGTGTCTGATAAGGGCCAGCAGTGCCACTAATGTTGGACACTAGATACTGAGGTTGGCAGATCTGCTTCTGAAAGCACTGAGCAATATACCTCCAATGTCTTTTCATCTAGATTTTTTATTCCTGCCATGGTCACCAGATGGCCAAATAATCTGCCATTATTTCTACATAACACAATGAAAATTCTGTCTCAGATTGACCAATCTACTAGCTAACAAGAAAATTGAAAGTCTACACTACTCAGTTTTTCTTAGGCAGTGATCAAGTCTCCCAAAATTGGTGGTGGTGGGGAGATGAGATATTGATTTGAAGTGAAGAGACCTAAACACCACTTTCATCAATCTTGGTTGACTTCTATGAAGGGGAGAATTCCAGGTAAATGCATTAGTTTGTCATCCCGGCTACTATGGCCCCTTGTTCAACAGCCTCGTGCACTAGGACTCTTCCCTCTTGTCCAAGAAATCAATCTTACTATGCCTGTTTTCTAGCTCTTATCAAAAGCCCAGTTCATAGAAATAGCATAAAGAAAATCTTTTAATTTAGTCTAAGTTTTATTCTCTTCTCCAACTTATCTAAATTCTACCTTTATATTATTAGTAGTTTATCTTTCAAAAATCAACATATTCTAACTGCATTAGTTTTGCATTAGTTTCTAACTGCATCATAACATTGTTGTGTTTTATTTTCTATCCTTTAGTGTTATAAAATCATATGGAAATCATGGCGTATTTCCCTTTCTATTGTTGTACAATAGTGTGTAGGTATTTCTCATGACATCAGCCTTAGTATTTATTTAAGATTTTTATGGGAGTAAGGGGTTAATAATTCAATGCAAGAAAATATTAATTTTTCATCATAATATTATCATACTTCATTTTATATAATCTACTTGACAAAGCTCAGATTCAAATACAAACAACAAACATTACTATACTTTCTTTGTGTAGTTTCTAAACACTTGTCATTATTTTAACCAATCTACAATGATGTATAAATTTTACTATACATTCACTCAAAAAATATATAAATTGTAGAGTGTATATGTGTGTGTGTATTTCTCATAATCTGTTTAAAATTCTC
>NW_012135192.1:1010982-1013126 GCF_000956105.1 Propithecus coquereli | reverse complement strand
GTGCAAGAAATACCAACAATTGTTAGTTTTTTTAAAAAAAATTCTAATTCTGTGTTTGTTTCACAATAACCAAAATTTTTAAAAGAGCAGCCAGCTATTATGGTAGATTTTGTAAATCTCTATGGTTTCTCAACAGTACAGTAATATTCACAGTTTTGCAGCCAAGAGCATACTTGTGAAATCGTTGTTTCAGTTTTCAATAAACTTGGACTTAAGGGACTAAAGCACGGTAAACTTGAGAGCAGGTTACACTTAAGTATTTCGTTTAATTTCATCCTTTGACAGCTGCTCCAAAGCTTCAGAAACTGTCTTATTCTCCCCTGGAATTAACAAACAGCCTAGACTCCTTCACTGATAGAGTCATTGGTCCCTTCATTTGGATTCATCAAAAGAGAAAAGCACTTAATGTAAGAAATGCCTTAGAGGGTGAATAAATATGGGGATTATCTCTCCCTCTCCATTAGTACTACTTTATCAATTCTCATAAGGTAGAGAAACCCTGGTCTTAAAGAAAAGTTTAAAAACAATTTTGATAAAAATTTTTTTTACTATTTTTGTGCTTTTGTGGTGAAATCCATTTTACTTAAGTTTTTCTCAATTGAGAAACCTAAAAAGAATTAAGAAAACTATGACTGCCTATCACACGGTTCTAGACAGGGACCAAACAGGGAGCATGGATCTTAGATAAGAGAAATATTCTCCCAAATGTATGCATTCTCTTAAGGAGCTAAAGCATCTTGTAATGTTTGCAATTTATTGAGTTAAGTCAAGTTGTTATTAAAATCACTTAATGAGTTCTTTTCCCTTATCAAATTTTACTAGATATGTAGTCTAAATTGAGACATTCAGTAATTAGATCAGGGTACCCAAATCTTTGCATTAAATAACATTTGCATTTTTTTCTGAGAGGACTCTATGATATATAATTTGTGCAAATTACCTAGCAAAAAGCCTGATTTAAGGATTACATAGGCCTAATGTTCTTTTCCTTCTTTATTTTTCTATAAAAAGTAAAACAAATTTCACCTAATTTGATCATAAATCTTACAGTAAAAAGTGCTCATTGTTAATGCATTTACTCCCTTTTAATACTTACAGTTTGATGAATCACAGATCCTTTATTAGACAGTGCTACTATTTATTCATAGATCCAAGAGATAAAAATGAAAAAGAAGGATGGGATAAAGAAAGGTGCAATATTGACATTATTTAAGTGAACAATGAAGTTCTCTATACGTATGAATTACAAGCTTTCTGCAGTAGATATCCAAATGCTAGTTACAAATTAAGGAAGACCCATTGTGTAATCAATATATGAAAGAAAACATAATTGCAGAAATAAAAAGGACATTGTGGAGTTCTTTTTAAAAGATGCCCATATTGTTCTGGGATCAGCTGTCCAATGAGATCAGCTATCAGTTCTTACTCTTAATCTTTGCCAAGAAAGACAGTGTTAATACTCCGATTGTGCTTGATTTTACTTGACCTCAGTCACTCCATTGAATCGTAAGGGCTGAGATTACTGAAATGGCTGATTAAGTTGGAATCTTCTTCATTCTTTTATACTTTATATGCATCCTTCTTGAGTGCTCCCTTCAGAAGAATAGAAAACATCCATGGTATTAGTTGTTCTGACAGATGTCAGAACGTATTGCTGTCTTTCAGATCAAGCATCTCAGATTTACCTGTATGGTGTTAATTTCTCTGGTTGTAAACGGTTCTCACTGTTTTGTGGTGAGCAACATGCCATAGTACAGCCAATAGAAAATAGAGGAACCTAGAAGGAAGCTGAGCACACATGGCCATCATCATTTCTTCATTGTATTAGAAATGGGCAGGCTATCTGAGTATGGAGACTTTGGTATCATTATCCTTCCCAGTAAATTTCCAGTGTTATCTGAGGCTTCAGTTTGTGGGTAAGCAGCTCAAATACTGTAGTCTGTACAGGAAAAACATTGTAATTCCTACTATATTGAAATATTCCTTAGAGTGAAATAAGTAGTTGATAAAACTAAACTAATCTTTACAGCTATCAGTTTAGGATTATCAGTTTATCCACATTAATTCAAAAACTGTAATGGGGTGCAGAAGCCAAATGAAGTTTCTAGTGATAAATGTAAGGTACTAACATTTCAAATAAAAAT
>NW_012135192.1:1004765-1006692 GCF_000956105.1 Propithecus coquereli | reverse complement strand
TTTCTTCCTTCCTTGATTGTACACGACGTTTTTCTGTTTTGTTCATTCTTCCACGTAATATCTCTCAGCTCTTCGCCCTACCCTGTTTGTTCCTGACTTTTTCCTTGTTATTGTTATTTGTGTTGGCAGCCTAACACAGCTGGGATTTCCATATAGATTTTACTTAGATTGTCCCACTACTTTTTATCTCTTAGAATCTGTCTCATGACACGGCTGCCTTGTAGTTTCCTCAGAACCTGATTTGCTAGCTCTTGTGAAATCTAGATAGTTTTAAAACCTAGACAGGTTTAAAAAAAGAGAATGAATTCAGGACCTTTTGATAATTTGCCAGAGACCCAGTGTATACTCCTGACAGAAACAACGTTGGTGAGCTAGTGGACATTTCCCAACTCCTGAGGCTTAAGAATGTGGCACTAAAGAGAAAACCAGCACACATTCAATATCATATTTTCTTAACTGAGAATAAGCTGTTCTTGGAATTCCCTGATCTCACCTCTCACTACTGTGAAAACACAGCTTCCCCTGACAACATCTTCTTTCCTGTGTTCCAGAGAAATGCTGGGAAGGCCGTTAAAAAGCCATTTGGCTTCCACATAAAGCTGTAATACTTTTATGAACCAAGATGGGTTCTAGAAAAGAAATCAGAAGGGTCACATTTCTTGCATCCTGATGGCCAGAGAGGAGAAGATATGCAAATGGGGGGTCCTCTCAGTGAAGATTACAGACGTTTTCTAATCACCCTTCCAAGAAAGTTTCACAGTGCTGCTTACAATAATACAAGAAAATCTGCAATCTATTTTCACCCCTAGAAGGAAGATATAGGTGGCTGGTAAGCTATAGAATAAGGGCATCCTCCTTTCTTCTTTTCAAGAATGAGTCACCGTCAGAAAATTATTGCAAAGACTCTCAGCTAAATGCTACATAATGAGCAACCAGTGCTCCCAACTAAATGATAGGATGGACAAGATATTTTTTAATATTTTCATGGGGACACAGATTAGAACCCAGCCATGACTTCCTTACTGGCCATATAGGTGCACCAGACCCAGAAGACTGGCTTCTCCTATGTAATCTGGAATGAGAATATTCTGCGTAACTACATTTCTTCTCAGCCCATTAAAAAATGTTGATATTATTCCATGATGCCCAATATTAACTTCACCCTTTTGTATCAGGGTACATCATATAATGGGTGATATTTATATTGTTTCCAAAATACACAGGCCAGTGTTTCAGGCATGCTTAAGTCCTTCACAACAGTCGCAACTCTAGACTAACATGTATTTGTCCAACTGTTCTATTCATAAATCAACAACACTCCAGACCATACACACATGTATGCTAGCTTTTGGAGGAAGCTAAGCTAGTACTTAATCAAGGAAGTGTTTTGTATTATGATTGTAAGATTTCAGCACGATAGTTGGCACAATTCGAAAGACAATAAAATAACTAGTGCTATGGACTGAATGTTTGTGTCCTCACCAAAATTCATATTGCAAATCTAATCTGTGATAGTATTTGGAAATGGGGCCTTTGAGAGGTAATCATGTCATGGGGGTCGTGCCCTCAGGGATGAGATTATTACCTTTATAACAAGAGTCGGAGAAAGCTTGCTTCCTCTCTCTTCACTAAAGGAGAACAGGGAATTTCACGCTAAAATATGGCGCCCCGGTATGCCGATTATTTAAAATTAAAGGCTCTTGGAGACCAGCAGATGCTGGAAAAAGTTTTCCCCTGATACTCTCTTATTTGTTTCAACCAGATCTACCCAAGAAGAAAACAATTACTTCTGGTACTTTCCCTGAGTTTTCATTAACTGAATTCATATTGCAGGAAGAAAGACTAAAGTCTGTCAACACAACTGAACAGACTTTTGTCACAAAGCATTGTCCACTCTGCAGGACCAATATACTTTGCCATTTTATGT
>NW_012135192.1:1003747-1004715 GCF_000956105.1 Propithecus coquereli | reverse complement strand
GATTCATTTAAATTTTTATATATTTGGCTTAATAACTTTACTTCTGAGAATATATAGCCAGCAGAATTTTGAAATACAATAAAAATGTACAGAATGTCTACAATAGTTTAATTTATATCTAAATTTCGACACCAAGACATACTTATATACATTATTTTGCTGGAAAATGATGGAATATTATAAAACTATAGCAAATATTTTTACACAGTTTTATAACACAGGAAATTGATTATTCATATCTTAAATGAAAGTAGATTGTTTCTTATATTTCTACCATATTCAAATAACATTCAAAATTTTCCAAGTAAAAGCACTAAAATATTAACAATAGCCCCTGGAATGACACAAGAATGGGTGACCTGTATTATATTCTTTGCATTTTAAAAATCTCCTAATTAATTATAGTAAGGATGCAAAACCATTTGTCCTTTTTACTCATGTGTTTAGAATGTGGAGAAGTCTTATAAGTAGTATTCTTAGGAGTGTTCAGGTATTCTTTTTCCAAATGACCAACAAAACAAAATCAAGCATATCACATACCTCCACCTCTATTCTCAGTGTTATTTGTCCAGGAATTCCCAACTATGTTAAAGTACACATAGGCATGATGTATGTTTATGTATGTGCATGTGTGTATGTGTGGGAATATGTGTGTGCAGAATGGGCTGGTCTTCACTGCTCCTGTCTCCTGAACATAGATTCCAATGCATCTCTTTGAAGCCTAAACCACTAGCCACATAATCTGATTCCTTTGGAACTGGCCACAGAGCCACCCGGTTTCCAGGGAAGGCTGAGGGGAGAAGGGGTATTCTGCAAGTCTAGTGTAACTTTCTGTCACATCATCATAATATTTTGATTTAAAAACTCACCAACTTTCAGTTTATTTCGCATTACTTATTTTTCAACTTAAATCATGGAAACATAAATTAATTTTCAAGCTCTGCTTCACCAAACCCCACTGTACAAAG
>NW_012135192.1:997804-998923 GCF_000956105.1 Propithecus coquereli | reverse complement strand
TAGAAACCTCCCAATTTTCCAGATGCAGCTGAATCTGCTTATTCTGCTCTTTAAATCTCGAAATCATATTTACCAAAAGGTCAGAAATACCTTATAATATCAGGGAACAGAAGAAACCATCCCACACCAAAAGATCCTTTAACTGAGTAATTCTACAACAGTGGAAATTAGCCAAAGTAATCAGTTCTAAATAAATACAGTGGACGTTCCTCTTTTATTTTCCTCACAGCAGATTTGCTCCTTAAATTCCCATGTCAATTATATCTACCACCCTCCTATAGCTATCACGATCTTTTTTTAAAAATCTAGATTTCACACTGCGTATTTTAAACCCTTATTATTTGCACTTTTCCACTCCTTAAAAATCAATAGCAAATTTTAGAAGAACTTCTTCATTGAAATTTTATCAAAATTGAGATTTTCTAAAAAGGAACCAAAATCAATAGCATTGCATACACCTGCTACTCAATTTTCCAAATAATAATGGCTTTTAAATGAGGAAATGCATCCAGTACCAGGAGGTATGACTCAAGTATGGTCAAATAAATAGCATATTGTTATCAAAATTAACATCTAGGGGCTATGTATTTTCACAGGGCTTGTTTCCATTGTATTAATTATATCTCCATGGATTCAATACATTTGTATCTATATCAAATAACAGTTCAGAGTAAATTGAGTATTGTCAAGATACTGAGATTCTTTTTAAAAATCTGTTGAATAATGATTTGAAACTAGATAATCCAAAATTCTCTTTCACAATTGCTGTTCCACACATAAATAGACCCTGAAAACATAAAAACTTCAGCATTTAGGTTCTTTGCGGGGTGAGTAATTACTTAACATTTTTTTATTTAAGAATTCTTCAGATGAAGAACCTAAGATAGTACACACCTGCTAAATCATTGCAAACATATCTGATGCCCATAATTCTAAATACAATTTCATTAGAGGACAACACCAAGGCTGCCTTCACCCAGTCTAAGGAAGTGTTGCCATTGGTTTGACAATCTCACAGACTTTCTCAAAAACTTCAATGCCACCCTGCAGTATAAGATTATTCTGTAATAAAAACAAAACGTGCTTTCCAGCTTTTTGTTTTTTACATGTTTTCACATT
>NW_012135192.1:983511-997224 GCF_000956105.1 Propithecus coquereli | reverse complement strand
AACTTATAAAGTGCCCATGTAAGTTGTCATACTGTAACATAGTTGCTGTTTCATGTTGACAAACTTGGCCTGCTTTCATCGTAATAAAATGCATTAAAATTCCTCATTTGACTAAATGCAGTTAAATGACACAGCAGCAGGATATGCAATATTCTAGAAAAGCTTGAAAAGTTCTGGAGGAGAAATGAATTGCACAATATTGTGATTGAGTCAGATTTTCTGGTCAGACCTAATTAGCTGAATATGGGAGTAGGTCAATGGTCAGGCTTGCTACTCGGTACCTAACCATTGGAAGTAGCCTTAGGGAGCCCAAAATCCCATGTTTTAAACCAGATTGAAGGAAGAGTGTACATATGCGAATAGGCCTTCCTCAGCCACATGGCTTAAAAAAAGTAAACACAAAACAGCAACAAAAAACAAACAAAAAAAGTCTGTATGTAAGCTGTTTGGGGAAATAGTTTTCTATTAGGAAAATTGGCAATTTTAAGACATATGGATGGTATGGAAACCAAATGTGTTTACAAGATGAATCCAACATGGTCACTGAGAATTGAAAGCATTACCATGTTTACATTGGTATTTTCCACCTATAAAGAGAAAAATAACCCTTATATCCAATTTTTCCTTCAGTGGACTTATAGCAATGGAGATATGACATGGCTCATGAAATTTCAAATATGATTCTCTTAGGTTCAGCATTGGCACACAAAATGCAAATTCTCTTTGACAGATATTCTTTCTTCAATGAAAACTTTATTGTCTACAGAGGTACTGTGTGTATATTTAAAATTTACTCTTCATTTTAGAACCAACACATTATGATTTTATTCATACAGCAAATTTTTTTAAAAACATGCATGTTTTGTAGCCACCGGAAGGTGAAAGACCTGATAAATACAAAACACACCTAGAAAGAATAAACTGTGTCTGCCCTCTATTTTGGGTGTGTTAGGTAATGAGGGATTCTTGGTCTCCTACGGAAGAAAGTGGGTGCTGTTACAGTTCACCCCCACCAAATGGGCTTTCAAAGAGGCTCATGGGAGATCTGCATGTGCAGTGAGACTCGGGTTGTATAACTCCTGACTGTCCATAAAAGTGGTTCCATGATGACATCTGAACCACTATCCAGACACCATAAAACAAGACCCAGACCATGACCAAGCTCTTTTCTGCTATGACAATGGGTCTGATTGTCATCTGTGGTTTGAGTGTCTTGCTCTGTAAACCTGTATCTTGCTCTTGCAATATAATCCTATCTTTCTCTCCTCAATAAACATCATTTTTGTGCTTACCTTGCTTTCGGCCAAGAGTGCACCCAAAACTGACATTTCAGACTGCATGCAACCCGACAGGTGTTCTGTTAGGATTTATACTGAACTAGCATGTTCTACCTCTGATTAACATTATAATTTCTTTAAGATTTTCATCAGTACAGTGACCTTGATTTCCTTATGTAAAAAAGAAAAAATAGGGTTCTAAAGCTAACATTCAATGATTCTACCTTTATAGATGATACAATGAAAAATGTTTTAATTTGCAAATATTTCAGAGAGCTTTAATATGTCCATATTTCCATGCTTGGCCCCTAGCAAACTTTTTGATAAGCGTATGTTTCATCCTTCAAGCAAACTTTAAATTGTTTCGGGTATAGATTAAAATTTTGACTTACGAATTCTTTTATGATTGTGTTGTGAATTGAATTGTGCTCCTCCCCACCATAGATATGTGAAATCGTACCCCTTAGTACTTCAGAATGTGATCTTGTTTGGAGATAGAGTCTTTTTGGAGGTAATTAAATTAAAATGAGATCATTAGGGTGAGCCATAATCTGGTAGGCCTGTTCTCCTTATAAATAAGGAAAATTTGGAGATTAGACACACACACACACAACACACACACACACACACACACACACACACAGAATGCCATGTAAACGTGAAGGCAGAGATAGGGTGATGTTTCTACAAGACAAGGAACCCCAAAGTTTGCTAGGAAACCACCAGACACTAGGGGAGAGGTCTGGAACAGGCTCTTTTTCAGTCTTCCAAAGGAGTCAAACCCACCCACACCTTGATCTCATACTTCTAGCCTCCAGAACTGAGAGACAATACATTTCCATTGTTTAAGCCACTCAGTCTGTGGTACTTTGTTAAGGCAGCTCTAACAAACATACAAATCAGATACAGAGCTAAAAAAGGGAAAATAGAGATGAACTAATTTAGTTGTTGATTTTCCTTTAATATAACTACTGTTCTCACCAAGAATTTTGTTTCTTACCTCTAAATGATTCAAGTCAAAAATGAATCAATGATTTGGGCCACTTTAGCTGTTACTTAAAATCACCTACCTTACTGACTTTGGGGGGTGGGGGCCCAGGGCAATCCCTTCCTAGCCCCTTGTTGACACACTCACCAACTGGGGCTTTTGATGATTAATGCTACTCACCGGGTTGCCTCCTTCCTGCTCATGTATCATAAAGGTCTCCTGCAGCTCCCAGCAGTATCATACTAATTCAGTGCCCTAGCAAAATTAGCAGCAGGAAACAAACCTTTGTAATTTTCTTCCTTTAAAAATAGCATTGTTCATTCAGTAAAGGATAGCAGTCCCTGCCGTAATTGTTTCTGCACTGAAAAGTAGCTTTCTTTCCATCAGTGTTAAAAATCAATCAAATGAATGTACATACAATTAACCAGCCTACTGAGAAAGAGAATATTCCTTTTACTTTTGAACTCTTCTGATTTCATCTCTCAGAGTGGGCCTATTGTGCTGGCATTTTTTAAGAAGCACTCAATATGTTTAATGTGCCTTGAGGTTGCCATTGGAGAGAGAGGAACAACAGATGGAGCATGAATGAGCCTATGACATTGTTTTGTCGCGTTTTAAATCTTAAAAAAGCATTTTATCCTAGGCAAAATAGTTAATATTTTAATATCATTTAATGTGGAATTTGGGACTTTGTGGTTTCCAAAGGTGAACACAGAAGTTATGAACCAAACATGGTGTTATAAAGCAGTTTTGTAGAAACTGTAATTTCTTATTGCGGAAGGGACTTCATCTCAAGCATCCTCTGAAGTAGCATATAATACATCATCTTCAAAATTGCCTAGAAGTTTAATGGTCATAGACCACAGCAATTTAAGAGCATAGCATTTTTTACCACATTACAATTGTCCTGGGGAAAAAAAAAAAAAAACATCAAGTGGGTTGAAGTTTCTCCTTAATCTTAACTCCAAGTAAATAAAATTGAAAATAAAGAAAATCTCTCTAAATATCAACAATAAAGTGATCCAAAATGATCATTTAATACAAGCAAGAAAAACAGTAAAACATTCAAGACAACAAAACATAAAAACACAAAAGTTTAGGGATGAGGGAGGAAATGAGTAAATATGTATCATTATATATAATGGTATGCAGAGAATTAAGAAACATTGTGTTTTATAATTTGATTGTGTAGCAGAAGTCCATCATGATTCTAAACTGAGCTCTTTGCAGGGTTGCAAACATTTCTGGACTTCTGAGAGTGAACCGAGGTGGCTAGACAGATCTGCAAGCAAAAGAGATTAAAAGCCCCTTGGGGAAAAAATAGTCAATGTCCTGGGAAAAAAATTCTCCAAGGAATATCTTGCACACATACCTCATATCACAGGATGGTAGATTTTAAATTCTCTGCATTTTATAAGTGCAGCTGTTCCTTAAAATTCACATTTGTTCCCTACCTTGACTATACCATGCGTGGTTGCTGATGGGCTCATGACTGACTTTAAGTTTGAGATAAGTTTATAAGAAAGAATTGAAAAATGTGTTTTTATTAAATGTCTATGATATGTTTGTATTTGGGACATATCAACACAACAGTGTATTTAGGATGTATCAAATATCCATTCTGAACGTCCAGAGCTCAGCATTCTTGTGTACAAGGGTGTCCCAGCACAACAGTGTGTAATAATAATAGTGCCCCTATAATGATAATGGAGGCAGATTCTAAAAGTAGATATCACCAAACAGCTGAATTTGTTTTGTAGAAGGCAGTTCAGGGACAAATGTCAATGCGAGTCTCTAAACATCTTCAGGGAGCAGTAGCTTTGGTTGTTTAGCTATTGTTAAATAGGGACCAGGAGGAATGGGAAACAGGTGCGGAGGTGAGGTGAGGTTGATTCGGTAGACATACTGTTGTTGGCCAGTTAGAGAAGGGTAGGAAACCCACGAACCTAAGGGATGGCCCAACTGCACAAACAACCAACTTGGGGCGCATGCGCACAGACGAGCTGGCAGTGACCTAAAGTGAACTACTCCTTATTAGCATAGTAAAAGTGACAACCACCTGCGCCATAGCAGTTTACAAATGCCATGGCAACCCCCAGAAACTACTTTATAAATCCAGAAAAGAGGAGAGATAGAAATTCCAGGAACTCTATACCACTTTCCTTAAACTTCATGAATAATCCACCCACAGCTTAATATATTATTAAGAAACTAGGATAAGAAACCAGACCCCTTTCCAAACCAGAGTTTTGTCCCCTTGTGAAGACAGACCCGCCCCTTCTCCGGGACATTCTGCGCTCCATAAATACTGTTAAGCTTGCTGATATCTGTTTGGCTTGCTCATTTGTTCCCTCAACTCGGTATCAGTAACCATTCTTTGATACCGGGAACCAAGAACCAGGGAAAAACACACCAAATCTGGAATTCGCCCCTGACAATATGACCAAGAAAAATGATTTGCATTGTGAAACTAGTATTTTGCCTTTACAAATTTAATTGAAAATTTCTTCACTAACTTCTATAATTTCCTATTTTACTATAAGCTTACCTTACTTTTGTATTACAAAATTTAAATAAGAATAGTGCAATTCTAGTAAAATTTTGGAAAGGAGAATTTCCCTGTGTTAAATCTTAGTACTCGGTTGCAAAGAAATGAAAGGATTGCTTTATGACAGTAGCCTGTGTTCCCCATAGAATGCCATCTAAAATTATAAAAAGTGATGCTGTATTCAACAACTATCTGTAATGTCCACTCAAAAACTGCAAGTCATGAAGACTGTTTAGAATCAGCATGGTGCTATTTAACATTGTGTTCACATCCTCCTACTTTTAAATGGTATCAAAACAGGTGATTTGTTGAAATAGCCTGGTTGTTTGGTGTCAAGCAAACACTTTGTTATAGGGACTCTGTTTATATGCTCTCTTATGATGAAGTTGGATTATACATTGATATTAGCTATTACTAAAAACATATTAAATTCTAAAAACTGATTTTATCTACCACGTTAAGAGAAGTGATAGGTCATGAATTCAAAATAAGGAAGTAAACATGCAATTTTTTGTTCAAACTTGACATCCAAATGTTAGCTGCCATTTCTTGCCCATATATAATATTCTCTAAAAGAGGCAATTTACTTCATCAAGGCAATAATTTAACTACCAATGTGTTTAACCTCTAACCATCAAATAAACTAAAAAGAAAAAACGTACCCACAAAGATTGCAAAAAAAGTGCTTTTGACTGCACAAAAGTGACTTGCTATTAATATTATTCTTATTTTGTTTTGAACATGTTGAGCTGAGTAAAATGGCATGAATGAGGTCCTAGCTGAGATTATTTATTCAGGCAAAAACAGAATTAGAAAGGGTGGTGACACATACATCATTGCCACTGTTAGAAACAGCTTCAAAAATTCAGTCTCAGTTGAGTGTATTAAACTCTATGAATGACTGGGCAGGCAAAATTATAGTCCACTAGGATAATTATAGTTCACAGTCATATCTAATGGGATCTGCATAAATCAGGGCATTGTTTGCCACAAAGTGTATTTATACTTGTCAAATGATTGTAATTGGACATTTACAAAGGACCATTTCAATTTATAAACATGACTTTTTAAATGAATATTTATAAAGCATTTGTTAAAGAAAATAAATTTACTCAGGTAATTTTGAACCGTGATTTTACAGCATGTAAAATAAAACCATCTCGTACTAAGAAAAGCTCTACAAAGTGCCTATTAGTGATAAAGCTCAAAATTAGATAGAGATAGATAGGACCCTTTTAGCAGTTCACGGGCAAAAATACTTCATAGTATCTATGTATCACAAAAAAACAGTACCGTAAGTTACATTCTAAGCTGTGAGACTAATTTTTGCAGAGGGAATAGTGCCAAGATTATACATATCGGAACACTGATACAGACCTTTGTCTGCACAACTTATATAGAGCTTATCAGATATTTCCACCTATCTTGTAAAATTTTGCAAAACATTTGAGTAATAATTTATTTAAAAAATGATCAGGGATTATGAAGTTAAATAAATCTTTTAGACTATTCCACTTTGGATAATCGCATTTTTTTTTTAGCTTTGAACTTTTTTTCATCTTATTCATTACTTTCTTCATTAGTAAAAGAATCTACAAAATAGATCATTTTCTTAGAGCCTTTGAGTGTGATGAGCGTAACCTGATTTGAGGTGTAAACAGCCAATGTAAGACCTAATTCCTTCAGACCTTTGACCAGGCACCTAGTCTGTGGCTAGTTTTATTAGTCTGATGTATATCATAGACAACATTACTGGAAAATGCACACTGCAATTTATTGCTAGGACATGGTGCACAAAATTCTTCCTAGTTTTTGTCTACTTTGGGTTGGGCTGGACCAACAGAAGCTTAGAATCTCCCATTACAAACAAGTCCAGGACAGGCTTTTGTATTCCGTGGCCTGTTCCTGCCTCCTTTCCAACATGGGCTCTGCTTGGCTCCACCCTGATCATTCAAGGTTGGATATCTCCTCTAGTTTATTCAGAACTATGTTAACATAGCAGTTGTTTGAGGTGGAGCATTCTATGGGCAAATGATATAAATCAAAAGAACATATGGCCCTTTCAGTTCTACGTGTGACTGCTTTATTCCTATTGGCAAAATTTCCCCTTCCACTCAACTCTATCCCAGTAGAGTGGTCTAGTTTTGTTGCTGAGAAATCCATTTTTCCCCACATGTGCAACAAAGCTTAACCTCTTCAGTAGGAAAAAGACTTTTGACTTTCCTCTAGAGATTGGAAGGATTCCCACCTCACCCTAATACCCTACTTGTTAGGAATTGCTTGTGGCTCCCTGATAGGAGCATATGCTTTCACAGTTGTAATTAGCATTTACCTTGCCTCCTTCAGAGAATATCTTTCCCATTTGTCTTTGACTGCCTAATTTATTCTCATCATTTAAGATTCAATTAAACCAATATATTCTTTTTTAAATCTTTTTCTCTCACTTGTAGTTTGAATCAGACATTCTTTTCTGAAATATCTGCATTATATTGTTGATCAGACTTTTTATAGTATTTTTAAAACTGTATTCCCAACTGAACTGTGGGATCCTTTTGTCCAGAAGCCTGAGTCATTAAACTCTATATTCTCTCTACTACCTAATCAAATTTTTGACATAGGAAGGGATTATGATAATTCTTGTGAAGTTCTCAATTACTAAAAAAATTTCACCTATTTTAAAATGTGAATATGTTCCTATGTTGTTATAACCAATTAAGACAATGTATCTAAATGTACAGATGATGAAAAAGAAACACCTGACTTGGGCAATGCGTATCAGGGCAGAAGACCAGAAGGGAAAGTAAGACCATGCTATCATCCAGGCAAACCTTTTCAGTGCCTTTCTGTATTTCAGTGGGTGGTCATCTGTACACCTTCCTATACTTTCCCTTGTATTGCAAAGGATAGAAGCCCTTACTTATTTTCTTTAAGAATCCTCAATATAATTCCCATGTTGCTAACAAGATACATTTGTATGAGATTTTGAGCTAGAAAAGAATCAGACTCCATTGCCTTCTTTCACGGTGGCAGCACACAAACACATGGGCTTCACAGATGTGACCTTTTGCAGCAACTTCTAGATCTTCCCCCTGTGAGTGCCCCGGGACACCATTACAATAAATAAAACATTCAGGATGTCAAAGGATGGTGGTTTTTACAGAAGCATTGCAAGCATTGAGGAGAAAAATACTCCGTATCCAGTAGGTTTATTTTGATGAGGATGAATCTCTGGCCTCTCCATACTGAAAAGGATTTCCTGCAATTGTCCTGCCACCAGGAGACTGGCTGGTTCCCCTGGGAGATAAAGCCCTATTAGTGAGTCAGTGGTGACCTTTGCTGCTGGCTGGTTAGAGACTCAGCAGCAGTGTGATCAGTCTTGCTGAGGGAAGGTTCAGTTTTAAAGGCAATGTATAGGTCCCCTCTGGATCACCATGGCTCCACTGAATGTGAGCCTACTGAGCCACTACCAGGGTGGGAAAGAAGTTATCAGTTAAGTCAGGCCCAGGCAACTCAGAAAATTCATCTCAGATTTCTATTTTAGGTCCGTTTCCTGGAACTACTGTTGAAATACTCTAACATTTAATATCTGGGAAAATGCCAAAGATGATAATGCTTAACTTTGGGGAAAAGCAGGCACAGGTTTGAATCTCAGAAGATGCTGTTTTGAAGGGATATCTTTTAACACCCCCTGGAAAACTACAGCAACTTACTATAGATAGGACCAATAAAGTGTCCTATGTTTCAATGAATAAAGATATAAACCACACCCGCTGAATGCTGGAAAGGCGACAATGAATGTTTACTGAAAGGAGAAAGTCAAAAATGCAAATTACAACTTTGTGACTCATTGAAAAAAGGAGAACTTTAATTGCTATGCATATTTATATTTTCTTCCTTGCTTCATTATGTACATCTTTGTATATATTAGCCATGAACTTCTTATCTTCCTTTTATTCTTCCCTTATAATTTACATAAAGTGCTTGTGGTTCATATCAATTAGTTTTAAGGGAATATCAAAGAGGGGCTGCAACTGAACTGAAGGAAGAATGAATATCATTCAGGGATGGGTTTGGAGATCCACAGAATTTTGAATCCTTATTCTTAAGGGAGAGATTGAGAAAATTTTGGTATAAGGAATAGTTCTATATTAGGATCATATTGTTTTTACATTGCTACTGGTTAAAATTTTGAATATTGGCCAAAATGGTATATACTCTGCCAGATATTATTTCTTTTGGCACCCAATATATGTTTCCAAACCCTCCTGTGCTATTCGTTCTATCACAAGAGCTGAAACTTTTGTAACCAGGTTTTTCAAACTCTCTTGTATCCAGCGTTCAGTGTGTGATCTATATTTCGATTTGCAACAGTGGAGATAGGAGAAAAAAGGGTAACAGAAGTTCTGAAAATTTAGGAAGAGCAGAGTAAGTGGCTAAAGTTAATTAAAGTCAATTTGTTTATCTGTGACAGAGAGAGAGTGACTCAAGGGTCAGCCATTTTGGTGTGATGAAGTTGAATTTGTTTCGAAGCCGGGATCTGTGCATTAGGATGAAGTAGTCCTTGAGGGTCTGTGGGTGTGGAGGGTGCAAGTTCAGGGGAGGGCTTCGTCAGTTTTGGAACTCGAGTGGCATCTCTCGTTTTAGGAAGCGGACATTTGCTCTCCCAGTGCCCTCCCTCTTCGTAGTGAGAGCGTGGTCTCAGTGAGCTCCACTCCCGGGGACAGTTCTCTCCAGAGACTCAGCTGATCGTCGGGGAAGCAGGAGCTTCTAGGTTATCTCCATTTCTGAAAACCTCTCCTGTCGTGGTAGCCACCATTTGAAAAGCTTTTTTACTCTCAGGGCTGCTGTCAGCCCTGTTTTCTCTCCTTCTCAACTTGGTTATTAAAGATCTTGAAGGCCAGGTTTAAGGTTCCACTTGTGGAGCCTGAGGCCCCTTTTCAAGCTTTTGGATTTTTATGTCAACTATTGGGGACTGACTGGGTGATAAAGTGTATTGCTAGGATGGATTGTCCCTCCTTGGTGTTAGGATTTAAGTAGTAAAGAAAATCATGAAAGGAACGTGTCTAGAGTTTTTATCCTGGCTCTGAGTGATTTATGATGCCTTTTGACACCACCGCCTCCCAGAGAGGAAGTTGGTGTATAGGCAGGGAGGAAGTTTGGCTAGTTTGGGTAAATGCAGTAGAACAAAGAAGAAGGAGGAGGGAGAGTGGGGGAGACAAAAGAGGAAAGTGAGAATAATGAGGGAGAGATGTGAATCTTGGTCCCGGGTTTCAGCACCAAAATGTCAGAGTTGATTTTTTTAGAGGTGTCGCCCTGGTTCTTTGGCTCTTGGCTTGAAGGAATTACAAACCTGGCAGGTGCGAGGGACAGAGCACAAACATTAGAATTTTCACATGAGCAGCTTTTATTGTAGGCTTTTCAGTATAGAATAGAAATCGAAAGTACATTTCCTGAGGGGAAATGGGTCTATCTCCGTGAGTGGAGAAGACCCTGAGATTTTACCATACTTTTGCTTTTATGTTTATGCCTTATGATATGCTAAATGAGGGGTGGAATATTTATTACCTTTCTGGGGGAAGGGTGGAGAATTTTTAGAACTAAGTTCACTCCCCAATTTTATCCTTATAGGGTAATTTCCTGGGGTTACTATGACAATTATAAACTGTCATAAGGCTGATGGGTGTGATTTTTTTTTTACTATGCTACTGTATGTTAATGAGGAAAAGGTCACTTTTGGACATGAGCTCTTAGGTTCTGTGTATGTTCTTGGCCAGGAAAAGTCCCCAACCATAAGTTCCTGTCATTGCGGTTTAGATTCTAAATGTTCATTGGTCCCCTCCTTTTTGTTTCCCTCCTCTTTTCCTGTGGTTAATGCTGCCCACCTACACCTGTCCCTAACGTTATCTAACATACAGTGTGTTTCACTTAGTTGTTTTCAGTCACACTAGAATGGCAACTATAAAAGGGCAGAAGTTTTTTCTGTCTTTCACTATTATACCTAGAAGAGTATGTGGTGCATAGTAGATGCTCAATGATATTTCCTCAATGAATGACTAATAAATGAATAAATATTAAAACTACAAAAATGTAAGAAAGATCAATGACTTTAGGGGATTTGCACATTGAAATACTTTAAATGAAACAAGGATCATCTCAATCTTTTGCTTTCTAATAGATGTTGAGATATGGGCATGGCTAAATTTTGAGCTCCATAATTTTACAAGAATATTCAAATTGTATTAGAAACTGATGCATTCAAGAAACAAAAGTACCACACACACACACACACACACAAAAAAAAAACCAACCCTGAGAGATCAAGTGGATGTGAACAATAAGAAAATTTCTTAAATTTATACAAAATTATTGAGGAAATGAAGTACATGAATAAATAGAAAAATGGTCAGTGATAAAAATCATTAACTGCATAGGTTAAATTGACTATCACTAATATCCATAGTAAAGAACGATGACACTATTCATTCCTTGTAATTTTCTTATCCTGGAGACTAGATGTTATTTTAGCTCTGTCCTTCTGCCCACATCAAAGATGTTACTCCATTACTGGTTTTTATGTGAATTTTCCAAAGGAATTATCAACTTCTGGAGAACAAGGTTTATATATAGCTCTTCTCATATACAATAGGAAAAATATATTTCATTGAATTGAAGTAAAACATTTCCTATGTCTGAAGAGCTAGCTAGAATTCCTTTGCCCATATGGAGTTCAATTTCATAAACGCTATAGAACAATGACTAAGGCCATGTAAAAATAGCACAAACTTAACTTAAAAAAGTAAGACTTCAAAACGGAATCATGATTATTCTTCCCTATGGAGGACATTTGATAGTATTCAGTATTCCCTGTCAACCAAGCAGATCTTTGCAAAATAATCATAAGAATCGTTTCTTTCAAATGATTTAAATGGTTCTTTAAGTTAAAACATTTTATGTTGTAATTGCATTGTCAGCCATTTGAAAATTCTAATAAAGTGAATATGTCTGAATTTAATGAAAATTAGCCCCAAAACTGTAGATCAAACTTAATATAATATTTCTCATTTTGACTTGAAAGTGGAAAAAAGTGTACACCCATTGATATCTTATTATTCAGCTTTTGACCTTATTTTATTTAATTATAAATATTTTATGTTTATTATGAATCTCTTTAATGTAGATGAGTTTCTTTTCCCCTCATTGAACTGATAGTTTTGACATTTTTTCCCAAAATATATGCATAAAGTGTCATTATAAAATCTAATTTACAAGTATCCTACATTTGAATACAACTGTTTTCTACGCACTCTACTTGGTTGTACCACTTGTTAAATAAATTTGCATGTCGTATGTGAAATTTTTGTTAATGAAATATATTTCCATAAGAGACTCAATTCTCAAAGTGTTATCTTCATCAACTTGAGATTTCAAAAGTAAAAATCAACGACCTCTTCCATTTCAGCTTTTTCTAAAGAACAATTTTTGAATAACAATTATTAGTTGGCATAGGTCATACTCTTTCAAAATGGAACAATGTGCATTACTAAAATGACACATTTTCAGTATGAGATGAATGCTGTTATCTGCTATAGAAATACAATTCTAAATATTATCAATATATTTTGAAAGAAATGTATGCAATAAATATCTATTATGCTAAAATGTCAGGGAATTCTTATATCATTATAGACTTCATTGAATGACACAACTGTCACTTAAAATGTTTCTGGCACCTGATAAATCAATTACAAAATAGTTCAAATGACTGTTAGGTGATTTACTGAGTTGTGCTTTAATTACTGCAGTAATTACTACTTTAATTACTACATTAATTAAAGCACAAGTATTAAAAGCACCACCAAGGATCTAGTCATTCTGGAGATATTCAGGAAGACAGAAAAGAATGCCTGCCTAAAAGCAGAAGACCTGGCTTCTAGTAGTGGATCTATTACAAATAATTTAAAATTGTGAAGCCTCATTTGTTTATCTGCAAAAAGTGAATTTGTCCATTTGACTCAAGGTTATGATAAACAGCAATGTATTTAAAGTTCACAAAAATACTTTGCAAATTATGAGGTGCACAAAATGCATAAAATACCATTGCTGTATCTTGAGTATCCCTGGAGAAGAGCAAGTTGAGGTCTGAAGCCCTTCAAGGGAACTCCATGCAGCCAAGTTTTGGGGCAGCTGGAGAAGAGTGCCCTGCACTGTGAAACAGAGGAATGAGAGGTGAGTTTTCTTAAGGTGTGACCTCCATGCTGGTTTTTTCTCTTTCTCTCTTAAACACACATGCTTCTGACCTATACTAGGTGTAACTCTCCATCTTCACTTGGATGTCTGAAAGCAGAACTCTGGATATTTCATGGCACTTCTCTTTATCTCACCACCCACATTGAATCATTTACAAAGTCCTATCAATTTTATCTCTGGAAAATTTCTTTTTATTATTTAATGCTAAAATATATATACTAAGACCAATATTATATTAATATTTTATAATATAATTTAATATAGCATTACTTAATTTCATCACATGCACATGTATAACATAATATTTTTAGAATCCATTGATCTCTGAGTTCCCCCCACCTGCCTCAAAAAATTAGTCTCACTGTTAAAGTAAAATAAAGACATTAATTCATTCCACAATACAATATTGTTAGGTGTATATTTTTTAAAGGCAAAGTAATTTAAAAATTGAAATAGAGAAAGCATTTTGTAAAACACCATTTTTCTTAACAGAATTTTCATGCATTGTCAAGGGGATGGAATAGATGAGTTAATATATTTTTGCATATTTAATTTGTATGATGTTATGAGGTCTGACAGTTATTAAACAAGTAATTAAGAGGCATTATGCAATTAGATTTAACTTGCATTCATATATGATGTTTAATTTAAAA
>NW_012135192.1:980781-982010 GCF_000956105.1 Propithecus coquereli | reverse complement strand
CTATATAGCCTGTCCTCACTCCCACTTCTTGCTCTTTTGAAGTGTGTTATTTATGGAGAAGTTTTGCTGAATGATCCATCTGTTTGTTTGTTGTGAAATGAGCATAAGCTATAAACTACTTTCTGTAACCCTGTCCCATCTAAACTCATCTTACAAAAATTTCTCAATTTATTCTGCCCAGCATTCTACCCAAAGCCCAATTTTATGTGAAGAACCAGTGAAAACACTTCTTATTTTCTCCTGCATCTCTTTCTATTTAATGTTGACCCAAACATTCTTCTACTTAGAATTTCTTCATTACATAAATACTCTGTATCTCTCTCTCACACGTCGCTTTCAGATGATTTTTGAATTCTTTTCTTAAATATATGACTTTGCTCAGTAACAACAGTCCAAGGAGAGGCTTTTTACTCACCTGTTCCTATATTTTAAAGTGAGTGCAAACAAGAAAGTCATTTAATAAATGTTTCTATTCTCTAAAATTTAGCTAACTGTTTCAATTTTATGGAAGAGATCTAAATGTATTGCTTAATTCATTTATAAATCTGATTTCATTTTTAACCATCATTATAGAACCAATTAATATTTTGAAGTCACTTTATCAAAAACCATGCTTTATGAAATATGATGGTTATTTCTTTTTTCCCCTTTGTTGAGAATTCTCCATTGAACCTTAAAAGAGCCAGTGGTGACCCCAGTTAATAAGAATCCTTGAAACAATTGAACTAATTGGGAAATTACTGACTTGAACAGTTTATAGTCCTCACATTCACTAGAAATGTTTCTTCTTTTAGTACTGTCAGGTTAATTACATATGCTAGTAGAATTTTTATGTATTTTTTAAAATTTTGAAAATAGTCTTGCCACATGATATTAGAACAGAATATTTTGGTGAGAAATGTTTTGTTGCTGAACCGTAGAGTCTAAAATAACCACATCACAGGTAGCAGAGAATGACCATGTGACCAGGCAGCTGTGGCAAATGCCTGTGAAAATGCAAAAGGACAGTGGCATTCTGGACTCCGGGGCTGGAGTCTACAATAAGCCTAACCTACTGTGATGCTAGGCAAATCGCTTTCAACATACGTGCACTGCTGATTCTTTGCATTCTAAAATATGAACAGCAGTTCCTGCCTTATGGGTTTGCTAATAGGGTTTCATAAAGTAACATATAGTAAAGCCACTAGGACAATGACTGGCATTTTATAACAGTAAGTGTTTGTGTGTGT
>NW_012135192.1:975125-977351 GCF_000956105.1 Propithecus coquereli | reverse complement strand
TACTACAATTTATCTTTATGGAGATTTAAAGTTTTTGGTAATGACTATGGACATTTATTAATAGTTTTAGTCATTTAATATCACCATATACAGGTTCATTTATTTCAAGAAATTACACCAATTTTACTTATAACTGAGGCCAAAGAAAAAGAAAAAGTAACTGCCCTCCGATATGTCTCATTGACAATGTGGCTAATTAATTCTTTATCAAACTCAAAGCAAAAAAGTAGCAGTTCGAGAGAGGGTCATGGCCCAATTTAATACCACGTGAGTTTTGGATATGTCTTTCACTTTGGTTCAACCAACTAAAATTGATTATTTCACTTGAATGTGGTCGCTCAGAGGACAGATTAGTTGAATATGTTGTATATTATGAGTTTTATTGGACAGTAGAAGGAAATGGAAGTTTAAAAGAGAGTGTAGGTTATATATCCTAAATTTAGTTTTAGTTAACATTGAAGAGGGTGACCTCTCATAATTCATATGTGTATACTCACTAGAAGAACTCCTTGCTAATAGAAAACACATTATGTTTTAGAATGTTTCTTCATGTTTACAGCTAGGCTTATAATAAATGCTCTTGAATGTGGTTGTTAATCTTATAGAAAATAGTTGATAATTTTAGAGAAGCTCACCAACTCCAGGTATAGATCTATGCCTTCATTATTGATAAATATGGATTTATAGTAGGTTTAGTGAAAGACATTTAGCTATCATTATTTTAATAGCATCACTTTTCTAAAGAAGGTACATTTAGCAATATGAAATGTTAGTGATCATGGGTCTCATTTTTACTGAGGATGGAAAAGTTATCTTCTTTCATCCGAGGCATTGAAAGCACTTAAAAGACATTATCTCATTATCTCTATAACATCCTCTGACAGAATTGGCTTGTAGTATAATTCCCATTTTATTGGTGGATAAAGTCATGCACATTATGGTTTTATAATTTAGCTAGGTAGCTGGTCTGCCCTGGCAAAAGAGCTTTCAGTTTTACTTCATCTTGGAAATTTGTCTCATTTATGTCTTCACATTTCTAGTGCAGACATGACCTTAATGTTCCCAGAAACCAAGTATTTAAGTGGTCATTTGTTCAACGGCTCTTTTTTTCCTGAAGAAATGTTGTCAAATTATACTTTATTTCATTTTGACATGAAGGAGAAATGAATAACATTTTGGATAACTGATAAAAATTGATTTGGGTCATTTTCTAGATGCAATTTAATAATATAACTCTTTAGAAGTATCTTTTTCATTGTGTTAAATGGATTTGGTTACTTTTAAATAGTTACTTTAAAATGTTTAAATGCATAACTTTTATAAAGCAATCCCACACAATTCTTTATCAGACATGTGCAAGTTAAATTCATGATACATATGCTTCTTTCACACAATTCTCCTATGAGTTAATAAAAAAATCTAAAATTGAGTTTAAGACAAACTAAAACCGTAATCACATGCAAACTTTAGTTAGCAGAACCATATCAATTTAATAGAAACTATTAAACTGACTCAAGGGTGAGAGTTGTATTATACTTTATTAAATTTTGTAGTTTTTCTTATTTTTTTCAACTAGAAGTAAAAAATAGGCAAATCAAAAATATGTTTTTATTATGGTTGCGCAAGTTTGCAATAGATGTCGGGCCACTTGTGGGAATCTGAATCATAAATTGTCCAGGAAGTGTCAGAGAGATTTGATTGTTTGTATTGGATTAACATTATTAGTAGGTGCCAGTACAGGGAAAAAGAGGATGAGTAGGGACAGAGAAAAGGAACATGGAGCTATGGTAATTATTCTATGCCTGTTTCCTGTTTCACTTTTCCAAGGAAATTTATTAAGTTCCTTTTGTATATGAAGTATATTTTAGAAACTGAATGTATGCAAATATAATTCAAACATGAGCGTATCCTTCAAAGAATTGTATATATTACTGTAAAAATTAAAAGCAAGACCTAGTAAACACAATCAAATGTAAGCATAGATCAAGGCATCATTTTTTGTACTTCAGTTTCCTTTCTGGTTATCAGAGATCTCACAACTCTATTATGGCTCAGATAGAGCATAGCTATTGCATGCTCTAATATGATAGAAAAATGTGGGATGGAAAAAGGTAAAAGACTTTTTCTTCTTTAAAACTAGTGTTGGAAATCATACTTTATGATAAAAGCTTTTATGCATTTAATGCAAGCTCTGGAGTTCACTAATATATTAGGAAATACTGAAAG
>NW_012135192.1:972925-973795 GCF_000956105.1 Propithecus coquereli | reverse complement strand
CATCTAGAGATGGTTCTGATTAATAAATTATATTCTGAAGTTAACTTGTGCTTTTATTTCCCCCCTCCTTTCTCCTTCTTCTTAACATAAAAATGGATATGATAGTTAAGATGCAACAGCTATCATGCAGGTATGTGAGAATGGCAGAGAGAGAGAGATAGACAGAGAGGTTAATATGAACATTAATAAGCTTTTATATTCTTGTTCATGAATTTTTTGTTACATGTGGGAAATAAGCTGCTTGTTTAAACCACTGTGGTATATTAAATAATTGCCCCCAACGTTGCTCAGATCCCAATCCCCAGAACCTGTGAATATGTTACATTTCATGGTAAAATGGACTTTGTAGATGTGATTAAGTTAGAGATCTTGAAATGGGAGCTTATTCTTGATTATTGAGATGAGGAAAATAGTATCAAGAGGGACGCAGGAGAAATGGTCAGAGTCACAGAGAGATTTAACGATGATGTACTACAGGCTTTAAAGATGGATGAAGGGGCCAGTAGCCAAGGAATGCACGTATGCTCTAGAAAATGGAAAAGACAAGGAAACGAATTCTCACCTAGAGCTTCCAGAAATAAACAGACTTCCTTACCCATTTTAGATTTCCAAAGTCCAGAACTGTAAGTGAATGAAATTTGTGTTTTCTTACCTTACTGGCAGTTTGTAATAGCAGCAATTTGAAACTAATCTAGCCACTGATTTCTGCTATTCACAACACACCTCAATCTTAATAGAAAGAATTGCATAAACATTCTTATATCTCAAACAAACGTTCCAATAAAACCCCAAAGGGAAAGTTTATAGTCAACTAAATCTCCAATGGTAATGGCTCTTTTTGTTCAGGAATTCATCTGTTCCATTATTTAA
>NW_012135192.1:971087-972875 GCF_000956105.1 Propithecus coquereli | reverse complement strand
ACTAGTACATAGGATTTTTATTTCTTTCTATTTTTTTAAACTAATTTGAATAATGTCGTATATCCTCCATATTATATTTTATTTTTGTATGACATTATTTCACTTAAGGAAAACTACAGCATTGATTTCATAATTTAATAATCAGTTCGACGTATAAATATCAGATTGGAAACTGAAGCATTTACTCAATTAAAAGAAGTATAATAAGGTTTTCTTGAAATAATATATTCATACTCAAAAGAGTATAATTTTAAGAGGAGAATTAAGAAATATGAAAAACTATGCACAACGTCAACCTGCATGTAAATTTCTGTTGTACAGTTGGCTCTGCAAAAAGAAAAAAAAAATTCATCTCTTCTCACACACAGTTCTTTTTAACCAGGTGTCACAATCATTGCTATCAGAGTGCTGAGTTTGTTAGAAACAGAAAATGTTTCTTTAAGGTACAAGTAATATACAGTGAATTTGCTTGATAAACATGATTGCCTAGTCAAAAATTGCATTCTGCTAGAAAGTAAATATATTTAATATGGCTACCCAATTGTAAACATTTGCAGACTGCATCAAGGAAAATTATAAATATCTGACAACATTTGGGATACAGTTGATTATGTTTGTGGGCAGCATTTTCATAGAATTTATATTGCATCAAAAATGCTGACAAAGTCAACATTTTTGTAATACTGAAAAAAGTATAAGACTGCTCTTTCACAAAGTATGATTGATGAGCCTATTTATTTAATATATGTTTTTAGTCAAAGGTTTTCCTTTGAAATTATATAGTTATATCCCGTTTTTAGTTATTCTTAATAATGTTAAGTTAAAGTCATTTTCAACTTTGATGAAGGAAAATGTGATGTTAAGAAACTGTTTTCAGTCAAATTATTTTAGCTAGATATATAAAACTATTTTTATAGGTCTCAGATGATTAAACATTTTTTTCCTCCTGTTTAGTCTGAGGAAAGTAGAAAAAGTGCTGATATTTTCATCTGACTGTCCAGCATGTAAGCTTAGGTAGAAAGTTCTTCTGCTTTTCCTTCATATGTATTTATCTTGAATTTTGTAGTGGTAAATTCTAAAAAAATGAAGAGCCTTATTCAATAGTAGTTCTTGATAGATATCAATGTTTTTATTTTGGGGTCTGGTGTTCCAGAATGGCTCTGGATATGCTTGAGTCCTCATGAACTCTACCTCTGTGGGCTGCTTCGTGCATGTTAAAAACTAGACTAAAGCACTAGAATAGAAACTTTTCCACTGGGGTGATTCAGTAAAATCATAAAAGAATATATTCCTTTTCCTTTTTGTTTCTCTCCTAACTGTTAGCTTGAAAGCCAGGGGACTTTTACATAGTACTTCTTCACAATTGTTTGAGTTTCATGAATTCATAATCAATGATTGGAATTGGATTGAGCACTGATTGGACTGGTCTTTGCCACTTGGAAATGCTTAGATCTTCATGATTGTTTATAAGGAGAAAACTCTTAACAACAAGGATGGTTCCTAATAAGAGATTTTGGGATAGTCAGAGATTCCATTACTAAGGCTTATTATCTGGATTATTTGAGGGATTTATGATTGATCTATACTTCCTGACATCAGAGAGAACAAATAGTTTTAGCTCAGACAGTTCTACTATCATCACATATAGGAATAGAAGACACTTTTAGCTTATTAATTCATAAGTTCTCTATTATTTAAAATGTCTTTCTTATATTCTTATCTTCTTAAAGATGCCATTCTCCCCAATTCACCATTTCTACATAATTTTTACATGAAACTCCTGCACTT
>NW_012135192.1:967953-969720 GCF_000956105.1 Propithecus coquereli | reverse complement strand
TATATACTTATATTACTTACTGATACTCTGTCTTAAAGAACACAATTATAAATAAGACAAACATAATATTTACCTTCATAGAAATTTAAGACCAATGTAAAATAGACATGGAAATAGGCAACAACAGTATTTCCAGGTAAGGGAGTTATAGGGTGTAATGTGAACACATAAAAGGACCAAACTGAATAAACATACAGTTTATTCACATCATTCAAGTACTGGCATCACTTGGAATCAGAGAGATTACGGAATAAATAGTATTCCTGAATTAATCTCATTTATTTTCTTTGTGCATGCTGTTCCAATTATTACAATACTCCTCTCCTGACAGACCACTCATACACTTCTTAGCCATTCTTTAAAGATTCATTTTAATCTAGCAAACACACTATGAAACACTCACTTCACCACCAATCTCATGCAAAACAGAACCAATGCCAAATTGGTTAGTCCTCTTTTGAGACACCATGCTAAAGGCTGTGTAGCCCAATGATTAAGAGTATGGACTTAATCTTAATACTTTTAATGACTAAGAGCCAGATGCTTGTGTTTGAATCCCAACTCTGACATTAATTATCTAGAATTTAGGCAAGCTTCATTTAAAAACATTTTCCCAGGCCGCCCTAGTTTGAGTTTACAATGGAAGGCCATATTTCTACTAAATGCTAGGATTTTTATTAATTTGGAGCTCTCACCTATCCAATTAGTAGAACACTTGGCATGTTTCTATAGTTTACTTTTTCTAGTATTTCTGAGAAATTCTGGAACATTTATACCTACCTAAAATCAACTACCACTATCATAACAACTTGCCAGTGGAGAAGAAATTCAAAAGGGATCTTCAAGGATCTTTGATTTCTAAACATTTAAGTTAATATCAGGGTTTTTTTCCTCATAAACATGCTGCCTCCTACATGCAAACGCACCCAGAATTAAGCCTACCTAAATGAGAAATGCCATTGAAATACTTTAAAGCAGAGAATCACTATCCAGTCTCCCTGAGGAGACAGACAAGAATAGAGGTGAACAAATGTACAAATAAAATTTCTTCATCCCCTAAATGTCACTGCCATTCAACAATGCTGCTCTTATTATTGCCACTGGGGCTTGCCAGATGGCAAAACAGGCCATTCCCAGAGGTGGGGGCTCTAATCAAGTCCCGAGGATCCCAAGGCCATTGCAGCTAACTCCACCAGGAATCAACTAGGTAAATCTGAAGTCCACGTAGATGTGGTTCTCAGCAACCTAAATTAAGCTGGTTTGGGCTACAAATACTAGAAAACTAAAACTCAACTGACTTAAACATTAAGAGGACTTATTATTACAAAGTCTAGGTAAAATTATTTCCCCTTTTGTCAATTCAGTTTCTCAACAGTATCATGAAAGGTGCAAATTCTTTTCATGTTTTCTGTACAATCATCTTCAATATATTGGCCCTCTCGCCTGCATCCCAACCTCACACACCAATGTCTGGCAGGTCATCTTTTTCCTAAGTCTTATTTATGACCTAATTAACTTTTCATTGACTTCTAACTTCTCATTGATTAGAATTAGGACATGAGGATATGCCTATAACAATCGCTGCAAAAAAATAATAATTGCATATTTGATAATTAGAGAAACACCACATTGAAAATATTAAACATATATATGGCCCTCACTATTTTATGGCTAAGGTTAAATCTACTGGTATTATTTTCATTTCAGTGAGCCTCTCAGAAACAATTTGTGATCTGACAAAAACTTGTCTATTTTACCATTCATGGG
>NW_012135192.1:957486-958618 GCF_000956105.1 Propithecus coquereli | reverse complement strand
AAAATATAGAATCCCATTTCAATGGTTATATAATTTATCTTGATTTTTTTTATTTGATAAGTATTTTTTCCCCACTTGAGTTTGACATATTTCTCTGAAGTCGTTATTATACCAAAAATAACTGAAAAATAACATTAACACTTTAAAAATAAGAGTTGAGGAAATCTGGGCTATATTTTAGTAAAATGGGTGGTGTATGTGAAGTTGGAAAAAAGTTGATAATGCCATGGTAATAAGAGCTTGCATGAGCCAGTCCTCATGATGTGTGTTCACTTAAGCTGAGAAAAAACTCATGCAGGAGAAACTATCTTTATCTTCCTACTTATCTCCATTGTACACCTGAGAAAGCTGAGGTGCAAAAGATTAGCTAACTTGACAAAAATCAAGCATCTAGTGGGATCAAACCTGAGTAACCAGACTCCAGAACCTGAATGCTTAACCAACACTAAACTTCTGCCTTTTAATATAACTAGTTTATCAACTGCATTAAAAGTTCCCGGAAGAGTTAAACTTGTTTTAAGCCTTCATTATTTAAAAGATTTTAAATAATGTTATTTCCCCTTCTGAGGAAAACACTGTTTAGAAATGTCTAGAAACACTCTAGTCTCTGAATGAAATATTATTTTCCATTTTCTTTACCTGGCCGGAATTTGGAATAAAAGGTCATAGACCCAAAATTAATAAAAGAGGGGAAAAGACACTTTGTAAATTATACCTATTGCACTGTAAGAGCAAAACAAAGAAAGGAGAAAATGCACTCCAACCAAGGCCTAGTGTAATACACCCATGTTTCTTAATATATCAAAGGGGCAGACCTTATATTCCTGCGTATTATCAACATTCCTTCCAAGATTGTGGTCAGCAACAAAGGAACAATTTTACATCATGCAAATTAGGAGAGATGAGATACCAGGACTTTGAGCAAGAAAGTGAGTAGTAGACTGTGTGTCCATGAATTGCCAAATTTCAGGCTGGATGTTTGAGAGTGAGAAATGATAACATACATTTTAATGACATTAAATTGTCCAATAAATATTAGGGATCTATGAAGTTGTTGCAATATTTGTCTAAGAGAATAAAATAGATCAATAAAGTGATCATAGTGTTTATCCAAATGAAATCTGTGTTATTA
>NW_012135192.1:947597-950232 GCF_000956105.1 Propithecus coquereli | reverse complement strand
TAATATATACTATGTAAGTGTCTGTTTCCTCATCTGTGTAGTCAGGAAAACAATAGTACCTACCTAATTGAATTGTTGGGAGGTCTAAATGTGGTAATGGATATGCAGCATCTGGAACCACTCCTAAAAAAATGTTTAGTGGATATCAACTATAGTTATGGAGAAAGTTTCTTTCTTATTCCCCTAGTCTACACAAGTAGGCATGGTCCCTTAAACATTCTTGGCCTTTTCCCTGCTCCTTCTTTCCCTGGAGATAGAGGGAGCTATCTGTTTGGCAAACGTTGGAGCAGGAAGTGTGTATTCTTTACCAGGTGCTTTTCTCCTAAGGACCGGCTCACCACAGAAAGTACCTTTTCTGCTACAATGCTTGGTGCCCTGTCTTTTACAAGGACAGCCCTGTCCTCATGGCAGATCAGCCATTTTCTTGCCATACGCATTACTGGGTACTTCTGCCTAATTGTGAGTTTCAGTTTATAACACACATATGTCATTTTTTTAATATGTCATTTTAATGAGTGATTATAATGTATACATTTTTGCTAGTTAGGAATCAATTTTGGGAAAGAGCGTACCAATCAAAAGTTGATTTTTGAGATAATACATGAAGAGAAATTATATTTTTTTTAATGTTCTGCCATTTTTCTCAGTAAAGTTTTGACAGCCTCAGTCATCTTTACAAATATCTTTACAATTCTGAGGTAAGGAAATCTTAGTAAATATTCTTCATGTGTACTTAAAAAAACCCACAGGATAATTTCCCCTGTATTGGTTTATGACTAATATAAGGAACTAGATTATCCAAATAAAATTAATGATTCTTCTTAGTAAAGTGGAAATCAAATCTAAATAATTTGCTAGTTAAACTTATTCAATACAAACTAAAATTTCAATTATTGTTATTTAATTAGATTTGAAAATAAAATTTTTAAAAGGTTTAAGTATTCTTATACATCACAACTAACTGTATAAATTGGTATTCTTTCTAAAATCAGTTGATAATGGATATCAAGTATCTTAATATATTGACACACTTTAACCAAATATTTTCTGTATAAACCCTTAAAAAATAATGAGAAAATAAATATAGTATGCTTAGCACATATAAGTTTATTAAAACTTAACTTGAAATCATGAGAAATTGAAAAAAACTTCAATAATCAATGATGGAGAAAAGCTTAATCTTAAGCTTAAGATTTTCATGAATTAGGCATTACAGTTAATACTTTTATAGTCTGGATAATGACAAGGATTTAGAGATATGTAATAATTTTAAGTGAAAAGCAAAGTTTATAAAATTGCATGGACAGTGTGATAACAGGTAAGTTAAAACAACAGTAATACCAAAAACAATAGCAATAATCCACACAGAGAAATTAAACTGGTAAGGAAACTCTAATTTCAAATAGTGATTATTTTGAAGTGATGGCTTTCAATGTTCTCCCAACCTCTTTACACTATTTTGTATTTTTTATTTTTTAAATATCTATTTTGTAACTACTTTTTTTAAAACATGATTACCTTGTTATCAGAAAAAAACATTTTTGAAATTTCATTTGTTTGAAAACTCATTAATGCATTCACCCATCAAAATTTTATTTAGAATTTGAACATAAATTCAGCGTATCACTGTTACAAATATTTTGTCTCTAGTATGTGGTAGATTATAAATCTCCATAATTCATTTAGAATAGTTAATGAAACTTGATTTGATTTAATTTTGAGATGAACTACAGCAGGGTGTCCTTATGTGGTCCCATGTAGCAGGTGGATCACGATATGAATTCAGACAGGTAATCCAGGTCATGTTAGGCAACCTCCCACCTCACTCTCCTCCTAGAGCACCAACTACCACCTCATATCTAGCAGCTTCTGGTGATTTGCCAAGATAGTAGGGCTGTTCTCTCTTGGGATTCAGATGTGCAAAGGGAAACCCAGTGAATCCTCGTGGAGGGACCCAGCCAGCATTGGCAGTAGGAATCCAGCATAATACACTGGACTGAGCATAGGAGCTAGAATGGAGCACCCATTCCTGGACAGCTGTGCATCCAGACTAAGAAAACACTGCTTATAAAACTACAAGTGCCGTAAGTGTTGGGCCCATGAGCAATTTTGCTTAGGAATCTCTCTAAAATTTAAAATATTCATATAGAGAAAAAAGGAAAAAAGGAAGCTATCCTTACCAGCAAGTAGACATGGGGATTTTGACGACGTAAAGCAGTGGAGTATAACAGTTGGCAGCTCAAGAAAGCAGCAGTGATGAGAGCAGGGCAGTGGGTGGTCTAAGGCAGATTTGTCCAGAGCAATGAGGGCGTGGCCCGAGCAATTGCCCCCATCCTCCCGCCAAAATAAGTGAGCTCCAACACCTTCTGGGTAGAGGAGCAGCCCATGGCAGATCAGCGTCTTTGAGACTACACTTGCGTGGTGCACAAGCCTGAAGAGCTAGCACCAGAGGCTCTTCTCTGATTCAACAGTGTATGGAACCAGAGAGATGTCTGGACAATGACAGTAGTCTTGAATCTGAGTCTCCGTTACAAAGTACTGACAACTCCAGTTTTGTTTCTGCTCTCTGATAATTCAGAAACTTTTTCACTAAAAATGAACAATGAAAAATACCTGAGGATGTAGAAAAAAAAAA
>NW_012135192.1:944403-945398 GCF_000956105.1 Propithecus coquereli | reverse complement strand
TTTGCAGTCCCACCAGCAGTGTATGAGTGTTCCTATCTCTCCGCATCCATGCCAATTTTTATTGTTTTGGGACTTTTTAGTAAAGGCCATTCTCACTGAAATGAGTGATATCTCATTGTAGAGGACATTTTGTCTGGGAATGTTTCCTTGTTGTTTTTCTCAAGAACATGCCTGTGGCCTTGCAACAAGCCAGGGCGCCCTAACCTTGCAAACAGGAGGAACTAGAGAGTTCAGATGGAAATATCTGCTCGCCAGAGACAAAACAACAAGGAACAGTGACGTGTTGAGTCGGGACAGCGTGGGAACAAAGAAATTGCGGTGGGACAGTTGCCAAACAGGCTGTGTTATAAATAAACTACAGCAAGAAAGTTTGCTGCAGTCTTGTACCCTCTTTGTGTGTGTCTGTGTCTCTTTGTCTCTGTGTTCATTCCTCGGCCCCTAGAAATGGGCCACGTCATCTCATTGTGGTTTTGATTTGCATTTCCCTGATGATTAGAGGTGTTGAGCATTTTTTCGTGTTTGTTTTCCATTAGTCTGTCTTCTTTATATTATGTGGCATTATTTCTGCTGATCATGGAGGGGCTAGGTTTTTAATCACTGGTGAGCTTTATCCTTCAGGCTGAAGTATTACCAAGACAATGAACATTTCCTTATAGTTTTTTGTTTTGTTTTGTTTTGTTTTTTTTGAGACAGAGCCTCACTGTGTTGCCCTGAGTAGAGTGCCGTGGGGTCAGCCTAGCTCACAGCAACCTGGAACTCCTGGGCTCAAGCGATCCTCCTGATTCAGCCTCCCAAGAGTGTTTATAGTTTTTATCTAAATTTGTAATTAAAAATGCATTTTATTTACTCCTTTATTTTGTTTATTGCCCACCAGGTTACAATTCCGTGATAACAGAAACAGCATACTATTATTAATGGCTACCTAACATATAATATGGTATTCACAAATAGTAGGTGCTTAACAAGTATATGTTCAAAGAATTTGTTAAATGAAT
>NW_012135192.1:938937-940111 GCF_000956105.1 Propithecus coquereli | reverse complement strand
AAATTGAGCAATATTCACTGTCGTTTTGAAATTTGAAAAGTATTCATGACCATATTTTCAAATATTATTTATAAGTTTATTTTAGGACATTAAAGAGTAGAAAGCACAGTAGGTTGATTTTTTTGGTGTATTTGTTTGTTTACAGTCATGTTCTTAATTAGTATTTCTGTAATAACCATTTAGTTGATAAGTTATACACTGTGTAGTAAAGAATTAATTCTGCAGGCCTAGGTTGTACAGACTGTGCACTAAACCTTTTCCAAAGGAAGGTTTAGTCCTTGACAAGCTCCTGGGAAATAACATCTAAACCCTTGCAATATCATGCTTGTTTAGAGTGTTTTTGTTTACTTGGGACCTGGGACGACACATGGTAGTCTATGCTAATCATGTGATTTAAGGTGAAGGCCTTGGGTCATGTGATATCAGTATGACCTCTGGAAGGCCAAGAGACTCAGTAAGGTCAGCCATGGAGGTGATCCATGCCTACATGACCAAATCCCAATAAAATCTGTGGACACCAAGTCTTGAATGAGCTTCCCTGGTTGGCAATACCACCTACTTGTCACACACACATTTGCTGGGAGGATTAAGTGATGTTCATATGACTTAACTGGCAGAGGAAAACTGGAAGCTTGCACCTGTGTGCCTTTTTCCTTTGCTGATTTTACTTGGCTTCCTTTTACAGTAACAAACCCTTGCTGTGAGCGTAATAGCTTTTCTCAGGTCTTTGGGTTCTTCTATTGAATCATTGAAATTAAAGATGGTCTGGGGGACCCATAGAATCACTGACTTAAGTTCACATGAAATGAAAACCCACATACTTGTCTTTTCTCCTAGTGACTGCCAAAGCATAACTCTAGCATGAGATCTCTAATTTTTAAATGCTGGAAATAGACATAGTATATTCTAAATTACATTTGAATTTCTTACACAAAATTGTAATGTAGATCCATGTTACATACCATGAAGTAGTTTTATGTGAGTTATATTGATGGTAAGAAAATCTATAATAATATAGCATTATTTCTAATAGATTTTCTTTGATATTGTTCTCCTGCTCAGCACTTTAAACATCAATTATCCAGACTCCAATAAGCTATTTTATTGTTTAATCTCTTATCTAATTTTGAGCTTAACAATTGTATTACCCATATTCAGGTGAAAAATCTATTAT
>NW_012135192.1:937044-938887 GCF_000956105.1 Propithecus coquereli | reverse complement strand
TCACTCTTGCAGCTGGAGTCAGCTTGGGTTGACTGGAGACTGTGCTCAGCTGGAGGAGTTGGGACAGGTGGGTCCCTTTCTATGTGGTCTCTCAACTTATGCTGTTTTATGACATGGTGCTTCAGAGCACTGTTGTAAGGAGGTGAACATCAATGTGTCAGCCTCTGTTTTACTTTACATTTGCTGATTTCCTGTTTGCCATCACAATTTACATGACCAAGCCCAGATTCATTGTAGGTGGATAATAAAATAGGGCATGGATAGTGGGAAGACATTTTCACTGAAAGCCATTATGATAAGTTACCGCAATAGCCAATAAACTTATGACAGATTCAAATCTAGTAAAAATGCACTTGCTTAGGGAATTTTTAAGGCAAACCACTGGGATACAACTTCACCAAAAAAGAAGAAATGACATTCATTTTCCTACATTTCAAACAAACTTATGATTGTCAAAATGGTATCAATCAATCCATTCTAGCATGAAATTAAACTTCTATTTCAAGAGATACTCTTCTTGGTATTATTGATATAAGAGGGTTAATTAGTGGAATTGTGAAATCAGAAAGCTTAAATCAGTGTTAGGAAGAAAATACCACCCATTTTCTTTTCTTGTAAGATATTACAGTTAACTTATTTGAGAAGATCACAATTTATAATTTGCTTTAAGCATTTGAATAAAAGGAGATTCAATTTCTCTTGAAATGTATTTTACTTCAAAAGGGAAAAGTAGAAAAGTCATTACATCATAGTGATTAAGAGTCTGAAGGGTTAGATTTGGAATTGAGTTACAACTCACTTATATAGTATGGAGTTATCCTCAATTAATAGTTTAGTACTTCTAGGCCACAATGTACTCCTGTGTAAAGTGATATCATCTTACTCACTTTGTTTTGAGAGTTCAATTCAATAAGCTATGTAGAGCATTTCATAAAATTCCTGGCATATAGTAAGCACTCAATAAAACATAACTTTATTACTGGATATTTTTAGTAAATATTAAAAAGCAAACATTCTGAAAATTCATAAGGCAAAATAATTTCTACTTAGTTTTTCAATTCACTTTTATTGGTCAAAGATAGTGTAACACTAATATATTTCCTCCACTTTCTTCATATTTGCTTAGATATAGTCACAAACACAAAATAAATGATCAAGGTTATTTCTCATGGTTTAAAAATTGAATAATGTCTATCAACTACTGATAGGATATACAATAAGTGGTTATATTTATTACTCTTTGGCACACATACATGTACAAATATACATATGTGTTCCAAAACTTATTTCTTGTAGGTATTATCTGTGGTGGTAAAATTTTCACAGAGAATTACTATTAGTTTGGAAGTACAAATGTATTTTGTACAAGTAATCAGTATCAAGTAAAATGAGACATTGTTCATTACCCAATAAGCATACTTGCCAAAAAATATTTGTAAATGCCTCAGTCATATGAATTGAATACCATAAAACTTTGCTTTGGATTAAAAACAAACCCCCGAGAATATATTAAGTTCCATTTTATTCAAAAGAGTTTGACCATGATTAAAAGCATATAGTTAATTTTGAATAGATTTCAGGAAACATATTACTAATATAGCATTCCTTTATAATTATCAATAGTAAATATATGTTGTTTCCATAAATTAGCCATTTTAAAAACCATTTCAGTGATGAGAAAAGTAAGAAAACAAATTGGAACACCAGTTGATGATTGAATTCCCTTAATTCATTTTCTTAAGAGTCAATAAAATCAAGGTCTTTATTAGCATAAGGTTAAAGTATATAAAGAAGAATTTATGCCTAGTTTATTTGCATAGCCATGATTAAGAAATTAATGTTT
>NW_012135192.1:933146-934898 GCF_000956105.1 Propithecus coquereli | reverse complement strand
CTCCAAGTAGGAAATGGCTTATAAAGCAAAGAGTAGCCTTAGGGGAAAAGAATGATGATTAGATCCTATAAAACTAATATTTTTATACTAACAGGACCATGAAATGAACTTAAAATTCAATTGACAGCCTAAGTAAAATTATTTGCAACAGAAAAGGAAAACTATAAAGAAGGCTTATCACCTAAAAAAGAAAAAAGTGAATAAAAATTGTAAAAACACATTTCACAAAAATATAAATGTTAATGGCCAATAAATGTTAGAAGATAATTAAGAATCTTACAGAAAATATGCTATTATTTTTCATTCAAAAAATATAATGGTTTTGTTTTGTTTTGTTTTTAAGATGGCTAACTACAGACATTGCTAACCAATTCTCCTTAAAAAGACAAATCAAAATTATAGGCACGGTCCAAGAAGAATACTGAGGGAAGAGTATGAACCTACTAGAAGAAGTTGGGGTGCAGAATAAAAATTAAGCAAGAGTTTGGCAGAGTTCAAGCCCTGAGGAGCTTGGAGTCCCATGAGAAGGGTAGGGATTGGAGTTTGTTTTGCTCCCCTCATCCCTGCAGCAGACTCTGCTGGCTTCCAAACTGTCAGAGAGCTGTCCTACCTTCTCAACGAACTAAAAAACTCAACAAGAAAAAAATAAATAACCCCATTAAAAAGTGGGTAAACAGCATGAACAGACATTTTTCAAAAGAAGATATACAAATGGCCAACAAACATTTGGAAAAATTATGGCCAGCAAACATTTGGAAAAATTGTCAACATCACCAATCATCAGGGAAATGCAAATTAAAACCACCTCAGTCAGAATTACCATTATTAAAAAGTTAAAAAACAAGCCAGGCGCAGTAGCTCACACCTGTTATCCTAGCACTCTGGGAGGCCGAAGCAGGAGGATCGCTTGAAGTCCGGAGTTAGAGACCAGCCTGAGCAAGAGCAAGACCCTATCTCTACTAAAAAATAGAAAAGAATTAGCCATACAACTAAAAATAGAAAAAATTAGCTGGGCATTGTGGCATGATCCTGTAGTCCCAGCTACTTGGGAGGCTGAGGCAGGAGGGTCTCTTGAGTCCAGGAGTTTGAGGTTATTGTGAGTTAGGCCGACACCATAGCACTCTAGCTCAGGTAACAGATCAAGACTCTGTCTAAAAAAAAGAAAAAGTTAAAAAACGGTAAATGTTGGCATGTATGTGGTTAACAGGAAATGCTTATGCACTGTTAGTGGGAATGTAACTTAGTACAACCTCTATGGAAAACAATACGGAGATTTCTCAAAAAACTAAAATTTGATCTACCATTCAATCCAGCAATCCCACTACTGGTGTTTACCCAAAGGTAAAGAAATCATTATATCCAAAAGATACCCGCACTGGTACATTTATTGTAGCACAATTAAAAATTGCAAACATACGGAATCAACCTAAGTGTCCATCAATGGAGGAATGGATAAAGAAAATATGGTGTGTGTGTGTGTGTATATATATACATATATATATGTATGTATATATATACATATGTACACCCTTGCATACACACACACACACACACACACACACACCATGGAATACCACCCAGCCATAAAAAATAATGAAATAATATCTTTTGCAGCAACTTGGATGGAACTGGAGGCCATTATCCTAAGTGAAATAACTCAGTCATGGAAAAATCAAATACCCGGTGTTCTCACTTATGAGTGGGAGCAAAACTATGGGTACACATGGTAATACAAAGTGAAATATTAGATAT
>NW_012135192.1:931765-932766 GCF_000956105.1 Propithecus coquereli | reverse complement strand
TGGTTAATAGTGATTCCATCCAGAAAGGACAAAAACAGAGGAATAGGAGTGGTGACCATGCTAGGTAGCCAGGGATGGTGATGAAAGAGTATTTAAACTTTTTATTTTATATATTTTGTTATCATTTGGATATATTACAGTAATCTCATATTGTACATTTTTTTATCTTCAATTTGGGTACAATTTGTACTCACAATATTTATTTTACGATAGCCTTTAAGTGGACCAATGTGAAATAGAGCTTAAAGAATGTGATAGTCATTTCCTTTCACCTGCAGGTGAGAAAATACATTTCACACAAATGAAAAATACAAATACAGAGTTGGTATTGATCCAAGAATAAGATATCTACATAAAATCTCTCAACTAAACTTCAGCTTTGTTTCATGCATTCTGTTGATTACCAGCTGGATATGATGTGCCTGACCTCAAGAATACTGCTCTTTTATGATTGGTACATGCTATTGTGCTTTCCTAAATTTTATGAAGCATAAATTGCAGCACATGTAGCAAATCTTTAGACTGTAAGACTCCAAAGTGCCTTTTCTGGTATTATAAGCCTTCAAGCCCTATTGTAATATTTAAATGACTTTGCAGCTGGACCCCCAACCCTTTGCACACATATACACAACATTGCTTCCAATTTTATGGACTAGGATATTGAAGTTCACAATTTACAACTTCTAATTTGCTGAAAGCCGTGTAACTATTACTATACAATTATCATTATCACTGGTACACTCCACTCTCAGTCCAGTACTTTTTCTAATACAAACATTGTAATTCTGAAGGGTCAGTGAGGTCCTCACGGGTTGGCACTAAATATTTAGTGCTGGTGAAGAACTGATTTAGTTTTAGTTCTGAAATTAGGAATTCACTTTTCCAAATGAAAACAAAAAAACCTATATTTGAGATACTGGTTAGCTAAAATATCTATTCTTTTAGAAAATGTTCATGATGCATGAAAGATAAAACTCACCATTTTACTACATACCAGATAC
>NW_012135192.1:928442-929910 GCF_000956105.1 Propithecus coquereli | reverse complement strand
ATCTCTTATTGTGCCAAATTTATGAATTAAACTATCATAGATATACATGCAAACATAGTATATACATAGTGTAGACAGGGTTCAGTTCTAGCCACGTTTTCAGGCATCCAACAGGGATCTTGGAACTTATTCCCCATGAATATGGGGAGACTACTGTGCCAAATATATTGCAATGCTTCTTCAAAAGAGATATGCTGTTGAATCATTATTATTGATCTCTGTTTTTGAAAAATTACTTCCCTCATTAAGGAATGTCTAGTGTTACAATGTATGTATTAAGATAGCCACTGAAACAGAATCATTGAACACCATTTTAGTCACGGGCAGAAATAGAACTTCACTGTGGTTGAGAAAGATATGTTTCATCAGGAGTTTCTGCTTAAAAGCTGTTTTAAACATGGCCGTATGAACAAGAATTTATTGATTGCAAGACAGAGATTAACTTCTTTCTAAAACTTGTCCCGGCTCTTTAGACCAATAGCTTAGAGGTAAGCTTTGTCATTTCTTGTCCACAGCAGGCGGAAGAGATTTTTCCGTTAAAATGCTAGAGCCATTGATAACTTGATAACACATGCTTCCTCCTATGTCTTCATTCACTCAGCAATGCTTTATTAAGCAGTGACCATGTGGCTGGTCCCAAAGCAGCTCACTGCTTTCATGGGGTCAACAACCTAGCCAACAAAGAGTGGTGGGAGAATTCCTAGAGGAAGTGACCTCTGTATTAAGTTTTTCTTATCAAAATACATTTAATTATTGTGTCTATTTTTGAATAGATAATGCATACGTAGAACAAAATTTCAAAGTTACACAAAGAAGTTCCTTTCAAAAGTAAGTCTACTTCTCGTTCATATCCCTTAGTCATCCTTTCTCTTCCCTACGTGCAAACACAACTGCCACGGTGGCAGGTCCAGGGATTGTTTGTGAAAGGCATTCCTGAGATTGGGGAGAGGGGAACTGGCATACATGCAAATGCACAGGGCCATGAAAAGTGAAGATCTGGGCAACTACAAGTAAAAATTTCAGAAATTGTAGGGATAAAATGTTTTATGGGCATAGGGGGAAAAGGCTGGTATAAGAGCACAGTAGAAATAAAAAAGATATAGCTGCTGTGAAGCAGAAGCCTTTTTTCTTTTATAGTATTTTAACCATTTGTCATCATACATAGATACAATGTAATATTTTATAAACATAATAGGATTAAATCTATATTAATTGACTAATAAATGCTAGGCATAGGTATAAAAATATTAGCAATATATGGACTTCCCTTTCAGGTATTCACTATATGTTGGTTGAGGTAAATAGAAAAACAAACTATGACACTACATGTTGGGGATAAATAATTAAGAAACAGAATCTCCTCTTAACCCAGGAAACCTATTTGTAGAAGAAGAAGAGAAAGAACACAGTTATATCATTGAATAAATATTAAACCACATCGCAGGCAATCCACTAAGAGATTGCAAAG
>NW_012135192.1:915797-917022 GCF_000956105.1 Propithecus coquereli | reverse complement strand
TCCAGTATTTTCTAACCAAATGGTGATCCTGACAAGACTTTAGAGCCTGGATTTTCCATGCCTACTCAATAGTGATGTTTTGAATTTGGAGAGAATGGTCTGTCCAGCTAGTATTCCCAAAGAGTAGAGAGATAGAAGGAAGACATTTTATAATTTGGGAACTCCTACTTGATCATTGCGTGGTCACTGACTTTAAGCTCATCTGCTAAATTCAGGAACTATCAGATATCTCATCCTTGTGACAAAAATTGTTTGGGAAATATAATTAAAAAAAAATCCTCCCAGCACAGAAAACCTCTCCACAAAGGAAGGAGAGAAAGAAATTGGAGAACAGTGGTTTTATTTTATTGTTGTTTATTTGTTTGTTTTTAGCAAAATAAGCATTAAACTAGAATACGAATCTGCTAATGGATTGCAAAGACAGAAAGAAATCTCATGCTTTTACATAGCCAAACAGATACAACCCATTACATACATGTTCTCAAGATACACAATAACTAGTCCTCAAGTAAGAGGACTTGACAGCACCATTTGTCACACATAGTTCATCCTAAATTTACTTGGTAATTGGGGTGACCATCTGTGTTAGTTAATTGGCTCTATTCAAAGAAAACTAAACTTCTCATATCTTTATGACAGGCAGTAGTTTTGCAACTTGAAAGTAAATTCCCTCTAAAGTTAAGCTCCAATCCTTCCAGAGAAAGTGGGAGATAGGGGCACTGTCTTTCATTATGATGACGTTTTAAAAAGATGATTCTCAGGTATTTGAGAAAAACATTCCTCGATCTGAAAGCAGGCAATAGGCTCATTTAGCTTCTAAAAAGTTTTATGTACACTTCAAAAAGACAGAAAAAATATTCAATTACAAGTCTTCTGAAGTAAATGTTCTAAAAAAAGGCAGGGAATGAAAGTCAAGTTTCTTTCCTTAGTTTTAAAAGGAAGAAGTAATTTTTTTCTATTTATACTTTCCCTTGCATAGAAAAGTATCTTAGTGCAGATAGACAAGAAATGCTGTGGAAACAAAAAGTCATTCTTGAGAATAATAAAAGTTACCAAGACATTTGAACTGAGTTTTTAAATATGAGTTAAAGAAAATCATTGAGCAGTCATGCATGGAAAAATAGGACATTCTAGGAATTATTGATTAAAACCATCAATATCTAAGCATATAATAAGTTTTTCTCAATAGTCACAATTTCATAATTATTTCTTAAAATATTTGAGA
>NW_012135192.1:913922-915747 GCF_000956105.1 Propithecus coquereli | reverse complement strand
TAAATGGTTTTATTCCTTTTAAATAAGATTTCTAAGAAGTATATTGTTTTACACATGGTCATGGCTTACCTTTTTGGTAAGTTATTTTTATTGGTTCTACATCTCAAATTAAACCACTATCATTATTCCCTAGAGCCTAAAGCAATGCATCAATGTGTTTCAGATCTGGGTGCTTTTCCAGCCTGGCATGAGACTATTACTCTCGGCTACACCCCTTTCATTCTTTCAGAAAGTACATAACAACCTTTTTTCTTTCCAAAGAAACTCCACAGACACTCCATCCAGATTACAGAATATGGCAATCTGCTGTGATCTGAATGTTTGTGTCTTCTCAAAAGTCATATGTTGACATCGTAACCCCCAAGGTTATTGTATTAGGAGGTGAAGCATTTGGAAGATGATTAGGTCATGAAGATGAAGCCTTCACGAATGGGATCACTGACCTTATAAAAGAGGCCCCAGAGAGATCCCTTGTTCCTTCCACAGTGTGAGCTTACAGTGAGAAGACAACTATCTGTAAATCAGAAAGAGGGCCTTCACCACATACCAAATCTAGCAGTGCCTTGATCTTGGCCTTCCCAGTCTCCAGAACTGTGAGAAATAAATTTCTGTGGTTTATAAGCCACTCGGTCTAAGATATTTTGTTATAGTGGCCTGAATAGACTAAGATGTAGCCTTATAAATTGCATGGTAATTCTCTCCCAGTGGGTTTACAGGAGAATCAGTAGAAAGTCAGAACATACGTTCCTCAGCAGGAGGACCTATCTGTGCGAGAACCATGGAGGAAAAGAAAGAAAGAAGTAAAAGGTTGACCTCAAATACCAACAAACTGTGTCAATCTGTCACCAGATGAAAAAAGGGAAATTCCTGAGGAAATTGCAAAATAAGTAGCACCAGGATCATCAGTTCCCACCTTTGCAATTCCCCATTTCTGTCCAGTTTAGACTATTGACTAATTACTTTCTGGCTTTCTGGGCTTTTCTGATTTCCTTGTTCCTACAATTCCTACATCCTCCATTTCTACAATCCCTCTTCCAATGTCCTTGCTTCTTGCAATAATGACATATGGGTTTCCCTTCATCCTTTGCTCCCTTCATAGGCTGGCCAGAAGAGATCATTCCCTTTAGCAAAGAGTTCTAACTGAGCAGTCCACACAGCAGCCTTCGAATTCTTGTCTTATTTGTCTTTCTTTAGTTGTCCTCAGACCAAGTAACTGCTGCTACTATTTGAGTAACAATGTGCTCTTGCCTTCCTATCACCTTTTCCTTAATTTCGGTTTTAGTAGTTAGCAGAATAGCCAATAAAAATGTGGTTAGGGCCAAAGAGCAATTTTGATTTGCTCTTGGTTCCTTGCCAGTGTTTTTCAAGAAAGTCTTAACAAACCACCAATGAAATCAACTGGGGGACACTCCAGTCTTCTGGGTACACCAATGAAACTTTTCCCGGCTGACTTTTAGCAGAAAGGCTTCAAGTACTGCCTTAAGCAGTCTTCTTGATGGGTCTCTGATGTCCTGAGGGCTTTCATAGTTGTGGAGGATGGTTCCCTTGGAAGCCATATCCTTTCCTGTGATACTCTGGACCCTGATGTGCCTTGATCAATCAAAGAAGCAAAACCTGGTATTTGCATATTTCCACACAGTAGCTAGTGCACATTTCCATTCATGGTGTTTAAACTGATAACACATTGTGGAGTACTTCTGCACATTTCTGGTGGCACAAAGAAAAGAAACCTTTAAATGAGTGATATCAGCTGGTGAGAAAGGCATGTAAATTATGGAGAAGTCCTAGATAGCTTCTCAATAGCATCAGCTTTGTGGGTGATCCA
>NW_012135192.1:895632-903932 GCF_000956105.1 Propithecus coquereli | reverse complement strand
GCTGGTGGGATTATTGCTGAGAAAAACATGCAAGGAGCATATTTCTCAAGTGCACAGGAAGAGCACTGTATGTGAAAACCTTCAAGAATTCACCCAAGGAATGTGTAGCAATGGGAGTTCCTTGAAGGAAGTTCTAAGAGGAACGTTAATAGGGAAGGACCCCGAACCTATCTAAGATGTCATCAGCATCTTGTTTTGAGTTTCCATATATTCTCAGACTCTCAGGGAAAGAAATAATAAAACAAGTGTTGGTGTGGTAGGAGTCATAAAGGAAAAGGAACAAAGGTGCATGTAGATAGAAGGTAGAAGGGGTGGGGTGGTCATTACCGTGGGTATGAACATGATGCAAACTTCCCCAAATCACAAGACAGAGACTCCCTGCCTTTTGCTCCTACCATTAATACCACTTTTGAAACAAACATCAAGAAGAATTGGCTTGTCTGGAAAGAAAGATGATAGAAAGACTCCTAGAAGTGGGAGGTGATGGGAACCCTGGGAGAAGTAGGTAAGGCTCACTTATTTCCCAGGATAAAGTGGGCATGAGGTTGATAAAGTGCACACCATCCATGAACAGGTCCACAGTTATCACACACACACGCTTGCAGACACAAACACACATGTATCCGGACAGTGAGAGGAGATCAGGTAGAACACTGGAGGCCAGAGAGGCAAATCATACATTTCTTGTTAAATTAGGGTTCAGTGCTAGAAGAGACTAGGCGATTTTACAAGTTCTTCCTTTCTCCCAGAGAAAGGTTTACTGATGTTCTCAATACTCTAAAGATTCAAGAAGCTTCCTTTAAGTACTGGAGGGTTTTTACCTGATGACTCCATGTTTGTTCTCTGTGTTTGCAGTGATTCTTTCTCCATCTGTGTTTCCTTCTCCTGAGGAATGTCTGGATTTCTGATTAGAAACAGTGCACCTTTCATTTAAAACAAGGTGGATGCCCACCTAGAACAGGACCACAGCAGACACCATGCTCCCATCATCAGCCTCTGATTTCACTAAGTGTAGTGAAATCATCTTTTCCTTCCTCCTGCTCATTAGCGCCAGTCAGGAACAGAGGAACAAGCAAGATATGTTCATCTCTGTCTCCAAAAATGAAATATAAAACAGACACACAAAGTCCACAGTAGTGCTAGGAACAATAGGACTCTCTTTAGAAGCTAGGGCAGAGGCAGCTGGTTCCTTTCCTAGTGGAAGGGTGTCTTGATTGTGTGCAGACTGTCACTGCCTAATTCTACAAGATAATAAATTCATATAATTGACTATTTGAGTAGTATGAACATTTAAAAAATAAGCTTATTAATATATCAGACATTGCAGAGCATGGTTTGGCTTTTTGATATTGGTCTATATGATGTATTTTTCATAGTATCAATATTTTATATAGGATATCGAGATTTCTAATAAAAATGAGTATAAATGATTTTTGACCATTTTCATCTTAGCTTTTGCCCAAATAAAAGTCTGCCTTATTTTTATGTACAAAATCTTTGTGTAGAGGTACACACCAAAATGAATCAAACAGCTAATTAATGTATTTAATAGATAAATTATAATTGGTTAAGGAATCACTTTAGAATGTCACTTTCTGTGGGCATACATTTTCTAGTTTGACAGAATCTTTTAATTTTACATTTGAGGAATATTTTTTCTGTTAGAATATGTGTCTCTATTATGGAATGCAAAACTCACAAAATATATGTAAAATTGTTTCTCTTTTTTCCATCAAAATTTTATTTTCATCTGACAGGTTTTACAGTACAGAATTTTTTATTGCAATCGAAATAAAAGTAGAATTTAAATTTGACTTAGATAATATAAGCTTGATTTAAAAAAGAGATTTCTATACAGCAATTAATTGCCATTTGTAAGAGTTAAATCATTTATTATAGTCTCATTTTAACCATATCTTAAATCTTGGCTTTATGGGCCATAATTCTGTAATATTTCCTACAGCTGTGATTCCATGATTGCAAACTTAGGCTGGCACCCATCATTATCACCTATGGTAAAAATACAGGGTCTGATTAATAAAAGAAATTAAGTCTGAAATGTACCTTGTGAGAGGCAATTCTAGTTGTCGACTAAATAGCCTGTTTCTTCCTTCTTTCTTGAACCACATTTTCTTCTCATTGCATGTGTGACAGCAGCATGCTCTAGTCCAGTGAGGAAGTCATAGAAGAGAAGACAGCAGGAAATGAGGCACATGTGACAATGGAATGTCTGGATCTTCAAGCAAACATTTTACCATGATATAACAGGTCTTAGGGGAAAAAAAGTGCAACCACATGTGGACAGCCACACATAAATGTACAAAAATTACACATCTTCGGTGACACTGTGAAGCTGCTGAGTTTCCCAGTGGCACCATTTCTGATACTAGCTGATGAAAGAGCTCCTGAGACAGACCAGATGTATCCATGTTCATCTTTATAGGCAGAGCAAGGAAAATAGTTTATCATGCTGACAGGCAATTTCACATGATTTTGGTGTTTGCTACTTATAGATAACAGAAAGGACTTTATTATTTGGAACTAATTCAAAATGTATTTTATTAACGTAATTTGAAAGTAGTCACAGATAATGAATTTGTTTAAATTTTTGAATCTATGTTTTTTATGATGCAGAATTATTATTTAAAAAAAAAGATAGAAGTATCCTCTAGATCAGAACATGACCTACAAATGTGAGTCATTATATGATACATGAAAAATGAGTTGCTTTGATGGAAGATAGAAACGAATATTAAAAAAGCAAGTATGTTTCAGCTGCTCCTGTTACATATTACATTTACCATATGGAGAAATATATCAGATATAGTGTAATATTGCTTGGAACCTCACTGACTTCTCACTATCCAACCTCTCCTGCCTTTCCATGTCTTTTACAACTGCATATAATTTTTGTCTGCCACTTGATGGCTTAGATATATTCATACAATGAACAAATGCAGGTGCATTAGAACATAGATTTGAGTTTGTCTTGAATCTCAACCTAATCACTTGTGCTCAAGACCTCGCCACTTGTTACTGTTATTTCTTTTCCTGAGACTGGACCTTAATTGTCTTCAGCAATGCTCACTTGAAAATCTTGAGACTGTATCAAAGATCTGGACAGAGAACTGCTTGGCCAATGAGATGTTTTAATAGAATTTGAATTCTAGTGGGTATGTAGTGGCATTTCACTGTGGTTGTAAATTTACACTTTCCTGATGTCTGGAGTTCTTTTCATGTGCTTAGGATCATTCATAATTTTTTTTTGTAAAGTGTTCACAACTTGCCTGTATTTCAAATATTGTTTGTTTGTTTATTGTTACCGTGTAAAATTGCTTTATATATTCTGCCAATCCATGGCCTTTCTTTTCACTTTATTAAGAAAAAGGAAATCTGATATTCTGCTTTTGAAAATCATATATTTAAAAAAATTAAGTGCATTTTATATACTTTTTTATTTAATTAAGGATAATATGGGGGTACAAACATTTTGGTTACATGAAATACATTTGCTTCACTCAAGCCAGGGCTACAAGCATGTCCTTCCCCGACACAGTGCGTTCTGTCTCCATTAGCTGTGGGTTTACCCACCCCACCTGCTCTACCCTCCACCTCCCACCCCCCACTACTTAACCGGCACTCAGTGAGTATTATTACCATGTGAGCACCTAAGTGTTGATCAATTAGTACCAATTTGATGGCGAGAGCATGTGATGCATGTTTTTCGATCCTTGTGATATCTCACTTCGAAGGATGGGCCCAATCTCTATCCAGGATAATATAAGAGGTGCTAGATCACCATTGCTTTTTGTAGTTGAGTAGTATTCCATGGTATACATATACCACATTTTATTAATCCACTTATGTATTGATGGGCATTTGGGTTGTTTCCACATCTTTGCAATTGTAAACTGTGCTGCTATAAACATTCGAGTGAAGATGTCTTTATTACAGAATGTCTTTTTTTCCTTTGGATAGATTCCTAGTAGTGGGATTGCTGGATCAAATGGTATTTCTATTTTTAGTTCTCTGAGGTACCTCCAAATTACTTTCCACAAGGGTTGTACTAATTTGTAGTCCCACCAGAAGTGTAAGAGTGTTCCAACCTCTCCACATCCATGCCGGCATTTGTTATTTTGGGACTTTTTGTTAGAGGTCATTCTCACTGGAGTTAGGTAATATCTCATTGTAGTTTTGATTTGCATTTCCCTAATGATTAGAGATGTTGAGAACTTTTTTATATGTTTCCTGGCCATTATTCTGTCTTCTTTTGAAAAATTTCTGTTCATGTCCTTTGCCCATTTATTGATGGGGTTGTTTGATTTTTTCTTGTTGATTTTCTTAAGTTCTATATAGATTCTTGTTATCAGCCCTTTATCAGATGTGTAGAAAGCAAATATTTCCTCCCATTCTGTAGGTTGTCTATTTGCTCTAAGGGCAATTTCCTTGACTGGGCAGAAGCTTTTTAATTTGATCAGGTTCCATTTGTTAATTTTTGTTGCTGTTGTGATTGCTTTGGGGGTCTTCTTCATAAATTCTTTACCTAGGCCGATGTCTAAAAGAGTCTTCCTCACATTTTCTTCCAGAATTCTTAAGGTTTCACACCTGTTATCCAACATCAGTTGATTTTTGTGAGAGGTGAGAGGTGGGGATATAGTTTCAATCTTCTGCATGTGGATATCCAGTTTTTCCAGCCCCACTTATTGAATAGAGATTCTTTTCCCCAATGTATATTTTGTCTGCTTTGTCAAAGATTAGTCGACAATATGAGGATGGTTTTATATCTGGGATCTCCATCCTATTTGAAAGGTCTGTATCTCTGTTCTTGTGTCAGTACCATGCTGTGTTGGTTACTGTGGCCTTGTAGTAAAGATTGACATTTGGCAGACTGATGCCTCCCAATTTTTTCTTTTTGCTTAAGATTGCTTTGGCTATACGAGGTCTTCTCTGGTTCCAGATGAAGCATAGAATTATTTTTTTCTAAGTCTGTAAAGAATGCTGGTGGAATGTTGATAGGGACTGCATTAATTCTTTAGATCACTTTAGGTAGAATGGACATTTTAACAATATTGTTTCTACCAATCCATGAGCATTGTATCCCTACCATCCCAATCCATGGTAGGGGTTTCCATCTGTGCACATCATCTACAATTTCCTTTCTCAGTGTTTCATAGTTCTCCCTATAAATATCTCTCATCTCCTTCGTTAAATATATTCCTAAATATTTAGTTTTCTTTGATGCTATTGTGAAAGGGGTTGCATTTTTGATTTGATTTTTGGCTTTACTGTTATTGACATACATGAATGCCACTGATTTGCGTGCATTAATTTTGTATCCTGAGACTTTACTGAATTCGTTTATCGATACCAGGAGTCTCTTGGCTGAATCCTTGGGATTATCTAGGTATAATAGCATATCATCAGCAAAGAGTGAGAATTTGACCTCTTCTGCCCCCATTTGGACACCCTTAATTCCCTTCTTGTCTGATTGCTCTATCAAGGGCTTCCAGCACTATGTTGAATAGAAGTGGAGATAGTGGGCAACCTTGTCTGGTTCCAGTTCTAAATGTAAATGCTTTCAATTTTTCCTCATTCAATATAATATTGGCTGTGGGTTTGTCATATATGGACTTAATAATTTTAAGGAATGTCTCATCTATGCCTATTTTGTTCCAGGTTTTTATCATACAAGTGTGCTGCATTTTATCAAATGTTTTTTCTGCATCTATTGAGAATCATATAGTTATTGCATTTATTTACGTGGTGAATTACATGTATAAATTTGCATATGTTGAACCAGCCTTGCATCCCTGGGATAAAGCCCGCCTGGTCGTGGTGAATTATTTTTTTGATGTGCTGTTGGATTTGGTTTGCTGAAATTTTGTTGAGAATTTTTGTTTCTATATTCATGAGAGATATTGGTCTGTAGTTTTCTTTTTTTGCTACATCCTTTCCTGGCTTTGGTATCAAAGAGATATTGGCTTTGTAGAATGAGTTCGGGAGGATATTGTCCTCAATGTTTTGGAATAATTTATGCAGTATAGGTATGAGTTCTTCTTTATATGTTTGCTAAAATTCAGGTGTGAACCCATCTGGTCCAGGACTTGTTTTTGGAAGATTTTTTCTTGCTGCTCCAAGTTCTGCACTTAATAGTTACTTTGGCCCTATTCCACCTTCAAGTGGTGGTAGGAGCAAGGCAGATCGCAGCTGCTGCCTACCAGCCCAAATGTGTGTGCTTCTATGGTTATTTTTTCTGCCACTAGGGGGAGCCGGCAATATGTTATTCAGGGTTCTTCCACCACACCTGGGAGGGTGCTCCTGATCGGAGGGGTCAGTTGTTGCACCTGTTGTGGCCTCTGACCAGGATTTTCCTTCCTTGACCATGAACCCCACTGTTGGCAGCCACCCAGACATGAAGATTAGAGGCCCCAGAGTTATGATCCTATCGGATAACCTAAGCTGGTCTGACAGGGCGAGTCACTGGACTGTGAACTATTGATCTGCGCTAAGGCTCCACAGATTCATGCCAGTTGCTCAGAGAATGTGGCTTTTCTTGCCTCTCTCTACCTGCAGGGGCGGAGCCTACCACTTTTGGCGGGAAAGTCGCAGCGTGGGGGGAGGGGTGATACCAGAGTCCGCCCAATCCCCAGAGCTTCTGAATCCTGCAGGTGTTAGCCTCCCATGACTGTGGAAGCACTCAAAATTCTCCCATTAAAACGGGGGGCTAGTTGACAATAGGTCGCGGAAAGGCGGAGTCTGTGACGAGAGTCCCTGGGCTGGAGGAAGCCTGCCGCCCGAAATCGTAGAGCACCACAGCATCTGAGTTGTGGACCCGCAAGATGGCGGCCGCCCACCCGCAGAGCGCTAGCGCTGGGGGCTGCTGTGCAGGAGTTGGCGGATGCCGATTGGGGAGCCGCGTCAACGGGATGCCCATTGTCTCTTGTGTGTTGCCCTCCGGCAATCTCACGCCTGTACAGCTGGAGCTCTTGCACTTTCTGACCCACCCTGAAGCAGCCTAATGGCCCGCAGCAGTTTCCAGGTTAGAGCCCCATTTTCAGTGTTCACCTCCCTTGTTCTGGTCCTGCTGACCGCCAGAGGCAGGTGCCTGTCTCCTAACTGCCTCGGGCAATAGCTCAGACCAGTCCCTCCACTGCCCAGTGCAGTCCTGGCACAGAGCTCTGGGGAGTTCAAGATGCTTCCGGCTGTTGTCCCCTCTCCACAGAGCCCAATGTGTCCTGCTGAGATTTTGCACGGACTTCAGGCAGGTCCCTGACTGAGCGGGCGTGGAGGTCAGTGGGGAGGCAGGACGTTCACCTGTGGGTCAGATCCCACTGCACTTGCTGGCCCCCACTCTATTCTCTATTGTTTATCTTGCACTCTCCGGGCTTCATGATCCTAACTCCCATTCACCTTTTTTTTTCCCCTATGTTGTGTGTCCCACCCTGTTTCTCTGCAGTCTCACAACGCTGTTCTTGCCGGGAGTGATCTGCTCGTGCGTAGCAGACCGAGTTCTTCACCACTTTCTCTGGGAGCAGGGAGCCAGGAGGTCACCTTTACTCCGCCATTTTTCCTCCTCAACAAGGTTACTTTTTTTTCTTTACATACTTTCTGCGTCCTATATGAGAAATTTTTGCCTAACACAAGATTTAAAAAATTTCTTATGTCTCTAATTTTCTTGTAGAAATTTTATAGTTAGCTCTAAGGTTTTGGTACATGACCCATTTGGAGATAAAAATTTTTTAATATGGGGTAAACTAAGTACAGGTATGTGCTGCATAACAATATTTTGGCCAATGACAGCCTACATATATGATGGTGATCCCATAAGATTACAGTGGAGCTGAAGAATTCCTATCCTCTAGTGAGTAATAGCAGTCCTAATGTCTTAGCGCAACGTGTTACTCACTTGTTTGTGGGGATGCTGGTGTAAACAAACCTTGAACCAACCTACTGTGCTGCTAGTCATATAAAAGTACAGCACATACAATTATGTACAGTACATAGTACTTGATAATGATAATAAATGACTATGTTACTAGTTTACGTATTTAGTATACTACAGCTTTTATTGTTATTTTAGTGTGCGCTCCTTTCATTGTTAAAAAAAAAAAGAAGCTAACTTTAAAACAGGTGTAAGCAGGTCCTTTAGGGAGTATTCCAGAATAAGACATTGTTATCATAGGAGATGACAGCTCCATGCATGTTATTGCTGATCCTAACCCTATTATGTCAGCCTAGGGGCTAATGTGTGTGTTCGTGTCTTAGTTTAAAAAAAAAATCTTAAAAAGTAAAAAATTAAA
>NW_012135192.1:890263-894287 GCF_000956105.1 Propithecus coquereli | reverse complement strand
TTAAATCCAGTTGTCAAATGGTGTCTTCCCCGTGTGCAATTTCACCCTTTTTGTAAAAATACCAGGTACATTGAATTAGGGCCCACTCTAATGATCTTATTTTAATTTGAGTACCTCTGTATGAACTCCACCTTCAAAGAAGGTCACAACTATATCTTTATTTGGGGAGGGGTGGTGACAAGTAACCCATAGCACATCATTAAAACAGTTTTAATTACTGTACCTTATAGGAAACTTGAAATCAAGTAGGATAATCTCTCCAGATTATCCTTTTAAAAATGTGGCTATTTTAAATGCATTTTTATCTAGATATTTTATTAAAATGAGCAATTTTTGTAGAAATATATGCTGGAATTTTGATTTGGATTGCATGAATTCTTTAACTCAGTTTGGGGAGAATTAAGATCTTAATGATATTAAATTTTCCAACTCATGATTTTTATTTCTATTTTATGTAGTTTCTCTCATTGTTCTTAGTGTGCACATATTTTGTTACATATATACTTGAGGATTTTATAATTTTCATGCAAGTACAGTTTAGTCATCTTTCAACACATCAATAAAATTATTTCAATGTTACTGTCTAATAGTTCAAACATGAAATATTCATCAACATTCATTTGACTATTTTATTTCTTTGCAATGGGTAATATTTGCATGCTTTGTGTGTCTGTGTCTTGCAACTTTTGGTGGAAATTCATACACATATGACAAAGAACATTAGAGACTGAGGTAAATAATATTTACATTCAGCTATTTTATACCTCATTTTATGTCAGTGTGTGGGTTCAACCTAGTGTGTAACTGAGCTAGGTTTTGTTGTTGTTGTGGATATAGTTACCTTCAGGACAATAACAGTCTATAAATACCTGCGGTGATGGTCTACTGCTATCTTGTACTTACTGTTATCCCTGGAGTACTAGAAGGTTTATCTGTATGTTCATGTACCACCCTCAAGTATTCACCAAAGAGAATTTTTCTTTTTGTAACGTTTTCCTAGGCACATCAATAGAACACAATGCTTTTTGTACGAGGCTTGTGACGGTAGAGTAATCTCTTAGTCTCCTCATTTATCTTTGTTCATCCTCAGTCTTAGACAGACCTTGTGGATGAGAACCTCAGGAGTTACACATTCTTAGAATTTGTGTCCCTCTCCCATTTCCCTATACTCAGTGCTGGACCCAAGCTCAGGCATATTTCTTGTATCTTCCTTCCCTCCCCTAACCGAGACAGGTAAACTCTGCCATGTACTTGTGGCAGGAGGTCTTTTGTACATCTGTACTGGGTTCTTGCCATTCCCTGGCTGTTGCCAGTTCTCTGGTTTGCAAGATCTTGGACATGAATATTTTTCTTTCTCTTTCCAAGGGCCAGAAGGCTTTTGTGTTGCATAAGTGTAGGTTTGGAAGTAGCCCACCCTCCCACCAGTGACAAGCATGCCTGATATCAGCTGGGGACAAGGAGTAGGCAAGGGGATTTCTGTCCCCCTCTCCAGTGGAAGTAGGCTTTTTCCTCATGTCAGAGCACATTTAGTTCTTTAGTACTGGTGGGTTTCTTGCTCTCTCCCAGATATCTCCAGATAGCTTTTGCTTCCTGTAAGAGTAGAGCCTGGGTCCCAGGACAGGTTCATGCTTATACCCCAGTGGCCCCTGACATCACCTTCTACTCGAGAAGGGCGAGAACATGAATGGGGTTCTAAAGACACTGCTGCTCTATCTTTGAGCCTAGACACATCTTAAATGCCTATGTCATCCAAGAGGTCTCTCGTGTACTGTCGTCAATATTCCTCGTTAGGTGAAGGCTAATGGCTAGGATCCAGTGAGTGCCTGCAGACTTCCTTCATACCTAGGACCCCCAGAGATTCTAATCTGCCATGCCAACCCTTAACTAACATCTACAAATTTATTAAAATTTCAGTTGTTCCTTTTTTATTTGCCTTCATTGAAACCAGCTCTTTTCTTTTCTGTCAGTGATTAAACAGCCCTGTTTTTTCTTGAGGAAGCTTTGTCACCTTTGAGAAATCAGGTGACTTATTTAACATGTGACTTCTGCTTTTTGATGGTCTCAAAAATTATGATTTTGTAGATTATTTGCCTTTTTCTTCATTGATAGAATGGGAGTGGCATTCTCTGTGTCTTTCCATGTCATAAGCCAAGTGTGTTAATTTTAAGATGCTTATTGCACATATAAGTATAGAAGTTGAATAAACATCTGTATTTATAAGTCATAAATTCAGGACAGTGGTCCAGCCTTGAGATATAAAATTGTGAATTACTGGCCAGACATGGTGAGTCACACCTGTAGGCCTACCACTCTTGGAGGCCAAGGCTGGAAGATCTCTTGAGCTCAGGAGTTTGAGACCATCCTGAGCCCTGAACAAGAGTGAGACCCCATCTCTACTAAAAATAGAAAAAACTAGCCAGGTGTGATGGCACTTGCCTGTAGTGCCAGCTACTTGGGAGGCTGAGACAGTAGGATCACTTGAGTCCAGGAGTTTGCAGTTGCTGTGAGCTGGGTTGATGCCATGATGCCCTACACTGGGTGACAGAGCAAGACTCTGTCTCAAATAAATAAATAAATAATAAAATAGTGAGTTATCATCAATTGATGATAATAAGACAAGGAAATGATGCAATTACCAAAGAAAGTCATATAGATAGAAGGTTGAAAAGTCCATGGATTAAACTCTTGAGTACTCCAATATTTAAAATACGTAGGGATATGATAAAGGAGCAGCGAGAGAAATGGAAAGAAAATGAGAAAAGGGTGAAGAAAAGAAAAATAGAAAAATATGACATGTTAGAATGCTGAGTGAAGATCATTTTTCAATGAGAAATGGCCAATTTGGTCAAAATGCTGTTAACAGGTCAGATAAGAAGAGTATTAAAAACTGGTCATGGAACTTAGCATTATAGTGTTTATTGTTGACTTTGGTAAGTGTTGTTGTGGTGGCAAATGTTATGATTGGATAAGGTCAGATGGAAAACAGGCAATGAGAGAAAGGAATCAAGTGTGTGTTTTGAATTTGTGCTGAGAAGGAAAAAAGATAAAAAGGGTATAGAAATACCAAGAAAGTGATTTATAGAGAGAAATAAGGTCTAGTTTTGAGGGTTATGGGAATGATCCTACAGATCATGAAAAACCGATGCTGCCTGTGAGAGAGGAGAACATTTCTGTAGCAAATTCTTGAATGGATGAAAAAGATATGATACAATGTGCAAATGGAAGTTTGGCCCTTGCTAGGAACAGAAATAATTTATACCAAATATCAAGACACAGAGTATATAGACAGAGACACAAGTAGATAAGCAGGTACAGTGGTGGAAGCTCGAGTCTACTATCTTTTAATTGCTTCTATTATTTCATTGAAAACAAAAGCTAAGTTATCAGCTGATAGGGAAAGGAAGGATATTTTATAGGTTCAAATGAAGAAGAAAGATCTGATAATTCAGTAGGAAAATGAGAAAGTCAGCAGATTTGGGAAAGATATCACAACTACTTAGTAGCCTTCCAAATCAAGTTCAGGTTAGTGGCCACCCATTTAAAGTCGGGGCAATCAGCATAGTTTTGTGTCTTTCTTCAGCCATGTTCAGCTAAGCGTTTCAGACATGCAATGGAGGAAGGGTTGGTATAATCAGGATAGTACTTTGGCTAAGAGAGTTCTGTTAGCAAGACATAAGAAGAATTAAAGATTTGTGTAAGACAGTGATTGTAATGATTGAACATGAAATTTAAGGTAGATAAGAAGAAAAGCTAAGAAATGAGATCCATGGATACACAGAAAAAGTGATAGGGTCAATAAATTGCAGGAAGCTAAAGAGCGTGAGCCTTAGCATATTTACTTTTCCAATACTTTTTTAAATCTAATTTTGGATTTCTACCTTATTTTATAGGTATTACACTCATATGCTGCTTCTCTTTATTTTTGAAAGAAGTCAGTTATGTATAAATTCAATGTAAAAAACTTTTAATGTTCTCCTAAATGTATGAAGTCTTTCTTGACTAGTTCAGTTTTCGTTAACATCTC
>NW_012135192.1:881334-882578 GCF_000956105.1 Propithecus coquereli | reverse complement strand
ATTATTTATATTATTGAATGATAAATGCTTAGGAGAGGAAAAATAGAAATAAGGGAAATAAAAAATGACTGGATTAGAAAGGGTTGAAACTTTTAAAAAGATGACCAGAACAAAATCCACTGGCAGGTGACTTTTGAGGAAATACATTTAGGAAGTGATAAGATTAATCCCAAGGATACGGATAGTTGGGGAAGGTCATTATAGAGGAAGAAAAATAAAATGTGAAGACATTATCATACAGACTGTCAGCAAAGCTCTAACATGGTTTTTGAGTACAGCAGATACTTGTAGCTTGTTGAAGAAGAGGACCAATCTACAGTGATTCTCTTAAATTTACACAAGTCAATCAACACAGCAGAAAACAATGATGTAGTGGGCCACAGTTACATATAGGATCTCAATCCATTCTGGATTTGGGGTTTAGGGCCTATATTCTGATCCTATCTACTGGAGAGTAAAAGAGACTCAATATACTGACAGTTTTGGAGATGATTAAATCAGGTGTTCTGAAGACAGAATTGCTTTACGACTGGAGTGGATAGGCTCTATCTTTATCTTTGGGGATACCGGGATGTTTGGCGTTTGATTCTTGGCCAAGATAAGGGCAGTGAGATTCATGATATGGTGTGTAGGCTCTGAAACTCCCCTGGCAACCCCCGGGTTAATTTCATTACTTATGGTTTATAACTAGCCTAGTCAGTTTAACAAGCCTGGCTTGATTATGTGAACAAGGGGATTTGCAAGAGCTCTCCATTGAAAGCTTCATTCATTGATGACTATCCTGAAACTGAGATTCTTTGCACAGATCTTGGCTGGTCAAGGCAGATTAAATACATTCCATGCATATGGCTGGACTCATGGGGAGTATTGTAGAATGCCTCTTGGACACGATGCATATAGGCATCCTTTTTCTCTCTACACATATTCTATGCTTTTAAATAAAAGGCTTATGTAACTATATTCTATGGAGTCTGGAATCTGTTGAGTCATTTCAAATATCCCAGCTGGGGAAAACAATACAGGTGCCAGCGTAAGAAGAGATATCACGAATGAGGTTAACAATATGTGCACCTAGATAGATCTGGGGAGACGGGGACACATATCCAGTAGTGTCTCAGGGTAAAAAGCAGATTGCTCTACTCACTACAGAGGTCCCCAATTTTAGATACTATCACAGACTGATTATCTTCACTGTCAATTGATAAAATATAAACTTAAGCGCTAAAGTTTACAAACAAATTAAT
>NW_012135192.1:880237-881284 GCF_000956105.1 Propithecus coquereli | reverse complement strand
CTTTTCTCATTTTCATTTATGTTTGGATAAAGACTTCAATTTTTTTAATCAGTTCAATTTAAGATTCAAAGACTTCAATTTAAACATTTTATTTTTTTGCATGGTGTGCTAGGTGTCAATTTTATCGAGCTGAAAAATTTCTATTTGTTGCAAACTTTCTGTACTTAGCTTATGAAATTGCTTTCACTTTAAATTACTATTTGTTTATTCGAAAGTGAATAACAGTAGGGACATAGTGTTTGGTGATTTTGCTTAACTTTAGTCATCTTTACCCTAAATAGGAAATGCATTTAAAAGAATAAGAAGAGGGTTTTAAAAAAAATAGATTAATTTTTGCTAATTTTCGATCATACAGATGAACCTAATGGCATAACATGATGATTGCTAATAAAGTCATTTAATATTCTACACATCTGCATATTTATCAGTTCTAAGTGCAGTCTAGCAATCAGCAATATCCCCATGATAACTCTCCTGTGGTGCTTGGCAAGATAATATAATGCCTGATGAGCAGCAAGGCATGCTCAACCAAGAAGCAGTCAGCTTTCAATTTTGGTACAAAGGAAATGAGCTCACCCTGTTGCCTCAGGCAGTGGAGTCAGCACAGAGCAAGGGCACCTCTTGGACAAGAAAAGCCCAAACAGGTCTAATTATTTAAAGGAGATCTGTAAACCTTTCCAAAATATTTTTAAAATATGAAATAGACTGTTACACCCCATCAATAATATATACTTAGCATTAAAAATCCTTTTCAGTGAAATAGGCTTATAATTTAAAAGTAGTATTCTTATTAGGTGTTCTTTATGCATAATAAAGTATTGTAATAAAAAGATATCCCAAAAGAACTTTAGCTCACAATGCATTCTTGGTGCATGATGATGCTTTGAAGAGGGTGTATGTTACTTGCTGCCATTAGCACTAATGGAGTGACATTTGTGTACATATTTTACTATTATAATGCAGTGTGCTATATTAAGACCATGCCATATTTGCTTTTCTATTACTAAGCCAAGAACTAAAGTGCAAAGAGAGCACTTTGGAGAGAGC
>NW_012135192.1:878453-880187 GCF_000956105.1 Propithecus coquereli | reverse complement strand
TTATTTCATTTATTTATTTATTTGGTGGAACTGTAAACTAGTACAACCTCCATGGAAATTAATATGGAGATACCTCAAAGAGCTAAAAATCAATTTCATTTTAATCCAAAAGACACACAACCCATGCAACTATTCACTAGACATATATGCACTCAGGTTTTATTGCTTTATAAGACGATGACTCATTTTTCTTTTAAGAAGTACGACTGTCAATGAGAAGGAGCAAATCTTGAGGTGGAAATTGTCAAGGAAATATTACTTAGTTTTTAAAAATATATTGAATTGCATGAAGCATGCAAAATGAAGGGGTTGAAAATACAGGGAAGATAGGATCAGTCATTCCTCAAGGACCCTGAGGACTTGGGAAAGAATAAAGATCACAAATACAGGTGAAAGAATTAATATTTCAAAGGAAATGGCATTTTTCTCCTAAGGGGTAGAAAAAGAATGTTTGGTGTAAATGAAATAAAGTTTTTTTTTATGGGTGTAATAGTTTGAGTGTAAACCTGTCAGGTAACTTCATTGTTCTATGAAAAATAAAAGGTAATTTCAACCTCTAAAAAAAGAGTTCAGCAGCAGGGATGAAGTTGTGAAGAGAGTAGAGACATTTTGAAAAAGATAAAATGAAGAATAAAAAGACAATCAAATTAGAAAATGTAATCAGATATCTAGGTAGAATGAAAGCACGCTCTATGTTTCAATTCATGGACTTATATTAGGTCAATCTGACAGCTGTGTGAGTTATATACAATGAGCACTCTATGGGTGGAGAAATGGAGTAGGTATAGGATAAATTCATTTGGGTATTGAGGGTGTACTTCATGGGTGAGACAAAAGGATAATGAGGTAAGGGAACTAAGAAAATTAGCAAGAAATGACATAAAGTGGTACAGTCTGGGGATAGCCATGAAAGTGAAGGCCAAAATAGAAGTGGAGTTTGGTAGATTAAAAAAGAAAAAAACTAAGAATTCAAAGTCTCAATTAGTAGGAAAAAGAGTAGAGATAGCATGTGGAAGAGGAAATTAGAAAAATAGAAGTCTGTCATGCAGAGTAGAAAACTTGATTTTAAGCTCTTAGAAGAGGGATCATTGTGAAGATAATAAGATCTAGTGGGTTGTCATGGGTGTACATGTCTAAGGAGACTGGCAATAAAATTCATATGTAAGCGTATTATTGCTTATCAGTAGATCTTCATTAGTTGATCATCAGTTAATGTTCAACAGACTAATAGTTAAAGTTAAGTGGCTAATGCTCCAAAAAAAGTTTTCGATTTCCATTATAGTTAAATGTAAACAAGTATCATCTACCTGAGATGTGAATTTTCTTCCCATATTTTGCTCATATTTTTTACCACTTTTTATTATCCTATAAGCACTAGTCCTTCTGAAATACAATAGGATGAATTTTGTTTATTAAATTTTCATTTTACCATAGCTACTGACAGTAAAATGACAAAAGTATACTCTAAAACTTTGAGGCAATTAATCATCTGAAATCAAATATTAAATTTAATAAATCCAGATATATACATGCAAATAAAAGTATTGATGGTTGGATCATTCAGATATGTTTCAGAAAAAATAGCTATAGAAAATGTGCCACTTAATTTTATTATATATAAACTAAATTTCTAATAATGAAATTAGACACTGATACCTCCTTTTCTCATTTTCATTTATGTTTGGATAAAGACTTCAATTTTTTTAATCAGTTTAATTTAAGATTCAAAGACTT
>NW_012135192.1:874822-877932 GCF_000956105.1 Propithecus coquereli | reverse complement strand
TTTAAAATATGAAATAGACTGTTATGCCCCATCAATAATATATACTTAGCATTAAAAATCCTTTTTAGTGAAATAGGCTTATAATTTAAAAAGTAGTATTCTTATTAGGTGTTGTTTATGCATAATAAAGTATTGTAATAAAAAGATATCCCAAAAGAACTTTAGCTCACAATGCATTCTTGGTACGTGATGATGCTTTGAAGAGGGTGTATGTTACTTGCTGCCATTAGCACTAATGGAGTCACACTTGTGTACATATTTTACTATTTATAATGCAGTGTGCTATATTAAGACCATGCCATATTTGCTTTTCTATTACTAAGCCAAGAACTAAAGTGCAAAGAGAGCACTTTGGAGAGAGCTGAAAGTACAGAATGGTTGCCCCAAAGCCCTAACCATGCTTTCTTGTGATTACCTCTGTAATTCCTTTCCCTGAGAATACAGAAGTGAAACTTGTTCACCTTTCTGTCACCACCTGCTTGTAGCTTAGTATATATTAGATATCTAAATGTCTGTTAAACAAATAATGAATGAATTTTAGATAATTCTTAAATTGTTTATTTTAGAATTAAAGACAATTTGGTAATTTATTCACCATTTATATTTCACTAAAAATCAAACTGTACATAGAACAAAGAAAAAATAAAATAATGCAAGATGACTTCTTTCATAAAAACACTTGCATTCATTTACTCTCTCTATATTATCAAATGCCTACTTTGTGCCTGTAACTTGGAATATATCAGTGGAAAAATAAATAAAAATCCTTGGTGCCATGGAGCTTATGTTTTCATGGGGAGGGAGAGACAAGGCATGTAATTAATGAGTAATATGTGTATTAGATTATTAGAAGATGATTAAGTTTTGAGGGTGGAAAAGAAAAAAAGTAGAGCAGGATAGGGGAAGTCAGGGATGCTACTTCAGAAGGAGAGACATGAGGCAATTTGAAAGAGGACAGAGGGAAGCCTCATTGACGAAGTAACATGTGAGCAAAGGCTTGGAAAGAGTAAGAGAGTGAGCTCTGTGGATGTCTGAAGGGCAGAACACAGCAGGAAGAAAGCTCGGCACATAAAAAGATGCCAACAGGGAAACATATCTGCCATATTAGGACAATGTGACTGGCACATTTTGGAAAGAAGTTGAAAAGTAGATCAGAGAGGCAAGGAGGGAACAAATTAAGTAGAGCCTTGCAAAGCATTGTGAAGGACTTTGAATTTAACGCTGAACCAAATGTGGAGCTATTGGAGAGTTTTGAAGGAATGATCTGAATTACATCTTAAAAAGATCTCTCTGGCTTCTTTGTTAAGTATTAACTGCTGGAAGCAAGAGGGGAAACAGGTAGAGCTCACCATATGACTTTATATATTCAATGTGGTGTGTGAGATGAAGAGAATTGTTCAGAATGACTACAAAATCTTTAGTCTGGGCAAACGGTAGTGAAAATATATTTTTAAAAAAGGAAACGTTATAGAAAAAGTACAATGAGTTGCATAATGTCTTAGAACTTACGTAGTGTATTATACTATACCAAAATGTAGGTGACATAGTCACTGATTCAAAGAAATTTATGTTCAAAAAAATGAATTTCAAATCTGCATCAAAATGAGAAGGGATCTTGTGTTTGTTCTTGATTACAGCTGGGTCAATATCCAAAGTTCATTCATTCTTTTTTTCATTCGATAAATATTTTTTGACAACAAACAGTACCTCAGTTACTATTCTAAGCATCATTGATACAGTGATAAAAAATCAGAAAAAGAAACCCATCCCTTAGAGTCTAACTTTGATTAAAGTAGACATAGTGAACACAGTAAACACGTAGAATATTATTTATATTATTGAATGATAAATGCTTAGGAGAGGAAAAATAGAAATAAGGGAAATAAAAAATGACTGGGTTAGAAAGGGTTGAAACTTTTAAAAAGATGGCCAGAACAAAATCCACTGGCAGGTGACTTTTGAGGAAATACATTTAGGAAGTGATAAGATTAATCCCAAGGATACGGATACTTGGGGAAGGTCATTATAGAGGAAAAAAAATAAAATGTGAAGACATTATCATACAGACTGTCAGCAAAGCTCTAACATGGTTTTTGAGTACAGCAGATACTTGCAGCTTGTTGAAGAAGAGGACCAATCTACAGTGATTCTCTTAAATTTACACAAGTCAATCAACACAGCAGAAAACAATGATGTGGTGGGCCACAGTTACATATAGGGTCTCAATCCATTCTGGATTTAGGGTTTAGGGCCTATATTCTGATCCTATCTACTGGAGAGTAAAAGAGACTCAATATACTGACAGTTTTGGACATGATTAAATCAGGTGTTCTGAAGACAGAATTGCTTTACGACTGGAGTGGATAGGCTCTATCTTTATCTTTGGGGATACCGGGATGTTTGGTGTTTGACTCTTGGCCAAGATAAGGGCAGTGAGATTTATGATATGGTGTGTAGGCTCTGAAACTCCTCTGGCAACCCCCAGGTTAATTTCATTACTTATGGTTTATAACTAGCCTAATCAGTTTAACAAGCCTGGCTTGATTATGTGAACAAGGGGATTTGCAAGAGCTTTCCATTGAAAGCTTCATTCATTGATGACTATCCTGAAACTGAGATTCTTTGTACAGATCTTGGCTGGTCAAGGCAGATTAAATACATTCCATGCATATGGCTGGACTCATGGGGAGTATTGTAGAATGCCTCTTGGACACGATGTATATAGGCATCCTTTTTCTCTCTGCACATATTCTATGCTTTTAAATAAAAGGCTTATGTAACTATATTCTATGGAGTCTGGAATCTGTTGAGTCATTTCAAATATCCCAGCTGGGGAAAACAATACAGGTGCCAGCGTAAGAAGAGATATCACGAATGAGGTTAACAATATGTGCACCTAGATAGATCTGGGGAGACGGGGACACATATCCAGTAGTGTCTCAGGGTAAAAAGCAGATTGCTCTACTCACTACAGAGGTCCCCAATTTTAGATACTATCACAGACTGATTATCTTCACTGTCAATTGATAAAATATAAACTTAAGCGCTAAAGTTTACAAACAAATTAATGGCTATAATTTTAATAGATATCAAGAGCATTTGTAGTTTAC
>NW_012135192.1:873603-873971 GCF_000956105.1 Propithecus coquereli | reverse complement strand
AAACGTGCTTTGTTCATTCTTAGCTATCAAAACACTTAAAGTTCTGGTTCATGTCCTTTCTGGTGTTGAATTTTAGCTTCTGTTTAATTCTTTAATTCTCCTGAGGTCCTTAAATCCCAGCTTAATTCAAACTTGCCAGAATAAGTTTCTTTTGTTTATAACCAACCATATATACTAGTGAAAACATCATATATAATATATACTATGGGATAAAGTTAGTTTTCCAGCTTTCAAAATAAAAGGGGAAGGAGTAGCTTATGAGTAAGGGTGAAGCTGTAAATTTTAAAAGGTTTGTACTGCTCCTGAGAATTCATCTGGATAGCGTCATGCATCACGATATGCTTCAAATAAAATACAAGAGATTAGGA
>NW_012135192.1:867965-869538 GCF_000956105.1 Propithecus coquereli | reverse complement strand
AAATTGTCATCACACTTCTATTCTCAGTGATTGAATCTAAAATGAGTACTAAGATATGTTCTCATAATTCCAGAGGAGAACACATGACTCATCTGCTTTGTGAGATCATATTTATAATTATTCGTATCTTTCAAATGGGTACAGATTGTTAAAAAGTATCAAGGAAGAAAATGGAGGGGGAGAAAGTTTTAGCTTTGAAAACATTGACACATTATTTAAAACAAACAAAAAGAAATTGTCATCACACTTCTATTCTCAGTGATTGAAGACTCCTATTAACAGCCAAAGATCTTCAAGCTTCTCTTCTGATTCCACTGAGAGTGTACACTATTTTCTTGTAATTTCTCAGTAGGTGCTGTCTCATTAAGCTTGGTTGGGCCTGTCAGGGTCCCTCCTTTATAAGATTGAGGTAGAAATTTGCCATTTCCTAGAAAATAAACACAAATAGTATTCAGCCATTTTTCTCAAAAGCAAGTATTTGTGATCCTTGGGTGGGTGATGGTGTAGAGGAACAGTCTCAGGTACTTTTGCTAAAACAAAGCCAAAACCAGATCACCTTTAGAGGACCAAATATGTGGGTATTCTGTGGATGGGCATCATTTTTACAGCACCCAAATGGTAATTTGCTTATTCCTGTCTACCTGGATTTCTTTGCTGAGATCTCAATTCCAAAATTCTGATGTGTGTCTATATTGCTTACTCTTAGACTATCCCAGCTGGCCTCTGAGTTTTAAGGTGTGAACTTCCTTATTTGTCACATGCCTGAAGGATTACTAGAGTGTCCTTTGTCTCTTAAACTATGATTAACTTTACAACAGAAAGAATTCAGGGAGATCTGGGTAGTGGTTATACCCAGTATGATTAATTTTTCCTACGTATTTATTTAAGCTCTTCTGAATTTTCAATCTGAGCCCACCAACAGACAAAGAATCACCCTGTTAGGTGGTTGAGTAACATGTACACTGCTGTACAATCCCATTCGGTCACCGCTTTGCTCTAAATATATAGTCTGCTGCCATGAAGCATTTGTCTTCAACAATAACAGTTCTTGTAACGTTGCATTCAAGAACAGCCTCAGGTAGCAAAGTTACACGTTTACATTTTAAAATAATCCATTTCCGAACATGCCAAATTCTTACCACGATTCAACATTGTCTTCTCTTATCCAGGAAAATGTAGTTATTGGAAAAAAGGATCAAGTTATTCATTGCAACTAGCTTGTACCAATAGTTCTGAAACCTGAAGGATAAGAAGTATTTGGTTTGTAGAGTCAGGCAGAGCTTTAAAGTAATCTAACCAATGCTGATATTGATGTCTGCTCACTATTCCCAAATGATTTCCAAATTAATTTGGGGTCCTTGCGAATTGGGAAAGAAAGTTGATTTTTACTTTTCCATTTCCAGCAGGATTGTTTTAGTTCACCACAATTTTTAAAAAATTGTGTTATATCATACATAATTTTAATTTTCTAGCTAATGTATGTAATTTCTAATAATCGATTATTTCCATATTTGCAACTCGAACTTCAGAATGTTTTCTACACTATCTGTTTAGCTTTCTCATGCTATTCATG
>NW_012135192.1:863404-865620 GCF_000956105.1 Propithecus coquereli | reverse complement strand
AGAAATTTTCACTTCACTTTTATTGAGCTATGTGTTTGATAATTAACTGTAAGTAAAATACTATGCAATGGCATGAGTGTGATCGACTTTCATAGATGATACAGTTAGTACCATTTTGCAATCAGGTATAATTTAATCAGAAAGGATATTCTTCTAATGTAAGTTTTTCTTTGAAATATTTTCCTTGTCATATATTCTTAATTGTGAAAAATTAGAACAGTCAAATAGGAGATAAAACAGAGAAATTAACCATACATTTTATTAATAACATTAAGGTTTCAGTCATATTAAGTAGGCTAATTTTCCATATACTAGCTATTGTGTACTATGCTCATTCATAATGTAGAAACTTCTAATGAAGTGTTTTTTATTGGTGAGATGTTTACATATATCAAAGGACTTCATATTTAGAGCAACTATTCTATGTAACAATTCTACATAAGATGTTTAAAATTTTATACCATGCATCACTTTTGACAATTCTATGAAGAGCACAACACTCTTACATTGCACGTTTACTTTAACTCCTGTGCTCTACTCTCTGTGAGAAATTAGATCTGTGGGAAAGAAAACCTTACAGAACAGTCAAAGGCTATCCATACCATAGAGTAAAAGCCAGAGATTCATTTTTTGTTTGGTAGCATCACGCATTAAGTGATTCTCCATTAAGTAAGCTTGCTATCATATTTTTAAAAAAATCTATTGAAGGTGAGAATAATAATGTTTCTTATTCTGGTTTAGAGTGAAAAAAGTCAGAAAGGGCTAATTTTGATTTTTTATTTTTGTATAAAAATATATTGATTCTTGTGTACTTAGCCGAAGATTATAAGCATGCTAATGCATAGTGAGTGGTTTTATTGCTTTTTTTTAAAAGTACCTTCAATGTGATTGCCATTACTCTGTTAATGATTTGAAACAGGAAGCTTTGCCCCTGTGAAGAAGATAGTAAATTAATGAGCCTGATGCAAACAATTGGTTGGAAAAGTTGATGCCTTAAATTATACCCTCTGGCTAAAAGAAGTTAAAATTTTGGAATAGCAAACTTGACCCAAATGTAGTCTTAACAGTTTGTAAGAAACGAAGTAATCTTGTCCCACACCACACTTCCTTTCCACTATGACAGAATTGATTTGATAAAAATAAAATCTAATTTCGCCCCAGATTGAAGTTTCCAAGTCCCCCAAGTGATTCCCAAAACCCTGATGAAGCTTTTACTTGTCTTTAGACAGAGAAAAAACTAAAAGAGCAATGTCACAAATTGTGTGTAAAACTAAAGGTGTTCGATTTATCTAACTACCTTTGTTTTTACATTATTTTGTACTATTACAGTTTAAAAATGGCTTTTCAGTTTTGAAATAATGGGACTAATAAAGGTTTATTATTACTAATTTTACTTACAAACTGATAGTCTCATAGGGTCTCTCTCACCTTTTCATTTCTGTTTTTTCTATTCTTTTTTTGCTTCATTTTCTTTTACTTTACCTATTTATGAATTCACATTGTTATAATCACTGGCCTAATCAATGAAATTAAAAATCCCCAGCATGATATTCAAAGCCTTGTACTTCCAGTTCCATTTTCCTTGAGTTTTAATGATATAATTCCATAAAATTTAATAATATCCAACTCTTACTCTCCTATGCCTTTACATTTGCTATTGCTTCTTCTGAAGTATAAATCATATTTCAAGACTTAAGTGTTACCTCTTTCCACCCTAACAAATCAAATGCACTGAAGCCTCTTTCCTCTCTATTATCTTGGTACAACCTGTGATTTCATTTATCACATTGAATTTTTATCTTTTTTTGCGTTGTAATACTTCTGTGATTGCACTTTCCACATTGCATTATAATTTTTAATGTGCTTGGCTTCCATAACACAGTGAGCTCCTTGAGTGTTGGAACCATGCCTAATTCATTTTTGCATTTCCATTGCCTAGGATGTAATGTATGCAATAGTCCGTTAATTACAACAATTTCATGCATGAATTCTTGAATGAATGAATGAATGAATGAGTCACCATAGCTACCACTAGGTCTGACAAAATTACCATGAATGTAGTTGATTTATTAATTGTACAAAGATGAGATTTAAATATTTACATTATTGGTTCAGAGATTTTCAACTCAATGTTTCATAATCACTTGTGTAGCTTTATAAAATCTGTTTGGTTCTCAGTCTCAGAAAACCTGATCTGTTTATTTGGGGTGGTCTCT
>NW_012135192.1:860213-862471 GCF_000956105.1 Propithecus coquereli | reverse complement strand
AGATCCAATAATTAATATAAGTATTATTGATAAATATTAATGCTATGATAATTAGCTAATATTAATCAATATGAGTGTAAAATAGGGTTTCTCAACTTGGATTAGATGAGATGTTTTTATGGGTGTTGTGAATCATCATAATACAAAAAAATGGTTTTGTACTTTGTGTACTCATGGTAGTTGACAGTAATGGGAAAGCCACATTATCAGGCTTTTCATTCCTCTATAGCAGTGTGCAGAAGCATTTTACTCATGTGGTTATGTTCGTTCTCAATTTTTGGAGGCTACATAGGAGAGACTGTTTATAATTGTTAAAGGTTGATTACGTACAGGGAAGGAGAGGTCAATGTCAGCGAACTCCCCCTCCCAAATCATCCACCCTAATCTCTTCTTATGCATCACCGATTTATTTAGGAAAATCACAGATGTGAACATGCTCTACCCCTGTAAAAAAAAATCAGTGGGAAAATGTAATTCGAAAGAAAGCATTTTTATATGCTACAACCCGCTTTCCCCTTTTACATTTTGCTATTGTCACAATATTGTATAATCTGAGTGTGTGGTTTAGAAGTTGTTTTATGAAGTTTTAAAATTTTGTATTTTGTGATTTTCATTAAATTATTCATTATGCTCTCTGTTTTATATTTTATTGGCTTTTTTTTTAAATAAAGATATCTGAAAGTCCAGTATTGTGGAATTTAAAAATGAGGTAGGAGACAAAATGGAGGAATCTAGCTCTAAACCAATAAATAATTCTGGAAAAGTTAATGATAATTGCAATTTTCTGAATAATTCCAGAAATGTAACAAGAGGCATGCACCAAAAAAGCCTGCCGTCACAATGAGAGCATCTTATTCATGGCCTTTTCCTGGGCCAGTCACTCAGATTTTCTATTCCTTTGTGTGTAGTCTGTGCCAAATAAACTAAAAATTTAGGAATGGTTCCAGCAAAATTGAAAATCTACTTCACTACAGGTCATGACTTTTTGACATTTAAAGGCGCTGATTATTTTAAATAGATATTGGAATCACACAGAAAACTAAATAAAGTTTTCATTTTAAAAAATCACATTAGTGAAAAGTCTCAGGAAGCAAGTTATTTAGGAGCAAAACTTACTGCCCAGAGAAGGAAAAGTCACACAGTTAGTGAACACCTAATAATGTCAGTACGTAAATTCATAGAGATTAAAATGCTAGGACAAGATACAGTATGAGAATTCAGAAAGGTTCCCCTCTCAAACAGTATGATAACAGACATATTAATATGATGTCACAAGAGACTGACGAAGTTTTATGTAATAATTAGAAAACAACAGCTTCTTTATCAGGTTGATGAGTCCTGAGATTTCCTCAGTAAATGTCATATTGTAGCATGTGTAATATTTGTGAATGATGGTGAAATCCAAGGTTGTTTTTTGGTTTGATTTTTGTTTTGCTTCCAAGAATGGCCTCAAACAGGTAAAGGCCAAAATGTTTTGAATGTTTTTCCTCTTATCTGTAAACAAAGAGTCTGTCTTGGAAGGTTTGTGTTGACATCTCTGCTGATCTTGATCTATGAATACTCAGCTCCATGAGAGATTTTATATCTGTTTAAACAAAAGATTGTCCTGGCATAGTCACAACAATGCTTTCTTTTACCTAGAAGTGCTGGTGGCAAAAGTTCTTAAGGTGAAAAAAAAAAATTCTGAATGATGCTACAAAAGTACTTTGTTAAGCAAAGATCAGTCAACTTTAGAATGTTTTAAAAATGGGTTGTACAACTGGACAAAGAACACATAAATCTGCTACTTGTAGAAATCTGGAGGCTTAACAGAGGAAAAATTCTCAACAAGGTGTGTGAGCTGAAAGGTGAATTGGAGGAGTGCTTTTAAGAAAATAATAGACTTGATTCAGCTGAGACTTTCAAGATGAAGTGTGGCTGCCCAAACTGGCCTGCTTAGCAGATGTGTTTCTTCCACACATGGACCAGTTTAACAGATCTTTTTGAGAACCTGTAGAAAATGTTATACAAGTTATAAAAGCAAATAGAATCCTTTGAAAAATCAGTTGCAAAAGTAAATTAAAGTGTTTCCACTACTTCTTGGGCTTGAGTGTATGAAAGAGAATCAGCAAGTCTCAAGCTTACATTTAGAAAAATATAAATCGTATTTTGGCTTAACTGTTTTATTTAACAAAAATTTGTTAAACTTGCATAATGAGTTCTTAAAATTTATGAAAAGAAAAGTGATAGTAGTTTCAAGAAAGTAAAATAAGCTTAAT
>NW_012135192.1:855873-859454 GCF_000956105.1 Propithecus coquereli | reverse complement strand
AGTCTGGATATTAACCCTTTGTCAGATGTATAGTTTGCAAATATTTCTCCCATTCTGTGAATTGTTTCTTCATTCTGTTGATTGTTTCCTTTCCTGTGCAGAATCTTTTCAGATTGATGTAATCCCATTTGTCTATTTTTGCTTTTGTTGCCTCTGTTTTTGAGGTCTTATCCAAAAAAAGTTCTTGCCTAGACCAATGCATGAAGCTTATGTTTCCTTCTAGTAGCTGCACAGCTTCAGTCTTAACAACCAATGGGTCAATGAAGAAATTAAAAGGGAGATGAAAAAAATTTCTAGAGATAAAGGAAAATGGAAGCACAAATACAAAAACCTAGGTAGGGCCTAGAGAGGTTATTAGATCATGGGGGCACTGCCCTCATAAATGGAATCAGTGTCCCATAAAAGGGACCCTAAAGAACTACCTTGCCCCTTCCACTATGTGAAGATGCAGAAAGTTAGTTCTGTCCATGAGGAATGGGCCCTCACCAGACAATGAATCTTCTGGCACCTTGATCTTAGACTTCCCAGCCTCCAGAACTGTGAGAAATAAATGCCTGTTATTTATAAACCACCCAGTTTATGATATTTTTGTTATACCAGCCCAAACAAACTAAGACAATGCACATCACCTTTCCCTTTGTTTTATTATGACAGCAATAAAACAAAGAGTAGATCAAAGACAGGATGAAAAAGAAGGTTCCCAAAGGGACACAGGACCTTCAATGAGTGCCTAGCATTAGCCCACTGAAAGCTGGAAGTGGGGTGGTAGGGTAAGGGGAGATCTCCCAAGACACAGAGATTTCCCAAGATGCAAGAGTGCGGCTAGAAAGCAAAGAGAATGGCCCATCATTCCAAAAAGCTGACGGCTATGTTATAAAGCAGAGAAATCTCTTGTAATTTAAAAACGGACTGTTGGTCTGTTTGATATAGAGAGATATCTGGAATTCTAATCATCAAAATCCTGACCCCACCATCAAACATTATAACCAGTAAGGAATTGAATCTGATTTTTTAAAACAGCTACAATGAAAACAAGACTTATTTCAACTACAGATAAAATTGTTTGAATTTCCCACCCAAATGTATTCACAAGACATAAGGGTATTTCAACATTGTTAGAATAAATAAGACATACTTCAGTCTTTATTATACTTTACATATGCTGAATATTCAGCATAAAATAAAAGGAACATAACAAGGCACATGAAGAATCAAAAAAATGTGACCTATAATCTAGAAGCAAGGCAGAGAACAAAAATGAAACAGAAAAAATAGATTATCTCCAGTGTTCAAATTAGCAGACAAGGACTTTCAAATAACTTTTATAAATGTATTAATGGTTGTTACAAAAAGGTAGACAAAATATGTGAAACAGATGAGGAATTTCACTAGAGAAATAAAACAGACCCTTGAAACATGAACATGCAAAAAATATGGAATCAAAAATATATATTGACAAAATACGTGGTTTTTATTAGTGGGAGAAGAGATATAGTCTGAGGTATGTAGTCAAAGTCGTGGGCTGACTCCACTAACTGCAGAGCTCTATGGCTCCTTTTCCAGTGGTTCTCAGTAGGGCACTATGGTCATTTGGGGCTGGATTATACTTTCTTATACAGTATTATAATGATTAATGGAGAATATTTTACCAACATTAAGGAAAAAAATGCCACTATACATTTACAAACTTCTACTTATGAAGCAGTACATTTAATTTAATAATGTTGTTTTCAAAAATCTGAAAATTTGTACCAATCCATTTTCTGTTATTTACCCACTGTATGTCTTTCAATACTTTCAATAAACACCTTTTTAACATTGACTGGCTTCTACATTAACCAATTTATGTGTTTATTACTTTCTCTTTAAAGTAGCACTTTCGTATGCTTATCCTCACTGTACTTATTTAGCAATGACAATAATATAACTAGAATTTATTTTTCCTCTTTACAGTTGCAAAGTGATTTCACCTCATTTTCTCACTTAAGCTTCATTAGAACCCTGTGAGATAGGAATTTTTAATCTCCATTTAATAGATAAAAATGTGTTCCTAAGTTTCAGCTGGCAAGATCTTATAGGTATTAAATTGCAAAAGCTGACTCAAAAACCAAATCTTATTCTTTAGTGAAATGTTTCACTGCAAGTGTTACACCCATTTAAAATATTTTAATAGCATAAAATTTAGTTGTCAATTTATATAACATTTATATTTTTGTCTACTTAAATGTTGAATTGTAAAAACTGCTGCCATACTCTGAAATTCAGGCCTTGCAATGTTGTCATTATTATCCTAAGAACTTTGGACAAGTCACTTTAGCTTTGACTTTGACTTTCCTCCCTTGATAAAGAATTTTGGCTTACTCCAGAAAGTGTTAAAGGAGGCTAACTTCTAAACATATACAGGCATTGCTAAATACTGGTATTATTATATAATGCATTTCAATTGAACACCTACAGATAAACCAAAAAGCTACTTTATAAATTACTCAATTAAAAATTTTCCTCGGCATGTATTAGTCTAACAGATGCTATTCTCTATGTGCAGTCTGAAGAGGGGAGCAAGGCATAATACTCAAGGGAACAGTTTTTCAGCACCTTCCAGAGTAGGTTGTTAGATTGTCACTTTATTGTGTTGGTTTGACACTCTGAATTTCCCACAATGCCTAAACCACACCAATTAAAATGTAAATATAAACAGAACAGGTATTTCCTTAGGCCACCAGCCTAGAGGTATGGTTATAGTGTAAATTAATACCATAGCAATTATTCTGTGCTTTATCACCCAAATTCTTCCTTTCAGTACCGAAAAGTGTAAGGACCTGCTCTTATGGCTAATTTTGACTGTCTTCTTCCCACCTGCTACTCTCCATAACCCCTGCAAGTATGTCTATTTCGAAGTAGCTGCATTGATTTTTGATTGATTTTGCTGATGTCACAGAGGGAACTGACACATGTCCCAGACAATTCTTGCAAAGAATCTGTGCATGCATAGGTAATTTTATTATTGTCAAATCTGTATTTGAGTAGACCCGTCACCAAATGGCCTCTTTCAATTCTGGCCTGGGACACTGCTGCCAGAGAAGAGCTGTAAGAAGCCAATACAAACATTTGTCCTACGCAAAACCAGGTGCTTTACTACCACAAAAGGGCTACTCCTCTGGTCTGTGTTCCTTCTCACTCACTCTGCCCCTCAATCACTGACTTAGTATCATCTGGGTCTTTTCATAGCCAGGGTTTCTCTTGAAACCATTACCTTTTCCCTGTTCCAGACACTAATGAGATCACATTTCACATTTCTTTTTCCTTTTTTATTTTCTCTTTTTATTCATTCTGTTACCAGACATTAGGAACTCGGTACCAAGTAGGATCAAAAACACTACTTTCTGTGTTGGAGTTTATTTTTTGAAACCTTGTTTAATGAATTTCTTCATTTGAAAGTTAATCTCTGAGCAACTCTAAAACTTACCGCATTCCATTTATTTTTTTCAGAGAGAATGAAAAATTTCTGCTGCACCTTGCATTTTATTATCAAGGTGGTATATATGTATTTTGGTATTGTGTTACATGAAAGATGCTGTTTT
>NW_012135192.1:851699-854638 GCF_000956105.1 Propithecus coquereli | reverse complement strand
ATGAATACATAGTAACTAGCAATCAAATTTCAGTAAGAGTCAGAAGATAACGGTGCAGGAAAAATTGAACTTAGGAAAGTCAAACACACCGTAATTGTCATGGATAAGATGGTAACTGACCATTTTAAGAGGAGCTCAGAGACTAACTAGTCTTTGGTTGAATCATCAAATTACAGGTTCATAATACAGTACTTTATCAATTTAATCAATTAATTGAAATAAATTGAAATTAAAATAAATTGAAATAAATTTGAAATTTATTCAAATTTTGGAGGCCTTAATTGTTAAACATAGATGATAATTAATTGCTGGACCTGGAAATATACATGGCGTGATAATTGAAAATACTTTTCTAAAGTGGAGAAATGTGAAGAACTCTTGCTTAAGAGATCAATTAATAGGCCAAAAGTAATTAGGCAAATGTGTTAAACAGAATTCTAAGATTTCTCCAAAGATCTTATGCTCTCTGTGGTGTACAAGTTCTGAATAATCCCCAGGCTGAATGTGATGGTTCTTGCTCCCAGGATTGGTTTTATTTTTTGTTTTTTGGTATTTTTTATTTGGCATTGTTGATTTTCAGGTAAGGAGACTTTTCTGGGTGGGACTGATCTACTCATATGAGTTGTAGAAGTGGGAAATTTGAAGCACCAGGGGAATTCATTGGGCCATACCTGGCTTTAACACGGACAGGAAGGATCAAATGAAAGGGATCTGAGAGCTAAGATGAGCTCCAGCCTAAAGCCAGCAAGAAAACCGGGATCCGAGTCTCACAACTGCAAAGAAATGAATTCTGTCAACGAGAGTGATTTTCAAGGAGATTTTTCCCGGGAGGCATCAGGGGAAAACAGCCTGACCTACGCCTTGATTTTGATTTCAGAAATGGTGAGCTAGATTTCTGACCTACAGAAGTATGAGGTAGTTAATGGGTTTTGTTTGGGGATGCTAAGTTTGTGGTGATAAAGTGGACATAGAACCAAAGTAACAGTTCCTGTTTTCTAAGAGTGAATGTTGTCTTATTCAGTGAACGTTTTCAGATTTAGGTGACAAACATCTGTTTCCCATCACATCCTCATCTTTCGGGAAACAATTCTAGTTTTCTTTGGGAAACTATCTTTCTCCATTCTTTACAAATACTCTACTTTGCATGGCATTCACCACACCTCAGCTCTAGCAGTGAGAGCATAATGAATATTATCAATAACAATCTTACCCAGTAAGGTTATTTTGGATTCGTTCACATGTCCTCTGTCCTTGGTGGGTCTCATCAGAGCAACTATCAAGACTTTTCCTGAAAATCCTTGGAAGCAAATGACCTTTTTTCAGTTGGTCATAAACAAGGAAGCTGATAGCCTTGGGGTGGCTTACAACTTTTTCGGTAAAATGAGGAAAGTGGCATTAATCTTAAGGAAATAAAACTGGAAAATAGGCAAAGTAACTGAAAGCTAAGTGAAATTATTTAAATCACAGACAAATCCTTGCCAAGACCACTACTAGGCAATTACATGAGACAATAATTCCCTTCATCGTTGAAGTCCACTTGGCTGTCCTTGCTGCTATTTACAACCCAAATCCTCCTACAATATTCAGTGATCTTCACTCTGAGACTCTTTCTATCTAAATTACAAAGAAGACTAATCTGAGTTGGAACATAGTCTCATGAATTTCCCCAAAAGTGACACTGACAGATTTTTTAGTCTTTATTTGTTCTTTCCCAATTTTAGTTCCAAAATGCTTCTATTCCTGTGTAATACCAGACTTTAAAACTGACAATATGAGTTTATTTTTCAGTAAAAAAAGTTCACATTGATTTCTTCCTGATGAATCAAGGGGAAACATTTCATCACCCATATATTTTAAAAGTGTGTCTTAGAATGAATATTGGAAAGATCCTACAGATGACCAATCTCTCATTTATTTTCATTATTATAATCTGAGACAGAAAATATTTGATTCCAAAGCAAATGATTTGCAAAATCTCAGCTCCAGTTGTGGACCATTGTCCCCTACACAGTATTGAAAATAGTATTAGTTTGAAAAGTACAGAACAATCTCAATGCAGACAATTATACAATTGTTTGAGGTTGTAGTATTAATATATCCCTTTACTATCAACTGGGATGGAGGAAAATCCCCAAATAAACATAATATACTCTCGTATTTTGTTTTATTCTTTTACATGCAACTATTCTTTTCTTTTAAACTTGCTTGCCTATTTCCTTTTTTATCTAATTTTTAGATAATGCCAGAAAGAACGGAAAAGTTCCTGCCCCTCACTGCCACCTATGAATCCCAAATCACACAAGCCAATAAGTTTTAAGATATTCAGTGTGTACTTATTTAAGAAGAGATCCATGAGAGAGTCATGGGACATATAATTGACTGATTTAATGTCCATGTTGTAAGAAAGGGAGGTATGAGCAGTCCATGTATTTGTTTATCTACTACTAGAACAGTCTTGCATTTGTTTTTCTGAATTTATAGCCGAATTAAATAAGAAGGATTGTCCTATTCACCTGCATGTCTGAGCTGTGAACTAGAACCAAATGAATATTATCTCTATTATTTATGTTTTGAAATGAAAATGATAAAGATATTAACTGCATGCCTTCTTTATTATTTTATTTATAACATTAATGAAATAAATGAAAACTTGCTTGTGTTTGAAAAAAACAAGACAAAGAAAGACAATAAGAAAGGAGTACAATTTTACCTTTGCCTCTATCACAAATCTATTCTGGTGTTATATGAGACATTGGATGAAGAGACACCTGGGGCTGAGGTGAGAAGAATATGTGCCCCAGAAACTCAGTTCAGCTCTTGATATGTGGCTTGCTGATCTGGCAAAGACCCTGGATAGTATATGGCACAGAGAAACACATTTTTAAGTTGTAGAAATATTTCGACATAAGAGACAAGTTTTGAAAACATAAATTGCTCCT
>NW_012135192.1:848547-851649 GCF_000956105.1 Propithecus coquereli | reverse complement strand
ATGTAATTTATTGACATATTTACTAATATTTAATTACATGCTTATATATGCTTTTGCAGACAACACAATACTCTTAATTAGAAGAGAAAAGGGGAAGAAAGATAGAGGGTCAGGGGACAGGGACAAAGGGCGCAGGACCTGTTTTTCCTTCTGATTTCGTTGTTTAGAAATGGAGAAAATGAGCACAGTAAAAATTGTTGGAAGTTAATGTTGAACATTATGTGCATATTTGGAAAATAAACACACTGCAGGAGGGCAGACAGGTAAGGTGAGAGCATTACAGGTGGCTCTGAAGTTCCCTGCAAAAAAGGCATGCAGACAGCAAGAAAGACGTTAATTTCGTGAAGTTAGTATTTGAATTTGGTTGAAGCGCCAGGAAAACACTTGCTAGAGCACTTTCCACAATCAGTAATTAGGGGTGAAATGAGGCAGTGGGTTTAGGGAAAAGAGATGAAAAGAGCTTTCTAAAGTAGACAAGAGCAATGCACACTAAAGTACAGACAGGGAGACTTTTGAATAAACAAATATATCAAAAGAGCTTTATGAGACAGAGATATTTAAGCCTAGCTGTGTGATTGAGGACGGATACACTAGTGTCTGGAAAGGGCAAGGATATAATGAGATGTGAGATGTGAGGGGCAAGGGCTTGTCCTAGGCTGAGAGCTCCGGTAACAGAGAGAGAGAGTAGCTAAATATATTTTCAGAAAAATAAATAGCAAACCTCAGGAGATATAAAGTGGAGAGGGTTTTAGAGGATCGGCAAGTCTCCTGAATTGAAAGCAAAATGTTGTATGTATGTGCATATATTCATTTCTGTGGGATGAAGATCAATGGTTTTTATCAGATTCTCAGAGGAATTTATGCTTTTATTATTGAGTATAAAGAGCAATGAAGGAGCAGAAGTCAAGAAGGAAAATCAGGAGAAATGTGGTATTGAAAGTGATGGTAAAATATGCAAAAACATGTTGAATTAGAGGTGAAGCAACTGAATTTATTTATAACAGGTTACATTCATTAATTCCTTTACCAAAATAATGCTAACAAAAGGGAAGGAGTAGGAAACATTTCTGAGAATATGTGACTGAAATTTGTGTTTGCATTATAATAGATATACTCTTTTAGCTCTTTTGGCATACTGAAACGTTGAATATTTCAATTTAATCATGGTCACAAAAGTACCATAAATATTTCTTTCCTCATCATAAGCTTTTACATTCTGCCCACTTGTTTAAATGACCTTTCTAAACATGGCATTGCAGATGGGATTTATTTTAATGAATACATAGTAACTAGCAATCAAATTTCAGTAAGAGTCAGAAGATAACGGTGCAGGAAAAATTGAACTTAGGAAAGTCAAACACACCGTAATTGTCATGGATAAGATGGTAACTGACCATTTTAAGAGGAGCTCAGAGACTAACTAGTCTTTGGTTGAATCATCAAATTACAGGTTCATAATACAGTACTTTATCAATTTAATCAATTAATTGAAATAAATTGAAATTAAAATAAATTGAAATAAATTTGAAATTTATTCAAATTTTGGAGGCCTTAATTGTTAAACATAGATGATAATTAATTGCTGGACCTGGAAATATACATGGCGTGATAATTGAAAATACTTTTCTAAAGTGGAGAAATGTGAAGAACTCTTGCTTAAGAGATCAATTAATAGGCCAAAAGTAATTAGGCAAATGTGTTAAACAGAATTCTAAGATTTCTCCAAAGATCTTATGCTCTCTGTGGTGTACAAGTTCTGAATAATCCCCAGGCTGAATGTGATGGTTCTTGCTCCCAGGATTGGTTTTATTTTTTGTTTTTTGGTATTTTTTATTTGGCATTGTTGATTTTCAGGTAAGGAGACTTTTCTGGGTGGGACTGATCTACTCATATGAGTTGTAGAAGTGGGAAATTTGAAGCACCAGGGGAATTCATTGGGCCATACCTGGCTTTAACACGGACAGGAAGGATCAAATGAAAGGGATCTGAGAGCTAAGATGAGCTCCAGCCTAAAGCCAGCAAGAAAACCGGGATCCGAGTCTCACAACTGCAAAGAAATGAATTCTGTCAACGAGAGTGATTTTCAAGGAGATTTTTCCCGGGAGGCATCAGGGGAAAACAGCCTGACCTACGCCTTGATTTTGATTTCAGAAATGGTGAGCTAGATTTCTGACCTACAGAAGTATGAGGTAGTTAATGGGTTTTGTTTGGGGATGCTAAGTTTGTGGTGATAAAGTGGACATAGAACCAAAGTAACAGTTCCTGTTTTCTAAGAGTGAATGTTGTCTTATTCAGTGAACGTTTTCAGATTTAGGTGACAAACATCTGTTTCCCATCACATCCTCATCTTTCGGGAAACAATTCTAGTTTTCTTTGGGAAACTATCTTTCTCCATTCTTTACAAATACTCTACTTTGCATGGCATTCACCACACCTCAGCTCTAGCAGTGAGAGCATAATGAATATTATCAATAACAATCTTACCCAGTAAGGTTATTTTGGATTCGTTCACATGTCCTCTGTCCTTGGTGGGTCTCATCAGAGCAACTATCAAGACTTTTCCTGAAAATCCTTGGAAGCAAATGACCTTTTTTCAGTTGGTCATAAACAAGGAAGCTGATAGCCTTGGGGTGGCTTACAACTTTTTCGGTAAAATGAGGAAAGTGGCATTAATCTTAAGGAAATAAAACTGGAAAATAGGCAAAGTAACTGAAAGCTAAGTGAAATTATTTAAATCACAGACAAATCCTTGCCAAGACCACTACTAGGCAATTACATGAGACAATAATTCCCTTCATCGTTGAAGTCCACTTGGCTGTCCTTGCTGCTATTTACAACCCAAATCCTCCTACAATATTCAGTGATCTTCACTCTGAGACTCTTTCTATCTAAATTACAAAGAAGACTAATCTGAGTTGGAACATAGTCTCATGAATTTCCCCAAAAGTGACACTGACAGATTTTTTAGTCTTTATTTGTTCTTTCCCAATTTTAGTTCCAAAATGCTTCTATTCCTGTGTAATACCAGACTTTAAAACTGACAATATGAGTTTATTTTTCAGTAAAAAAAGTTCACATTGATTTCTTCCTGATGAATCAAGG
>NW_012135192.1:837493-837882 GCF_000956105.1 Propithecus coquereli | reverse complement strand
TGAATTAAACGAGCATTAGAAGAGAAATCATCTCTAAGCTTGCCTTTCTTTGTTGTCATGACATAAAGGCAAACCATTTCCACACTGTATTGTTATGTGTGATAAAAAATTGATTCTTTTTGATAATTGCAAGTATTTGGCACAATGGTTGGATAAAGATGAAGTGTTGAAACACAGCCCAAAACCAATTATTAATCAAAAAAAAGCTAATAATATCGGTTTGGTGGTCCAGTGCTGGTATTATCCACTACAGCTTCATGAAACCTGATCAATCATGGTGAATGTCTACTGCAACAAAATGATGAGGATGCTGGTAATTAAGCAGCCAAGATGGGTCAATAGAGACAGACCAATCCTCTTGCAAGACAAAGCTGGACTACATGTTACAC
>NW_012135192.1:835636-837443 GCF_000956105.1 Propithecus coquereli | reverse complement strand
ATATATATATATATATGTAAATTTACTGCATTTAACTGATTACTAAAAATTAGCAGTATTGATAAGAGATATTCACACCTGTTCTGGTAGTGTCTGTACTGAACATATGGCTGAGGCTGGTCTCTGCTTACTGGGTTTTTGTGTGCATTGTTTAGCATAAATCTGGAAAAAATATTGCCAAAAGCAGAAAATCAAATTATCTTAATTATTTTTATGTTTTATTGGTAAATCCAAAGCCATGTAATATGGTTATCTTTTTCCTGGATTTGTTGTGTTAATCCCTTTAATTAAACCTTAAAACCACAATATGCTGGCATTTAAAAAGCTGCTGACTGAATCAAAGCCAAAGAGCTTACAGAGAACAGATGATACTTTTTCCCCTCAGGCTAGTCTCAATATCCTAAACTCAGCTTTAAGAGGCCTAGACAGATGAAGTGGTTTGTAAGACCCTCTCTCTGAGAACGCAATGATACAGAGGCAGTGACTGGCCTCCTGGGGCCGTTTAACTATACTTCTTACTGACTCTGGGAGGAAAAGACCAGCAGGGCTGGGTTGCCATTCTCCATGATATACTTGGATATTTGGGCAAGGACATACTTTTTCTTTTAGCTAGTATACATTAGTTCTCTTATATTTTCTCGGCTCAAATATTAAATAGAAAGCCAAAAAATTATTCTCTGTAAGAAGAAAAAATACAAACATGCACATACACACTGAATTGTACTGAATTGTAACCACCACCCCCCCCATCAAATTCATATGTGGAAGCCCTAACCACCAATGTGATGATCTTTGGAGATGGGACCTTTGGGAGATAATTAAGTTTAGATGAGGTCATGAGGGTATATGGCCCTTATGATGGGATTAGTGCCCTCATGAGAAGAGATACCAGACAGTTCCTTCTCCTCTCTCTCTCTCTCTCTCTCTCTCTCTCTCTCTCTCTCTCTCTCTTTCTGGCTCTTGCTCTGCTATGAGAGGACACAGTGAGATGGCTAGGCCACCATCTGTAAGCCAGGAAAAGAGGCCTCCCCAGAAACTGAATTGGCCAGCACCTTCATCTTGCACTTCCCAGCTGCCAGAACTATGAGAACATAAATTTCTGTCATTTAAGCTTCCCAGTCTCTGGTATTTTGTTATGGAAGCCCAAGCAGACTGAGACACACACACACACACTCTCAACATGTGGACAAAATTTGAAAATTAAAATAATTAAAAATGTTCATTCTTCTTGGCAATGGACAGGAATTTGATTTTCTGGCATACTTTGGAGTCCTTATGTAAAGTTGGTTGTTAGAAAATAGCAGAAAGAGTCATGTAAATAAAGTGTACTGTACCTTAAATCTCTTCTAAAAACCACCAAGCAGGATGTGTCATAACACATAGGCTTATGTTATGATAAAAGTATAATATTATCGCTAAGTTTCAGTATAAATCACCAAATACATAGAGGTAATCAGTATTCAATCAAACCAAAATTCTCTCTTAGAAAGTAGTGTTTAAATTGTCTTTTTCTGTATACCATCAGCTCCATTTAATTGTTTAATCCTTTAGAGTCTAATTTTTTTATTCTAACCCATTTTGCTTCTGTCCTTGTTAAGGTCATTGGTATCTCCTACATGATTGACTTATACCGTATAAATCCTCCTAGAGCAAAGGTATAGTTTTATTATTCCTACTTTAGAAACATTTAATAGTTAACCATATAGTCATTTAAATTCTCCTGTTTTAAAGTTAAAACTTTTGATAAACTTCCTAACCTATATTTCTGTCCTATTATTTGTTCTTTCCCAATTTTAGTTCCAAAATG
>NW_012135192.1:830621-832020 GCF_000956105.1 Propithecus coquereli | reverse complement strand
GCAATCATAAACGAGAGAGAGAGAGAGAGAGAGAGAGAGAGAGAGAGATTCAATAGAGGTAAAATGGAAAAAAAAAAATTCCCATGAAGATTATATTTCTCATCTCAGAAGGGAGTCATACACTATTATTTTAAAAACATTTGAATTATTTTAACTCTCACTTCTTCATTATATATTGACCACTATCTGTTTCTCCACAGAGATTTTTAAACTACCTTTTAACCCTGAAAACTAACATTAAAATATTTTACTAACAAAGATCAAGAACCTGTGTGTTATTTCAGGTCCTCTAAGTAGTGATTGTCATAATTGGATTAGATGTGCAAGAAATTTATAAGGAGAAATGTCTGTGAAGGAAAAAGAGGAGGGAGCTGGAAGAGGCAAAGAGAATCCTCACACCAAGATGCATATCTGACCCTGTGCAGGAGAGGGGGAATGAAGGAGGGCTGATAAAAGGATTCTCAGATAGCACAGGTCTAAGAAGTTTTCTGCTAACCAATTGTCAAAGTCATCCTCCAGAGGAATCCTGCATCTTGCAGAAATGGACCTGTCTCAGTATCTCTGCTGTGCTCAGTCATTGGCTGAGAGCAGCCTTTGGGAAGAGTAGCCTCAGGAGGGAGGATTCAGAACACAGCACCTGGTGCCCTCTGCAATGATGATGCTTATGTCTAGGAGTGTTGGTCATTTTTCTCTCAAGCTCCTCAAAGAAGATCTGAATGCTACATTGTTCCTGGCAAAGCCCATGCCTCTGTTTCTGAGGACAAAGAGGATCAAGAGTATTGAGAAACTGAGTACTTTCTAATGTAATTATAGAGGTAAACATCCACAGTTGCATTGTCTCATGCAATAGCCACTAGCAACAGGTGACTACTTAAATGAATTAGAATTAAATATGATTAAAAATTAAGATCAGCAGTTGCAGTAATCAAATACTGAATAGCTGCATGTATTGGAAAGTGCTGAGTTACAATATTTCCATCATGGTAGAAGATTCTATTGGACAGCAGTTGTCTAGAGAAATGGACATAAGAATAGATAGTCCTCTAGTAGAGCCTATTGGGCTTTCTCTTTCATAAACATATGCTAAAATTAGAAATTAGTGTAAATTAATATAAATTTGAAGTTGGCAATGGAAATTTAACTATACATTTTTCGTTATAACTTTGGAAAAGATCTCCCTAAAAGCCATGGTGTTAAGACTCTAATATCCACTTACTAACAGTTTAAACATATTTTTTTTAATTTCAAAATATCAAGGGGGTACAAATGTTTTGTTACATGGATACCTTTCATAATGCTTAAGTTGGGGTTTTTAGTGTGCCCATCACTTAAATAGTGTTCGTTGCATCCAATAGGTAGCTTTTTACTCCTCCCCTCCCCCATTCTTGATTTCCAATGA
>NW_012135192.1:828246-830571 GCF_000956105.1 Propithecus coquereli | reverse complement strand
TTAGATAAAAATATTTAGATACTAGGTTAAGAGGTTTCTAATATATTCCTTAAAATAACAGAACAAAAGTTTTAATAATACTTTCTTATTGTTCTTATGAAAAAGAGAGGAGAAAAACTGAGTGAAATCATATGACAAATTATGATCAATTGTCATATTTAATGCTAATTCAACTTCAAGTTATTGAGAATGTTGAAAAATCTGATGATAGAAGGATTCAGGTTTAGATATGGTATTATATTTAAAAATATATATTCTGTTGAATTATAAGATATCAGAAAATGTCACCAATTATTCTTAAACCATTTTTAGTTCTTGAATCAGTATATTGCTTAGGGGTCTCAGGGAAGGGCAAGCTTACCATTAGGTGAGGAGCATCATTTCTCATTACAGTATTTTTTAATGGTCTATATTTAAGAGTTCAGTACCAGCTTGTCAGTTGCTGCTTCTTGAAATTTAGTAATGTCCTGCCATAATATTAAAAGCTGTAGGGATTTTTAAAAAGCATTGAAGATAAGTACCCAAGAAGTGACTGGAGAAGCAGTTCACAAGTGTCTCAACAGATGGAAAGATAAATGGTATTAAAATATATTCAACTTGCCATGACCCATCGGACTTTCAATTAAATTTTCAATCATCTCCCAATTTGCTTTGAGATGTTAAACCATTCAGTTACTGTTTCTCCTTCATGTTCCTCTTTTAAATTAGAGCTTCTTTTATGCCCCTACATTCTACATTAATCTTTACGCAGTGACCTCACTCCTCTTCCATCCCTTGCTTGTGAAAAGTATATGGTGGTACTGAAATTTATCTCTCCACAGTCCAGTTTCAATCCAGTGTATTCCATTTGATCTTTCCACTCATTTCAATACTGTTTCTTTCTCCCAGTTTTCATAGCACTTACTGGCTACCAGCCATTTTATATTTAGGTTACATAAGTACACTAGGATGGTGTTTTACATTTTTAAACTGTTTAGTGTGTGTACATCTTGAATTCTTGCAAAGGAGGTGTGGGGAAGGAGAAGGGGGATGATGACACAGAGAACACATTATCATCTTGGTCTTTTTGTTGGTAAAGTTGTGTTGAATCTATCTGTTTCTTCATATTTTAGTAAAGATCATCCATTACAAGATTATATATTTGTCCAATCTGTTTGTGGAAATCGTGAGATGCTTTCAAGGATTGTATTGCAGTCTTGTTTCAGTGACAATAGGGGTAGATTGGTTCATGACATTAGGTAGTGCATCTAGCTCCCCATTTCTCCCAGACAACAAAAGCACCTCTAATTCTCAGACCCATTGCATGTATCTAAAGCCCAACGGCCCAACTGCTATTGCTACTCTTTTAAGAGAATGTTGATGTGCCAAGGCTAATTCTTCCTTTTGCATCTTCTGCTGTATGAAAAAAATCACCTGTAAGCACAGATAATGGCCCTGTATTTTACCAGTGGCCTTCTCTTGGATCTGTTATATCAGTAAGCCACTGTGTATCTTTTGGGTTTGGGTTTATTGTTTAATCCAATTGTGACACATTCTTTCTCACATATAAATATAAATATGTATGATGTATATTTCAGTAGATATTTTCAATAGATATATTTCAAAGATTCCTCACAAGTCCTTGTTCGATAATGGATTCCATTTCTACTTCTGATTGTGTGTGCATGCATGAACTGAAACAGCTTTATGGATTTGAGACTTAATAGGGGGCTAATAGTGTTTTCTCAATTCACATTTTGAAATGTAATGATCTTAGTATTTTCTTGTGCTCTTCACTGTATGGTAACTGTCATAAAACCAGGAAATGAGTTATGTTTGGCCTTGTACCTAACTATTTTAGTTTATTAGTATGTTACTTTTAAGAAAAACAATCACTTTAATAATTAAAATAATGTATCAGCTGTTAACAAATAGTCATTTTTGGAAGCCAAACGTTCAATTGAATTGTGTTGGGATATGCCAACTCAGTGTGGCACAAAATTACCCAAGCACCAGGGAAATGATGTCATTAAGAGGAATGTTACATTTCTTGTGTGTTTAGGACTACCTATATGTTATATGAGAAACAGCTTTCAAACACACGGACAGAGACAGAGAGGATCATTCACAAACATGCACACACTTAATGAATTTGTTTTAGATAATGATTTCTTAACCTTGGCATTACTGACAGTATGAGCTGAATAATTTTTAGTTGTGGAGGATCTGTATTGTTCATTATAGGACGTTTAGTAGGAGCCCTAACCTCTACCCTACAGATGCCCATAGTAGCACATCAATTGTGACAACCTGAAATGTTTCCAAACATTGATAAATATTCCTTGG
>NW_012135192.1:825924-828196 GCF_000956105.1 Propithecus coquereli | reverse complement strand
TAAAGATTTATATACCAATCAAAATAATTATTCACATTAATAAAAAAAGAAAAAACTAAAGTTCACCGACTTAGATGAAGAGAAGGTACTTGATAAAATTCAACGTGCAATCATCATTATTAAAACTCTTAGCAAAGCGGAAATGAAGGGCAACACCAAACTCTGATTGAACAGGATAGCCAACATTGTAATTAATAGTGAAACACTGAAAGCATGTTTTATGAGAGCAGGAAGAAGACATGCATATACACTATCCCCACTGCTATTCAATTTTGTACTTGAGGCCCTTGCCAGTGCAAAGAGGCAAGGAAAAGAAAGAAAAGATATGAATTGGAAAGCAACAAATGAAAACTTGATCTGTGTTGTGTTCTGTGAAATGCGCAGCTAGCCTAACTTTCTTAGAATTACATTATGAAAGAGTGTAGAGAAGCTAAATTAGCCTGGAAGCAAGAATATAAATGTGTACTGTTATCTGTTGGAAGTGAATCAAACTTTTTCTGATCCTTATTTCTGATAGGGATGGGAAGAATACATTCTTGATCAATGGCCACCTGCCATGTATCCAGGGTCATGCTAAAATACTTAAAAGATGTCACCTCTAAAAAACAACAGCTGCAATTGGCTCTAATACTTGTATGCATTTAGGTCAATCTTGCAAGATTTGCCTTGTTTATTTAAAGGCCAGACTGGTAAAATAGATGAAGATATATTGGGGATCACTACTCTTCATCCTTTGGTTTTATATAGGGGTGTCCCTAATTTGTGCTATTCCTCCTGGGATACAATATTCTTTTTTATTTATAATCTCAGCCAGGGAGAACCAGTATTAGAGGCTTCCACTTGCCTTCCACAAGTAGAAGTGACTACTTTGACCTCACAGGCCAAGAAACAAATATAGGGGTTGTGCTGAATACCAAGTGGATCTATTCCAATAAAGCATTGGTAGAAATAAGCAATGGGTAGGTCTGCTAATTCAGTGTGAGCCCAGCCTATGCATTACATGCCCTTGTGTGCTCCCCTCCAATGGAGGGCCTATAACGACAATTCAGGTATCTGAGTATCAATGTTACCTCAAACCCTGTATCTAACATATCTTAACGTGTTTGGTTATACATTTAACTAGTGCACAGTTTCCAGAGTAAATTGCTATAAATAGCTTCAGGAAAGGTCTGGAGCAATCATTACTATGTGCACTTGTCATGATGTTGCATGACCCTTTCTCCTGTAGATCTGACCACACGTTCAGATAGAAATTTCCATTTCTCAACAAAGCTTTTTATTTTGTTAACTTCCTTCAACCTCCTAGAATTTGCTTTTGTTTCCTCTGATTGAACAGAATTAGTAGTGTCTTTACTGGTTGTCTGTTTTGTCCCTAATGTCATATTGCTATGTTGACCTTCATAGCTCTGTGCTGGTTAAGTTCCCTTAGGCTGCTTCTCTGATCTTACTGTATATTAAAATATTTGTCTTTTCTTGACTCTGAATGACCTGGCCTTTATATTTATCAGGTTGTTTTTGCCATCATTGTTGTCAGTAAGCCAAGTTCTGCTAATAGAGACAGCCACAAGTCAGCTTCTCCATCATGCTGGTGCCCCTCTTCTGGAACATTCCCATTACTTTGGTAACTGGTGTGTCCTCCAGGACATTTTGTCAAACAGAGTGCTGTGGTGGGACTTCTGGTCTTACATAGCATATCTATTCAAATATACTGACATCTTTAAGGCTTCGATTTCTTTCTCCTGCTATCTACCACAATAATTCTGATATTTCTACCACATTTAGTAAGGCTTATTACTTTTTCTATACTTCTAGGGGCTGTCATAGTAGCATTTGCGCCATCTCCTTGCTTGTTTTTTTTTGCTAGAATATTACATTCTGTATCTCAGGAGAGCTGATCCCAAATAAGCACTCTGAAGTGCGACATTTTGTACCACCTCATTGAGCTAGCTATTGCACAATACATTTCTGTGCATATTATCTCAGCTCCTGTAGTTATATGCTACCTACCTACTGCAGCTTTTTCAGGACATAGTCTCTGCACTTTTTAATGAATCTCAGTATGTCCCTGGGTGGGTTATATTATGCATTAAACATATTTATTTTTGAATGTACAAGATAGGCATTGAGGTAAGTACTCGTGGGAGGACTATGTTGTTTGGGAGAAAATGCTTCTGCGTCATCTTCAAGCAATGGGAGTGTTGAAGTCCTTGAGAAGGAGACTTGGACAATTTTGTAGGCATGAAGGGCTCAGATGTATCTATAGAATATTTGG
>NW_012135192.1:811554-812949 GCF_000956105.1 Propithecus coquereli | reverse complement strand
GTCCAGATAGCTAAAGATTTGTGAATTTTGTTGATGTTTTTGAAGAAAAAAAATTTGGTTTTGTTGATTTTCTCTATTTTTTCTATTCTTTATTTTGTTTATCTTTGCTTTAATCTTTATTATTTCCTTTCTTCTGCTAGCTTTGGTTTTAGTTTGTTCTTCTTTTTCTATTTCCTTAAGTTGTAAAGTTAGGTTGTTGATTTGAGATCTTTCTTCTTTTTTAATATAAGCATCTAGAGCTGTAAATTTCCCTCTAGCACTTCTTTCACCATGTCCCATAAGTTTTGGTGTGTTGTGTTTTCATTTCCATACATATCTATGTATGTACTATTGTCTTGTGATTTCTTCTTTGATTTATTGATTGTTTAAGAGTAGGTTGTTTAATTTTCACAACTTTGTGAATTTTCAGTTTTCTTTTTGTTATTGATTTCTAACTTTAGCTCATTGTGGTCAGAGAAGATACTTTGTATGAGATGTATGTTTTTAAATCTATTCTCAAAAATGTCCCATGTGCTCTTGAGAAGTATGTGCATCCTTTTGTTGTTGGAAAGAGTGTTCTGTATATGTCTGTTAGATCTAATTGGTTTATTGTGTTGATCAAGTCCTCTATTTCCTACTCATCTACTGTCTGGTTGTTCTAGTCATTATGGAAAGTTGGGTGCTGAAGTCTCCAACAGTTATTGGACTATTTTTCCCTTAAATTCTGTAGATCTTTGCCTGTTTTGATGGTCTGTTATTACATGCATAAATGTTTTAATTGTTGTATTTTCTTCCTGCATTAAATCTTTTATTAATGTAGAACATGACTTGTCTTTGAAATTTGTTGATTTAATCTGACATTAATATAGGCACTCTACTCTCTTTTGGTTACTATTTGCATAAAATATAGTTTTCTATCATTTCACCCTCGATCTTTTTGTGTCTTTGTAGCTAAAGTGAATCTCTTATAGACAGCATATAGGTGGATCATGTTTTTTTTAGTCCATTTTACTAATCTCTCTTTTAATTTGAGTGTTTAACCTATTTATATTTAATGTTTATTGATATGGAGGGCTTTAAGCCACTTTGCTATTCGTTTTCTACATACCTTATAGATTTTCTTCTCCCTCATTCCCTGCATTACTGTCTTCTTTTGCATTTAGCTGATTTTTCTAGTTAAGACGTTTAAATTCTTTATCTTCTTTTGTGTATATTTTTAAGCTATTTTCTTTGTCGTTGCCGTGGATATTACATTTAACAAGCTAAAGTTTTAGCACTTTAATTTCAATTTATATCAACTTAACTTCAATAACATAAAAAGCTGTTCCTTTGACAGATCTGTCCTGATTCTTTTCAGTTGTTTCTGTCATGTAATTAGATTTTCATACATTGAGAACATAAGCTTATATTTTATAA
>NW_012135192.1:809477-810555 GCF_000956105.1 Propithecus coquereli | reverse complement strand
TCCCTGATATTTGCTGCTTTGGTGTTGAATTTTTATTATTACTTAATGTAGGCTGTATCACTGTCAAAGATCAGATGGGGGTATAAACTTAAGAATTTTTTCCAGTCTTTTTTGAGCCTGTGCCTTCCCCTAGGCATGTATAGTGACTTTCTAATTTCTCCTGTATATGCAATTACTGTTGAAGGTCCTAGTCTTCAAGGACTGGTTTCCAAAAAGAGAATAAGAACAAAATGGAGGAGGAAAAATATGTAGATATTTTAAATGGCCTGGAAGTCCTTTCAGCTTGATGGGGAGAAACTTGCAACAATGTGAGAAGGTACAATGAAAATGGCTCTCCCCTCTTTCTCTGGACCTCTGTGATCAGAAGCACCAACCATAAAATAGACACATATATCTGGCATTTGAAGGGTCCTTTTTCCCCATCCAGGCTGTGTAAAGATTTGTTTAACTTTCTCCGGAAACATGTTCACAGCTGACTTTCACAGGGCTAAGCATGGGGCATGCGTCACTGTGACTGTGCTAAAAGATGAAATTGACTGAAATTAACTGTAATTTACCTTCTAAAGCCTTCCCCAGGAAGTTGCAAGCCTTCTATAGACTCTAGCCTTCCAAAATAGTTATATCAGAAAGATTCTACCAGTACAATTGTTGTCTAGGTCAGGAGACAGATTTCTGGTGCTTTCTACTTTGCCATCTTTTAAGAATATTCCAGACTTCTTTTTTGTTAAAGGAGATATTACATATAGAGAAGACTAATACTAATGTCTAGTCTTGCCTGTATACTAGGCATCCAACATTGGACTTAGTACTTTACATATATTATTGCATAGAAGTCTCAAAGCAAAATCTATGAGGCTGACTCTATTGGTCTGTCATAACTTTAAGGATGAAAAATTGAGAAAAGAAAATAGAAAAGACAATTTGAAAATCAAAGCAAATTTGATTCTACACTCTATACTTTTATTTATGAATTTAGTGTAGATATCTTGACTCAGAACTTTCAGACTAGATAACATTTATCAGTAGGTCTCTGACCTCCTCATGATAAAGTAATTATCTAAATTGTTCAAAGGATATT
>NW_012135192.1:804242-805627 GCF_000956105.1 Propithecus coquereli | reverse complement strand
CAAATATAAAACCATCCTCATATTGCCATCTGATGTTTGACAAAGCAGACAAAAACATACACTGGGAAAAAGAATCCCTATTCAATAAATTGTGCTGCGAAAATTGGATAGTCACATGTAGAAGACTGAAACAGGATCCGCATCTCTCACTACTTACAAAAATTAATTCACAATGGATAACACGCTTAAACCTAAGGCATGAAACTTTAAGAATTCTAGAAGAAGAGATTGGAAAAACCATTCTAGATATCAATCTAGGCAAAGAATTTATGAAGAAGACTCCAAAGGCAATCACAGCAACAACAAAAATTAATAAATAGGACCTTATTATATTAAAAACTTCTATGCAGCCAAGGAAATAATCAATGAGTGAATAGACAACCTACAGAATGGGAGAAAATATTTGCATGCTATACATCCAATAAAGAACTAATAACCAGAATCTACAAAGAACTCAAGGAAATTATCAAGAAAACCTCAAACAACTCTATTAAAAAGTGGGCAAAAGACATGAACAGAAGTTTTTCAAAAGAAAATAAACTAATGGTCAATAAACATATGAAAAAATGCTCAATGTCTCTAATCAACAGGGAAATGCAAATCAAAACCACAATGAGATATCACCTAAGTCCTTATCAAAAAGTCCCAAAACAACAGATGCTGGTATGGATGCAGAGAGAAAGGAACACTTACACGCTGTTGGTGGGACTGCAAACCAGTTCAATTTCTATGGAAAGTAGTATGGAGATACGTCAAAGAACTAAAAGGAGACATATCATTTGATCCAGCAATCCCACTGCTGAGTATTTACCCAGAGGAAAAAAAGACATTCTATAAAAAAGAGACTTTCACTTGAATGTTTATAGCAGCACAATTCACAATCACAAAGAGGTGGAAACAACCCCAAGGACCCATCAATGAGTGGATAATAAAATGTGGTATATGTATACCATGGAGTATTACTCAGCCATAAAAATGGTGAACTAATACCTTTTGTAACAACCTGGATGGAAATGGAGACCATCCTCCTAAGTGAAGTATAGTGAAAATGGAAAAACAAACACCACACTTAATCACTATTAAATTGGAACTAAATGATTAACACTCACGTGTACACATGGTAGTAAAATTCAACGGAAATCAAGCAGGTGGGGTGGGGGAGGAGGGGATGATAAAATTGACACCTAATGGATACAATGCACACTATCTGGGTGATGGACATACTTAAAACTTTGACTCAAACTATACAAAAGTAATTTATATAACCAAAACTTTTGTACCCCTCTAATATTCTGAAATTTTTAAAAAAGTGCTGCTTTCAGATCATGAAACTTTACATTTAAAGTATATGGAAACTTTACATTTATTGTTACATATAAAATGTA
>NW_012135192.1:802381-803487 GCF_000956105.1 Propithecus coquereli | reverse complement strand
ATCTACTCTCTTAGCAAATTTAAATTATACAAAAAAGTATTGTACAAAAAAGTATTGTTAATTATAGTCACATTGTTGTACACTATATCTTTAAAAAACGAGCAAAAGGCCTGAGTAAATAATTCCCAAAAGAAGACATGCAAATGGCAAACAAGTATATGAAAAAGTTCTCAACTCACTAATCATCAGGGAAATGGCAATCAAAACCACAATGAAATATTACCTCACACCTGTTAGAATGACTATTACCAGAAAGATGAAGATAAGAAGGATTGGTGAGGATGTGGGGAAAGAGAAAACTTCTACACTGTTGATGGAAATGTATAGTCATTACAGAAAACAGTATGGCAGTTCCTCAAAATAATTAAAAACCACCTTGTGATCCAGCAATCCCACTTCTGGTATATAAGGAAGTGAAATTAGTATGTTGAAGGGATATTTGAACTCCACTCTCATGTTCATTGTGGCATTATTTACAGTAGCCAAGATATGGAAAAACCCTAAATATCAATCAACAGATGAATGGATAAAGAAAATGTGGTATATAAATTCAGTGGAATATTACTTGGCCTTAAAAAAAGAAGAAATCTTGACATTTGTGATAACAGATATGAACTTATAGGATTTTATTTTAAGTGAGATAAGCCAAAGAAAGACAAATATCATGTGATTTCAATTATATGTGGAATCCAAAATAGTTAAACTCATCTCATAGAAACAGATAGTAGAAGGGTGGATTATCAGGGACTGAAGTGCAGGAGAAATGGGGAGATATTGGTCTAGGGACCCTGTTATAAAGGCAGTAATCCTATTCATGCGAGTTCCACCCTCATGATCTAATCATCTCCTCAAACCCTTACCTGCTAATATCATCATATTAGGAGTCAGGACTTTAACATATGAATTTTGGGGGGACAAAAATGTTCAGTCTATTGCAAGAGTTAATGTTTAAATATTAACTAAATCATCATAGGAAAATTTATGCAATAATAAAGCAAATATAATAAAATAAAATTGAATTAAAAACTTAGTTATTATCCATATGAAAGGTCAAAATTGGTTTGTATTTGGACAGTGGACATTCTTTGGTCAGCACAATGTTATCA
>NW_012135192.1:791996-801976 GCF_000956105.1 Propithecus coquereli | reverse complement strand
GTGACCTTAGCTAATTTATTTTATTTCCCTAAGTCTTTATATGCTCACCTACAAAAGCATTCATTAATAATATCAACCTCATACATTTATTCTCCATATCAAGTGAAACAAGTGCTTAGCTTTTTGCCTGACTATCCAGGTCTCTTATAATGTATCATTAAATGTTTGCATTAGACTACTATTAAACAACCCTTTTGTTAAATACTTCTATTAATGTGTATATTACATCTCCAAGAACTTTAGGAATTAACTGAAAACAGGGCATGCCTTACCTTCAATGGTATCCTACATCTAGGTATAGTTTTTTCATTCTCTTCAAAGAAATTAAGCACATGTTACTCAATATAAAATCATTGACATTTGATACCTTTGGTCAAATGAAGGCAGAAAGACATTCCAAAGAGCAGGTGTTTTACTCTGTAAGGAGATACAAAGTCCATTCTCTTTGCTCTGAAATCTTTTTATACAGAATCCTGTAAGTGTGTTTCAGGAGGAAATAGATGTATTTCTTTGTAGAAAGAAAGTGTAAATATTTTAGATTATGAAAAGGATACCCAGGATCCCTCTTCTATACAATACAACAGAATTTTCAAAAGTGTGAAAAAAAAATGGCTGAGTGGCAGAATATCACAGTCTATGCAGAAGGCACTAGGAATATTATATGGGATCTCTGTTCCCTAGAATTAGCAATGAATCCATTGCTATGTAAAAAAGACAATCTAATTGGACTTAATATGGCAAATTCTTAGATCATTCATATAAGGAAGAAACTCTGACAGCTTGGTTATTTGATAACACAAGGTCTTGCTAAGTGCTGGATTTACCCAATAAGAAGGTCAAACTCATGCAGGGGCAAACACACACACATACACACACACACACCCCTCAAACAGACATCCCATTTTTGCAAAAAATAAAAATAAATAAGCAGGAAATATTTCCGTGAAAATAATAACTTGATTGGATTCCTTTGCACTAATTTTTTATTGATTGTATTTTTAATTATGTGGAAATGACAGGGCATTATAGTGCTTTTAGCTTTGTATCCAGCCCTCTTTTATTCCTGGGGACATGTCTCTGACTTTTTCAATCTTAGCCTCTGTCTTCACTCTGGGACTGTAAGCTCTCTTTGAGAATTTGTGCAAACAAACTCAGTCTTAGAGTGTTTTCTAAGAATCTGCTGCATCGATTAAGGCTTCTTCTACTTTCCACCAATGAGGTCTCTGCCTGCCCAACTAGAGTAAAATAAACTAATCTTATGTTGTATTTTCTCCCAACTGGCTCCAGAAGTGAGTCATTCGTAAACCATTCCACTGTTTTCTTGGAGAAGTTGCTTCTCTGCATGATTAGGTATACAGTTAAATCATGAAAATCCACAGGTTCAAAGGCATGTTTTTTTTCTTTTGCAGTGAAACAAACTCTTTGGTGGCAAGCAATCATGTGAATGATATTAAACATTACAATGAATAAGGTATTCTCTAAATTAAAGAATGTTAGATAGCACTCTGGGAGGCCGAGGCGGGCGGATCATTCTGAGCTCAGGAGTTCGAGACCAGCCTGAGCAAGAGCGAGACCCCGTCTCTACCAAAAACTGGAAAGAAATTAATTGGACAGCTAAAAATATATGTAGAAAAAATTAGCCGGGCATGGTGGCGCGTGCCTGTGGTCACAGCTACTCGGGAGGCTGAGACAGTAGGATTGCTTGAGCCCAGGAGTTTGAGGTTGCTGTGAGCTAGGCTGATGCCACGGCACTCTAGCCCGGGCAACACAGTGAGACTCTGTCTCAAAAAAAAAAAAAAAATGTTAGAGCTGGCGTGAGCTCTATGGGCAAGGAAGATGAGTCCTTACACGAAGAGTGATCTATTCCATCTATACCTATGGAGTGGGCTGTCTCATATATATAACTATAGAGACATTTCGCTACAATGGGAGAACTTTTGTGAGCATTTATATGGAACACAAAATTCTCACACTCCATGCATGTACCAAGGGTTCTCTTCATATGCCTCTCTCTCGAGGATTGATGTCATTAGTTTTCTAACTTTTTTTTTCCCAATTGTTATCTGATTCCATAAATTAGTGTGCATCTATACCACAGGCCATTATCACCAAATAGACAAAGAGAAGTTCTGCCTCGTGGGAGGAATTCCATGGTTTTGCTCCAAACTTCTGGACCTGGACATTGTGATTTCCCTATTTTAGCAAGTTAAATAGCTAGACAATGAGATTTCCCAGATGCGCTATGAAGCATTTTTACATGCCACAAACATGTCAGACCTTGATCAGGTTGGCAGAGTCATAAGGCCTAAGTGTCAGTGTGGCTTGAACTTTAGCCAGACTGCAGCAGAGACTTCTATTTATCTCAGTTCCAGTAAAAGCCTGAAGCTTTAAATTTTCACAGTTAATGATTTTAGAGGCAACTTATATCACCAGATGAAAAGCAATGCATCAAACTTTTTGCTTCTTTCTTATTTTTAGGCTGTGCCAAGGTACAATTTACATTCACATGCCTCAGACCACAGGACACCTTCAATTGGCAAGCCTGGCTTTTCATATTCTGTCATAAATGCATGTATTTTATTAAGCCACCTAGACTACCTGCTACTTTTTTTTTGTTCTCTAGGTTTAGTGATCGTGTTAACAAGGTATACCAGCATGATGTTTTGTGGAATTCAAGACTATCCAGGTCTCTGTATAATGTATCATAATAGCTGAACATTGGTTGACATGGAGCTTAGTTAAGGCAGTGAACTGTACTACTACCCCTTCCAGGTGAAAGTAAACTCCTACTTATTTTTTCTCAGCAGTTGGTATAAAGGGATAGCAGCTCTCAGATAAGTGGCTGCATCACAGATAACTGAGTGTACAAAAGTTTGCTCCAAAATGTCTGACTTTGCAAATACAGTTTGAGACAACACCTGATGACAATCCAAAGTCATTTTTCAAGAGCTTTTGGCCTTTGCACAAGGAAAACATGTAAGTTCATTAGCTATGTGATAGAAATCACCAACCCCTACATTTTTCATGTATTTGAGGGTGACACTAATCTCTCTAATTCTCTCAGGAATGGAGTATGGCTTCTACTTTGTAAAACTTGGATATTAAAGCACTCAATAAAGCTTTCATTTATTCATTCTTCTCATAATAGCTCTTGTTATATGTGTCAAGGAGCCAATTTAGGAATTCTTCCAGTTGCCAAATATGTATTTCAATTATGCATCCTAAAGTGGTGGAAATAGATTCAAGGTGAAACCACAGTCACACTGATTGCGTTGTATGGCGTGCTGAGAAATATACTTCATTTTGCACCTGAAAACTCTCATTCTTTATCTATGGGCCACAGTGGTAGACTGGATCTCTGGAGAATATCTTCAAAATATTAGCACTATCTAATAATCTCTAGAATATTATGGTATTATCCTTTCTCCAGAGTACAGTCACCATGGTAAGTGGAGTCAAATTCCTTTGGATAAGGCTTTTAGAATGACTTACAGCATAGACTTGTGGGTGGTATGTTTATGTTTTTGATTCAGTGGGATCTAACTTTTTCTTTAATAAAGAAGATCTGGCTCTGTGAATTCACTTGGAATTGAGGGAGAATCTGCACTTGCCCATTGTGGTGATTTAAGCCAAGTTCCTTCTCAATTGATACAGAATTTCTCCGATTATATAGATCAAATAATATTTTACTAGCAATTCTTTTATATCTAGAAATTCAATAATCTACCTGACCATCAAAACATTCTCTTTGCCAATGCATCCGCTCCAGCTACACATATGATGGTCACTTTTCTGATGAAGAATAAATTTTACTACTTGGGCATTGTCCTTCGGGGAGCTCATCAGCCCCATGGAAATTGAGGAGCTCATTTCAGTGGAGGCATCTTTCAATGTTAAACTTGGCCTTCAAAGGGAAACTACCCAGAGATTTAACAGATGCCAGTGTACCCCTCTTTAAGGTAGTTAAGAGTACTTTGGTAAAGGAACTGTAATTTGGGCCTTTGTGGGGAAGTTAGTGGTTCTATATCAAAAATCTATTCTAACATTCCCATCTCCCTAAATCTTTGGATTTCTTCTTCCTTCTGCCAGGGACATTCTGGCATCTCAGCTTTCTTGAATGCTGTCCATTTTGTGTATAGCTGTTAGTGAATTCATTGAATTGTTAGAACCATCTCTAGCTGCTGGACACTGCAAAATTAAACTCATAGTCTTAAGAAAATGCACACATAAGGGACAAATTTTATTCAATCCATGTTTTAGAAGGCCCAACACATTTAAGATCTGTTTCTACTCATATCCCTCAGGTTCCTGCCAATAGGAATGACAAAATCTTGCAATTATTTTTATGTACTTCAGAAAATGTGCGTAAAATCTCTTGGATTAGACCTTACCTTATTTCCCAGGAGCATGCTGGGATGAGGTTCTGTTATGGTTCTGAGAGCAAAGAGAAGTGATGAGGGTGGGCCTTGTGGAGAATGGATGTACCACTGCAAAGTGAGGTTATTAAAGGGTCTTTAAGCAGTAAGAGATGTCTCCTGAGGGGAGAAAAAAGATGATGCTTTTTTCACTGCCAGTAGAAGGTGGCTCAGGGCAACTTAATAGTACAGGTTGCTCAGAATTTTTTTATACTAATTAAAGGTCTTCAATTCAAACTCAGAAATTCACTTTTAAGTGTCTTAACCTTTATTTTAAGGAACTTGATAACATGTTTTATTCAACTTGCATTACTGCTCCCAAAATGGCATGACTGAATTTAGAGTGTAATTCTTAGCCATGTCTGCCCTGTGGCTATAAGAAATAGGACATTATTTTAGGGCCACCACAGCTTTCTGGTACTCTGTGTCTTGAGCTGATAGTTTTAATACAGAGTCTTATCAATTTCCAGCATAGCTAGAAGTAGCTATACCATACTGTGAACTCTTTAGTTATCATTTCTACCATAATGATCAGGAGCAACAGCAATTTCATCTCCAGAGGTCTTAATTTCAACAAACAACCACTGAGGATAGTTTACGTAATACCGATGTGACATTATGCCGTGGATTTTTAGTATCCTTTTCCCATTGGCAATAAAATCTCCCACAATGTTTTACCTTAAATAGGTGTGTAATCCAATTCCAGAACCCAACCTAAAGGGCTGTTTTTTAAAACCACTTCTAATAACAAAAACTGTATTATGTTCATGTCAGGAAAATAGAATCCATATTAGATAATTCAATAAAGGTAGTGTAGTATATGGAACAAGTTACAGAGGTGCTAAGAAAGCTGAAAAGAGAGGAATGTCAGGCAACCACAAGCCAATTGCAGAAAGTCCCTTAAGGCATGTGGGACTGAAGAAAATGAAGATGTTACCAGGGTCTGGGAGCCATGAACACTAGGCAGGAGCTGAAATCGTGGAGCTAGAGGCATTTCTCAGGCCTCCCTGTGGAAGCTGGGACATGGTGAGAGGAGAAATTGTATGGCAAAGCTGAAATAAGTGTCTGTGCTGGAGATATCACTGGAGGGTCAAAGGGACCTGCCCTGGCTTTTCTCAACTTCCTGCTCACTAGTATCCCATCAGTACACCCCATTGACTGAACCTAACTGAAATCAATGGGAAAAGAAGCCTGAGAAATATAATACACAAGTCACAATGGCCTGAGGTGCAGGCGAAAGCAAGTAAGTAGATCTGAGAGCAAATAGGGAAATGATAGGCACAATATTTTTATACATTCATCTCCAAAATAAGTCATATGTTCTAAATGGAAATCAAATTTTAATTTGTAATAGTAATACTTAAGCTGTTTAATATTTGGGAAAATATAAGAAAGTGATATTTTTTCCTCAGATTATTTAAAAGGACTCTTTTTAGCATAAGAAAAACATATATTCTACTTTTAGTTTTCTATTGCTGCTGTAACAATTTAACACAAAGTTAGAATTTATAATGTGCATTTAATCTTGGTGAGGCTTTAAAAAAACAACAACAAAAAAGAGTTTATATTAGTTTTCTATTGCTACATGACAACCATAAACTTAAGAGCTTAAAACCATGTCCATTATTATCTCACATTTTGTAGGTCAGAAGTCTGGGCCAACTCAACTGGGTTGTCTGTTTAGGGTCTCAGGTTGACATCTTGGTGTCTGCCAGGTTGGCCCTGGGGAAGAATCCACCACCAAGCTCATTCATTGTTGGCTGAATTCATTTCCTTGTGGTTGTAGGATGGAGGTGTCTGTTCCTTTGCTGGCTTTTGGCCAGGGGTGCCTGCTTTCCTTGGCATATGGCTCTCTCTATGTTCAAACTATTAAGAGTATATCAAAACCTTTGTGCTCTTCAAATCTTGTTCCCTTCTGCTACCAGTTAGGAAAAAGTCTCTGCTTTTATGATTAAATTATGCCTACCTGAATAATCTCCCTAACTTAATGCCAATTTTGCAGTATAATATATCATAACTAAAGGAGTGATATCTTGTCATATTCACAAGTTCCAGGGATTAGGGGGAGACTTCACTGGGGGGCCATTTTAGAAATTCTTCCTGCCACAGTGGCACACCCCCAATAAGGGATGGTAATGAACAATATTCTTATGTCGATATCTGCTTTGTGCTTCAAGAGTAATAGCATTGATTACCTTTGATGTTTAATAATGAAATTAATATTTTAAAATAACATGGTTATTCTATTTGATGGCAGCATTTTAAATTAAGTTCTGAAATAGAAAAATAGTGACTGTTGTGAAAATATAAGAAAAGTTCTGTCAATTTATAGTAAACAAAATTTTTGTTTATTTTTAAATAAAGATGATTTTTTAAGCAAAATAGCACCATAAAAAAGGAAATAGGATTATAAAAATATCTAAGTCCCAAGGTTCTAATAGCCATTCTCAGATGTATGACTTTCTGGATAGTTTCCCTTTTCAAAAGAAAGGAGCTACTTGAGTGTTATGTAATTTTCCACCAATTAATTCTCTCAGAGCATGGAACTGTCTCTGTGCAACAGCTGTGCTACATCCAGAGCATCCACACCTAGCTAGCAAGCCAAGAATTTGTCTGTGAATTCAGAGCCTCTCTTAACCTGAATACATCATGGTCTAGTTTTTAAAAACCTAGGAATTGTTATGAGTTGCTTGAGATATTGCCCCCATTATTTAAAATATATTAGTTAATACTGATATTTAATTCTCTGGAAACAGATTCTCTGTGTTGATTTTACAAGGACCTATAAATCCTTAAGTAATGATCAGTCAGCTTATTAGCTTTGTATTATTTCAAGCAAATGACTATATTATGTGATAATAAAATAGTGAACTTCTTATATTAGACAGGTGCATACAAACAAGCCCTTCATTGTTGGAAACCCAAGTGATTGTCATTTGCCACTTTGCTATCACAGTAGGTTACATAAATTATTATTACATTTAATTAGCATTCTGACAATTTGAGAAATTCTTTACCTGCATTCAGATTACACACAGAAAATGATTTGAAAGCATTTCCTACCTTGAAAACATCAAAGCAAATCAAAGAAATCAGCTCCAATCTTATCCTTATTATAAAATACCTGGGGATCATTAAACCAAATGACAGAGGAAGAAATGCCAATTATAAATGCTGTTTTAAGGTTACATTTGATTTTCCATGCAGGAGATTATTATAAGCAAAATAATATAATTCCATAAAATTATTTTACTGTGATGTAATGCTAATGATACCTTTGTTCACCTCCGTTTCTTAATAAATAAAATGTTATATAGCATCACTTAATATTTAGAGCATTATGCAATTCCTATTTAATTCTATTCCTGATGTAATATATGTTTAGTAATTAGTAATTTTGAATTATTGGATATCATATTAAAATTTCCAGCAAAAGTAAGAGTTTCAGTGACAGAGAATATATAGATTTATATACTAGAAAAAGTTTCTGTGCTGACAAGTAATGCTCCAGAATGCCACAGACTAGTAAACAATGGTAAAGGTATGAAAATATATTTTATGTAACACTAAATAAGGTTACTCTTTATATTTTGAAATATTTACTTAATGACATTATTATTTATTAATGATGATGTACTAATGTTATTTAGTAGAACTTTCTCACTCAGGTACTTTCTTGTTGTTAAATCTTCAATGTGAGGAAAACAGTAAAATTTGAATCAGAATATATTCATTGCAAAAAATACATTTCTCATTTTTCTGATGTTGGAGGTAAAATCAAATATGCCTATATAGTACTATAGTTTTTCTTCCCATGAAAATATACATTTCTGATCTGAGTGTTTTTCAGAAAAGCTACAAGAATAATAATTAGATAAGGGTAATAAAAATGGAAATTGTTAAAAATCTTGGAATTAGATAGCTCAAAGATTCAGTAGAGATTAAGATACATTGAAACTTACAGGAGACATATTCTATTAGAATGATATAAGACAACGTTTTCTATTCCTTACATTAAGTTATGTGTATCCATAACATTGATGATTTCCCACAATATGGGGAGAAAAAAAGAGTTGTTACTAAGAAGTCTAGATCACCGAATTCAATATCAGAAAATCTTCTTTCTTAACTCATCACAACCAGTGATTTTTTAGTATGATTAAAGAATTCTATCAAAAGGAATTGCTTTGTGGGGAGAGATACATAAACTAAGGAGACATTGTATACGGTCCTTAAGAATCATTCCAAGTTAAACATTAAACTCTAAAATTTTCCATTAACCATGAAGACCTTTTAGAATTTATTAACTAGTTGCCTTAAAAACCATATATTTTTCTTCTCATATTATCTTGAATGTTTACATAGTAATTAATATGCTTAGTCTGTACTCAGATTGCTTGGATATAGATTTTTTTCTATTTACCAGTTAAGTGATATTGGGTAATTAATTGAGCTTGTGATCAAGTTTCCCCACCTCTAAAATAGGAACAAATAGAAGTATTTATGTCATTATTGTTTGGAGGACTAGATAAATTAATACAAGTAAAGATAATATGAATACCGAAGACATCTGCCCTAACAAGCCCTCAATAAATGTCAGACAAGTTAATGAATAAAACAATACATGGATTCGTTAAATGAAACAAAATTCCGAAAGACCTTTCCTGTATTTTCAGTTTATAGATTTTGGACATCTTTTTGCACTTCACTTGTTCTGCCTACAAAAATAAATCACCAACAATAGAAGCATAGCAGCAACCTAGAACAAAATCTTCCCAATTATCCTCATTAAAACCATGCAATGCAATTAGAAGGATGATCAAAACCTGCCGTATCTTACACTTGCAGTAAAACCTGAAGGCAGAGAAAGCTGTCAAGTCCAAAATAACTTGTACATAATAGTGGAAAAATACAAATAACAAGAACAAAATGTTTGCAGGATTATGCCGGGTGCAGAATAAGAACAGAGAAGCCAAGAGGTCAGAGGTGTGGTTGATTCCAGGGAAAACATCAACAACAACAACCGCAGCAAACAACTAAAATTATTCACCCAGAAAGTTGGAGGCTTTACCTTATGTGGAAACTGCTGTGATCCCTGAAAATTAATAGAGCAGGGCAATGTGCTGGGGTTAAAGAAAATATAGCATGGATAGCACACAGGAAATTGGGGAGGCGGTACCATACTGTAAAGAAACCACTCTACTGCAAGTGAAGAGAGAGCCTTTTAGTGAAGAAACCAGAAAAACTACCCTGACACTTTCCCAATTTTCTCATCAGAACATTCTACTAATAGCTATTAATAACAAGAAAGGCAAATAGCCGTATTAATGAAATGAGATTATAATTGAAACACACACACACACACACACGCACACACACAACACGCGTAGAGAAAACCAAAGACAAGGAAAGGGTATGATATAGAAACTGGCAACAGAATGAGGAATAAGTTGAAGAAAAAAACATTTCAGAAATTAAGACAAATTTTAAAATAGCAAAAGGGAGGCCTAGGCAAGGAATTCTTGAAGAAGAACCCCAAAGCAATCGCCGCAGCAACAAAAATAA
>NW_012135192.1:773808-790876 GCF_000956105.1 Propithecus coquereli | reverse complement strand
ACCCAAAGTAGCAGTTAGAATTGGACACTTACATACTGAATCAGAAAAGTTATACACTGTGAAAATAAAATGAGGCGAGGGGGCTTGGCGCTAGGGTAACTGATCATGGAGAAGTGACTAGGAAGAGAAGGGTTAGTTTACAGAGTTTCTGCAGATCTCTCTCAGCTTCAACTCCCCATCCCTGGGATAAGAATGTTACCATCCTCCTGACATAAGGAGGACGTTTTCCACATAGGGATTTATTTCCTGTTTTCAGGAAGAAAAAGGGGAGATCAATGTGACCGTCTTGTACCTGCTGCTTTTCAAGTGCCTTTAACTCAAAATCATTCTTATGCCAAGGTGGCATATTTCGGGGTGGCATATTCTGCCACCCTTTATAGTATTGTTATTTTGATGGACTCATTAGAGTATAAATGTGTAATTATAAATATGTACACATTTTTGATATTTTTTATTCAGTAGGCAAATGTCAAGTCAATTTGTTAGGCTAGAAAGCCAAATTGTAAAAACTTCAACAAGGTGATAAATGTACAGTTTTTAATATATATAGGAATGAAGTAATTCCTATAGGAATTGGTAACGATTGCAACAAAGTAAGCAGAGTGTAAAGGTCTTTTTATTATAGGAATGGCACTGTTGTATGTAGTACTCAGCCAAGAAGACGTTTCTAAAAGTTGAAAAAATCTACACAATCCATCCCATAGAAATAATACACAGAAAAAGGCATATTTTACCAGACTTTTTTTTTCAGAAAATTTATCTTTTAAAATATCATGAATCTGCAGAGAGTTTCCTCTCTGAAGCTGAAATAGCTAGACCTCTAGAAATATATGCTTTAAGGTCTAAAATGTGAACAGTTATAGAGAGGGAGAATATGTGAATGCGATATTATAGTTATTCAACTATATTAGTAAGATGCCTTAAGTTTTAAGTGTAAAAACGCCACTTGGGTGAGTTGAAGAAAATCATCTAGTAATTTGTAAAGATTCACAAGTGATTCATAAAGCCATAAAGAAGAAGGGAGCCTGTCTCAAGAGCCATTAGAACTTTTCTCAGTGCCTCTGCTTCATTCTTTCCTTTCGATTGGCACAGACAACTTTTTCTTCTCTTTCTCCATCTTGGAATAATAACCCATCTAGCATTTCAAAATTTTATCGCTCACAGAGGCTGGCCCTTTCTCTGTCCTAAATACAAATTATTATAAGAGAGTATGTGATCAGTCCCACTTCAGTCAAGTATTTCAGTTAGATTGAGTGTAGGAAGAGTATAGCACATAACATAAATGCTACAAGCATGATGCTCACCCCTGCACTGTGTCTGGGTCATTCATAGGGAAAGGTGTTCAACAATTTATGCACCTTATGAGGAAAACACAGAAGTGTGGTGAAGACTTAAGTAGGAAAGGAACTTACAGTGAAAAGAAAAGTTAATCAGCAGATAATATAGAAGGATCAAGACAGGAAAAAAACCCAGGCCATAACAAAAGAGAGTATATGATGTAGGGACCGTCCCTGGGCAGAATTGGCTTAAGCCCAGAGTCAGCGAAACTGGGTGTGCTCTCCTTGGTGCCAGAGGTCAATAGGCCCCAGCACGGCCTGTTGACCAAACAGAACTATTCCTCATGACAGATAGCTTTATGACAGATAACCAAGTGCCTGGGGTCTTGCAAACAAGCCAAGGCGTCTCATTGTCCTGCATACGGTAATGAGATAAAGAAGTTAAGATGCAAGAAGTTAAGATGCAAACGTCTGCTTCCCTTAAGCAATCGTCTGGAAGGAATGAAAATGTATTTTCCTCAGGGCGCCCAAGATAGTCACGTGCCAGGAAGTAGCTGCCGGACAGAGAAAAGTATAAGAATAAAGCGACTGGTGGAATCCCCACTGCAGTCTTGTACGTCTTGTGTGTGTGTCTGTGTGTTTCTTTCTGTGTCCATCCCCCATTCTGCAATCCGGGCCGCGACATATGATCCTGGTGTTTTTTGGCTAAGAGATTCATTGATTATCAAATGGGAAGCATTTGGCACTAAAACTTACAACTACATTGTAATTTTGTCTATATATTAATCTCAGATTCAAAAAATATATGTCTGCACATATATAAAACTTTATACCATGTATATATTGGTTACATGCATAATACATGCTTATTTACATATCTATTTATCATTTCTATAATTATACATATGAAAATCTAGATATTTAAATCAAGTCACCTCCTTTGGGACTAATTCCATTGTCATGATAAAAATTTGAGTTAATTGTAGCTGCTTACATGAGTATCTAAATCCAGTGGAACTAACCAATTTGAGATGTCAAAATCTTGATGCTCAGAATTTGGGGAACACAAGATAGGCAATACTATTTGCATAATAGGGCCTAACAGGTCTTATTTTACCAGAGAATGACTATATACGTGATTTATATTTTCTTCATCAAGTAGCTCCTGGTTCTTATGAATAGCATTTCTATGAATATTATGATTTTGGGTGGAATGAAAATTTTCTGAATTCTTATCCTTTGAGACTGAGAAAATTACACCAGATTTCTAACTCATTGATGCCATCACATAGTGTTTTCTACTAGCTTCTCTCATTTTATTAATTTTTTAATTCTATTTTCTATCTTCAATAAGTAGGAAATGAAGAAGTTAAAAAATAATATTATTATTTGTTAGACTAGTCTGGTAAGGTGCTTGCTATGGTTTGAATGTTTCCTCTAAAACTCATGTTGAAATTTAATTACCATGGTGTTGGTATTAAGAGATGGGACCAAGAGAGGTGGTTAGGACATGAGGGCTCCTCCTCATAAATGAATTAATGTTGTCATTACAGAATTGGGTTCATTATCAAGAAAATGGGTTGTTATAAATTTGAGTCTGGCTCTCTCTTACTGTCTCCTTCTCTTGCCCTTTGACCTTTCAACATGGAGTGACGCAGTGCAAAGGCTCTCCCTAGATGGTGGCGCTGTGCTCTTGGACTTCTCAGCTCCGCAACTATAAGCCAAACAAACTCCTTTTCTTTATAAGCAGCACAGTCTGTGGAATTTTGTTATAGCAACACAAAACAGACTAAGACAGTTCTTATGAATGATAGGCTGCACTTAAGATTTACTGAAATACAACCTACTCAGAATATTCCAATTGGAATAAATGAATTAGGAAATACTATTTTATTATTAGCATAAATACTATTCTATTACTCTGAGAAAACATAAAGATTTTGTTAAATTTTATTTAAGAATGGGCATCTGTAGTAGACATAGGATTGATTTTTACTTTATTGTATAGACAATATCAATGTAAACTTTGTACTGATGATGGTACAACATATTAAGCTTTTGTATCTTCGAGTATTACTTGTGGATATAGTACTGCTCTCCGTAGCCTATATATTTCCATGAAGTGAACTGGGTGTCAAAATAAGAGCAATTAATTTTTGGGAAGTAAAAAGATTCATATCTGGTTAAAAAATAAATTATTTGTCGTTCTGAATTAAATCTGCATATTAACAGCTTTCATTATTATCGCCATTCAGGCCGTATGTGCTATTCATTTCTAACTGCCGACAGTCTTTTCATCATCTAAAAAATGCAAAACTACTTTTGAGATTCTGTATATGTCTGATTGCCTTGAAAACTATGGGGGATTTTTTAGAATGTAAAGCATGAATCTTTAAAAGGTTTATTTTGCCTCTTGTGCATTCAAAAGGTTTGGAATTTATTTTCAAATGTTGCAAAGCACACTGGTATCTCATGGGTTTTTACTCCCCCAACTCACATTCTCAATGAATTATTTTCCACTCACAACAATCTACCTGAGCATGAGGTATACAAGAGAGGAGATGAGGCAAATTACCCCTCAGTATAACTTTAAATCACATTAGGGAAGAAGCAAATATTTATGTTTAAAAAACTAAGTCAGAAGCTTCTATATGTATTTTAAAAGAAGCAATGTTAACTTAGCATCTGTTCTGGTATCAAGTTTACCTGAATTTTCTCCATAACTCTGTAAATCTTGAAAAACTACTTGTGTTAGGTAGATAGTGAGGAATTCTCGGTCTCCTAGGGACAAAAGTAGGTGCTTTGCCTTGGTGTTGCCTCAAGCAATTGCCCCACCTGGGAATAAGGACAAGGGCAGAACCCACATCCTGGTATTGATGCCACCCCACCTTAATCCTGTCCCAAGTGACTGCCAAACCTGGGGTAAGAGGGAATAGCCTACCAATCTACCAATCAGAACTTAGCTCAGCAACTGCAAAAGAATGCAGAGGACTCTCTAGCCCATGGGTTAAGTGGTATAGGTATAATGGAGTCTGGAAGTGACTTAGGATAACCTAAGGCTAATTATCATGTCTTTAGTTTAAATCTACATTGCAGTTCACCACCCCCAAATGGGCTTTCAGAGAGGCTCACAGGAGATTCATATGTGCAGTAAGACTCAGGTCATATAACTCCCAACTGTCTGTCCATTGAAGTGGTTCCATGATGACATCTGAACCACAGGGAGGTCCTTATCTGGGCACTATAAAACAAGACCCAGGCCATAACCAAGCTCTCTTTTGCTACACTGAGGAGCCCGGTCATCATCTGTGGCATATGTATCTTGCTCCACAAACCTATTTCTTGCTCTTGCTCTATAGTCCTATCTTGTTCCCCCTCAATAAATTTCATCTCATGCTTGCCTTGCTTTGGTGTGTCTGGTCATTCTTCAGCAAAGAGCATACCAAGAACCAAGAACACAGAACGAGATTGCCAACCCAATACTTGCAAAATAGTGCCCAATCATTAACTTCTAAAATTCGTACTTGTGCACTGGATCATGAGTTTCTAGAAGTCAGGAACATTTGTTGTTTATTATTATCTCACAAAAACTAAACAGGGTGTTAAGACACATACTATGCACTCAATATTTTTGTTGTTATTGTTGAATAAATGAATATAGGGCATTTAAAAATACTTATTTGAGACATAGAATTAATGGTTAATTGGAATATAGGTAAAGAGTTTTTGATCCTAAATTCAAATTATTTCACTTGAGGTTTGTCTTGGAAAATTCAAAACTAAGTAAAAATCTAAAGCAGCTCTATCACAACTTTCTTTAAATAAACTTTATTTGGCATTGTTGCATATTTACTCTATATACCTTTCTATAATATTTCTAATGGCAGAATCGTTATTCTATTGAATATACAAATAGTTTTTTCACTTATATTTAAGTAAGACAATAACCATAATTGGAAAACAGTTGTTGCAAACTAAATAATATATTAATGTACTGAAACTTAATAAAAAAAAATAGTTCAAATTCTGACTTAGAAATTTAAGTTTGAAATACCAATGCAGAGTATCTATCAGGACTGATGTAGTCATTCCAACTTTCCTGTCAAATTTCAATGGAAAATCAGAAAATGATGACAGAGAAATGTGAGAGAAGACAAAGACTGATGTCCAGCCCAATGAAGGGATTTCTTGTTTCTGCAGGCCCTGTGAAGTTGAACTGAGAATCCCAGTCAATGGACAGGTGTCTATTGATCTGATGTTAGGGAGACTCTTCATTGTTTTCCCTGTGGCCTAAACTAAGGAGAAGATACACATGGTATTAGCCAGCTATAGGAATACATTGGATTGGGGGAAGGGTAGCCTTACAAGAATGATATTTGCATGATAGTACATAATCCCATCAAGTTAACAACTCAAATTTGGGCAAAAACAAGAAAGATGGTAAGAAAGTAAATTCTGTGCTCTATTATTGTTGCTGTTGATGTTTTTCATTAACTGCCATTCTGTACAAAAAAGAAAGGAATTTAACTTACACACAGGGGTATAGGGAAGAGAACATTGTACATTCTCTACACAGAGATTAGTTGGCAAAATTTAACTTTAGTTATATATGTGCTCCTTAGAGGATGACTAATGAGTAAGAAAATAAAACTGAACTCATGGAAATATACCGCAGTCTGATAAAGAGGAAACTCTATCTTGAAAGTGAAAGGGAAAATGTACCTTTTAAAAATGATTTATTGTTGTAGTAGTTTAGGAATCTATGTGGTATTTTAATAAAATTCAAGAAGGCTCAACTAAGAGTTGCAGACATAACGAAAGAACATCTTTGGGATTAAAAAAAAAAAAAGAAAAAAAGACCACAGACATTGTAAGTACAGAAACCAGCTAAAAGAAAGGAGTTTGATTTTACAGTAGAAAGCAGAAATTGAAGTTCCAAGGATAAGCTATAGAGAAACAAACAAGCAAAATTATTCCCAAGGAAGGGGAAAAACTCAGCAGTAGGAGTTTGGGATCTTGCCATTAGTTCTGTTCCATAAATACGATTCAGCCACTCAGACTCCAGTTCAATAGATCAAATTCTGAGCTGATAATTAAATGAGCTCCCCGAGGCCCATGATTTTATCTCCCTTGTGTCCCATGGTCTCTCTGCTTCAATCAGTTAAGATGGAGTTGAATGTGATCTTGTGGATTGCAAAAAGCCATAGGTAGTGACAAATACTCTTAAAAGATGTTGACAGAAATGAAAGAGCAGTTGTTCTAGCATGTCCCAACTCATTGGCAATCAGTAGCACTGTAGACAACAAAGAGTATAATTAACTTTGCATTCAAAACAGTGATGTGGAGGAGTGATGTACGATGATGCAAATGAATGATTTTTTAAAAGATTAAAAAAGATACAAAATATGAAAAATGGTGAGAAATGTCTATTCAAAGAATGCCAAGTACTCCTGAAGAAGAAATAACAATTGTAACAGTAGCAATAATGAAACACATTCATAAAGAGACTTGATAAGCTTAAATAAAAACATTAAAAATAACAATCCGATAAACTTATATTATTGGCAAAATTAATGAAACAAGATTTGTATTAAAAAATAACAGGTTGTTTTTTTTTTTTTTCAAATTTAAGGATAAGGAATAAAATAATTCCTATGTAAATTTAGGCAGAAAGAGAACGTGACCTAGGAAGAATAAAAAGCCACCATCCTCTGACTTCTGCAATACCATTCTAATGGCCATAACTCAACAGAGAAAATTCTCTTTGAGATTTGAAAGACAAAGCTTGTGATTGTGTATTTATTCCCAGAAACTGATCTTGTTTGCCAGGTCCACATTGTACAAATATATAAAACAGAAAACACACATTGCAAAAACAATATGACAATAAAACAATAAATAAAGTGGAACAATATGACAGATATAAAACCAACTTATTGGTTATGACAATGAATATAAATGTTTTAGCTTGTCTACTAACAAAGATTCCTAGATTGTATTACAATTCTAAATAGACAAGCACAATTCTTTTGTAACACCCCTAAAATAAAATAACCTGAAGTATGAATGTGCTTAATCAATTAAAAGCTGAGCCAAAAGTTGCCTAATTCCTCACCCTTTATGTCCAGATAATCTCCATTGGCAAATAAACCCTATAGCAAAACTATTTCCTGTTGCATGTAGTAAAATCACTTCTTTGAGACAACTTTTATGTTTCTTCTCACCATTCCTACCAAAATCTGATTTATATGCCTTTTATCTGTGTTTACATGGTATCCTCTATTGCATTTATCCTAACACTTAGTGTACAGCATTTCATTTTCTTTTGTAGTGACCACCTCCTGTAGTGCCTCTCCTCTCATCTCCACAGTTACAGTGGTGGCTTCATTAGCAGCTATGTTCATGCAGTAGGACCAGTCTCTCCTGGCCATGACTCAAGAAACTTCCCTGAAAATATCAGTTTGGTAGCAAGAAAGTTATCTGCTTTCTTAGGGACACTGGATCTGTGGAAGGCTTGGTTGCTTTTTTTTTTTTTTTTTTTGCCTAATAAACCAAGGAGTGAGGGCAGAAAAATATGAAGGGAGTCAACATGCAAAGAGAAACAGAGATGAGGGGTGAGGAAAGTGCTCTGATGATGTTTTATCATCTGATTCTTCTCTCTCTGGCTCAAGTCCTTCACTGCTTTTAGGGTTTATGAAATCTATTCTACCTTATAACAAAGTTCCATTTTTACTTAGTTGTTTTCCAAATGCTGGACTCATGATATTCTATAAGTTCTATCCAAACTCTTTTTGCTTTGCTTAGTATTAGGAACAAGCATATAGTCCTAGAACCCCACCTTAGTGTAGTGGGGGAACTCACAACGCAGCTTCTTACACACACACACACACACACACACACACACACACGCATACACACCCTTTAAACTGTTCTTCCAGTTCCCCATGGTTTTCATAATATCAAGGAAGATGAATTATTTAATAATCAGAAACATAGTTTTCCCCTTCCCCACATTTTTTTTTTTTTTTTTGCAAATCCAATGTGCAAGCATATCGCACCTGTGAAAGTTGATCATATGAAATGAGTCATTATTGTCATATCCAACTAAAATAGAGTCAAGAGTCCAGGAAGAAAGAATACTCAAGACACAAAACATTACTCTAAAAATGTAATTTTCTACAAGCCTGACTGCTGAAACTGCCTGCTGCTACCTGAAACCAGTTTTATCTAATAGCTAGTGAAACAATCTGCTCAACTCTAAGACTAGTTTTACCCACTGCCATCACACACCAATCAGAGCTCGCCACCTCCCCAAAATCCTACCAGGGCCAATGAACTTTGTGGAAGAGCAGTACATCGCATTTCTCCATTTTATAAAACCTCTAATCTTCTCTTTGTTCTTTGGTAGTACTGAGGGCCGCCTGGTCTGTGTGTATGACCCAAATTGCAATTATATCCTTCCAAATAAAATGCTGTAATTTTGGAGATCTGTCTCTATATTTTATTTGACTTTGACATGCATAGTTTTGGAATATAGGTCTAATATCCAAAAATCAATTGGAACATTTTATTACTTGTACTACAAATATAACTTTAGCCAATATTTATTTACAATGATTTAAGAACAGGCCCAAATCTTTGAGTTATCTTGTGTATTTATCTATAACGTATTTTACACATAGTAAAGCTATTTAAAAATATTGTTGAAAGAAAGATTGAGGTAGGTGAAATTTTAATTTAAAAAAATTATCCAGATGATAGAACAGTGGCTGACTTGAAAATATAAGTTTGTCAGAATGAAATCAATTCATGCTTAGGGATAAGAGTTTGGGGAAGAGATTTAAAGCCAGCCCTTCAGATGACATAGTAAATAAGATTTCCTAATTTTGGATCATCTTTGAGAGAGACTGTTCTACAGTGGATTTTCTTTGGACTTTAAAGAACTAACTGAAGAAAATAATTACAAAGAGATATTTACTTCAGAATAAGTGATATTAATGTGCTCCTTTATTTTAAACAATGCTGATGCCAAGACTGTAACTTTAGGGAACATAATAAGAGAGGAAGTTTCTCAAAAAGAGAAAGAGATAGTAACTTTGTAGACAATAGAGCCATCACTAATGAACAAAGACTTCTGTTTTTCCATTTTGTTAAGATTGAAAACACAAAACTTGCACATTTATAGAATATTTATTTATTAGTTTGAGGCCCAAGATTTTTAACATTCTATAACTTGTTATAGTTTAATTTTTTCTTCTTCTTTTTCCTTGAAATAATGTAGATTTCTATACAAGAATGAAATCTGCCACCAATGAGTTAGTGGGATCTTTGAATCAAGGTGTTGCCTTATTTCTCTCTGTTAGGTTCTTTCAGATAAATTTTAGAAGTTCCTAACAGCTCTAGTCAGAACTGTATTGTTTCAGAAGTACATTCCTTAGCACTTCTCTTTTGACATTCGTTTTGAGTGCTGTATTGCTCTGATGTGCCAGGCAAATAGAAAATATCTAACTGACAGATTGAATTGTTCATTGTCCTTTTTCCTAGCTCTGAAATTCGTGTGAAATTTGGTATGCAATTTAAGAAAATATGCAAGAAAAATTCTTCATAAACACTTGGCATTTTACTTCTTGCCAGTTTAGAAACAGTCTACTTCATTCCTAGCTATACTCATAAATATGTCATATAAGTAGTATAGGATCAAATGTCAAAGAAAATATAAACTGTTGTAAAATAAGTAGTAGTCTGGAAAAAAATGTTCTAGTTTTATCTTTTCCTCTAATGCCACGTAATATGATAGAAACTTCATGTATATCATTTCCTTTAAACTTTACCATAACCCTGTCAGTTAGGTATTTATACATATAAAATTGGGGCGCCAACTGTGCTTAGAGAGTTAAAATTATTCAATTAAGATTGTTAAAGTATTAATTAATGTATTCAAAAACCAAACCAATATCTCTTTAATTACAAAGTATGTGAGTTTGACTTTTTATGAGCAAATTAACTAAACTTATTTTGGGCTACATTTTTCTGAATGTGCCAATTTCATTGGAATGTTTTCTTATTATATATGTTTGTTAGACATCCAGTACAGCCTGAGAGGAAATATTTGATGCATAATACAATTTAATGTTTTTAGACTTTTACTTAGGTACTATATGAATTAAAATCAAATAAATAAAATGGATGTTATTTAAATGAGAAATAAAAAATTAGAACATGCCTGATAAGTGATAATTACCAAGACTTCAAACTTTCTGATGCATATTTGTCCATTAAAAATTTCAAGAAAATGCATATAATTATTATTAGTTTAGTAGTATTTCTCAAATTGCTCTTGCCTTGTATCATTAGAAGAGTGAACTCTATTAAACAAGCATATTTCATTAATCTACTGTTAGAGAAATCTCATAGTTGCTAGTTTTTAAAAGTACTAGCCTCTGGCTTGGGGTGGTGGCTCACACCTGTAATCCTAACACTTTGGGTGGCTGAGGCGAGAGGATTGCTTGAACCCTGGAGTTTGAGGTTGCAGTGAGCTGTGATGACACCACTACACTCTAGCCCAGGCAACAAAGCAAGACTCTGTCTCTAAAACTAAATAAATAAAAGTACTAACTTCTAAATGGGTACAACTGTGATAGCTATTAATTTTGAATAAACATTTTTGAACATTGATTTAATCCATATTTAAATATGGTTAAGGAATCAACATCTCAGAAAAAAAAAAACTATCCAATGTTATTACTGAAAAACCAATTGTAATACAGCTATATCTCAGATTTTTTCTTTCCTTCACTCATTTCCTCAAATACACATATTGAATAGTTCCATTTGCCACATTCTGTGTCATATGCTAGAGCATAATGAAAAGTGAGGAAAAGTGATGCAATCCCTACCCTCATGTGGTTTATGTTCTAGTTGGGGGAGGTAAGTTGATGAATCTCACTGCATGGATATAGAGTGTGCTCTTTGAGACCACATCAACGAGGAACCTGATCAAGATTTTAGAAAAAATTCTTAAGTAAGTGGGGATTGAGTTGAGGTCTAAAAGACGAGTGTGTATGGTATATAGTTCTTGTTAAGAAAAAGGATAGAGAAAGAGATTGTTCCAGAGAGAGGGAGCACATATATAAAAGATAGACCGTAAGTTACAGAAAGGGAAGTCAGGGTAGGTAATGTCATGCAGAGAAAAATGGGACAGCTTCAGCATGAGGCTGGAGAGAAGATACTTTGCAGACCAGAAGGCCTTGAGACTTACATGAAGGGTTTTATACTATAACCCATGGAAATTCCTTTAAGAATGTGGCATGATTAGATAAAATATTGGAAAAGATTTAAAGAATGATTTATACAGGAGCTACATTTTAAAGAAGGAGGCAATTAGCAGGCTATTGTAGCAGAAAGAACAAATATAAAGGTGGTATTGATAAAGATAGTGGGAGTAGAGAAGAAGTGATGTGAACAGATTTAAGAAATATTCAAGATAAAATACAACTTGGTAATGGATTGTATATTTACAGCAGTAGAGCATTTTACAAGCTACCATGAGAAATGCAAAGAAGAAATGATATATGTTTTTGCACTTAAAATAATGTGATAAATTTTAGGTCGGAAGACATTAACTTCAAAATTGAGGCAGTTATACAAAAGGCTGATGAGTACATGAAAAAGTACTCAATAGCATTAGTCATGTACATCTTCTGATTTTTAGATACTTGGATTGTGAAGAAAGTAACATTCTATTTTCTATATGTCTATAAGGGAAGGGAATATCTTTGTGGGAAATGTACCACTTAATACAGAGAGAAACAGGAACCATTTGAAGAAGTATTTGAAGATATAGGCTAAGTGCTTAATCATGAATATGGCTCCAGGTTTTACAGTGAAAGAAATGTCATAGGAGAATTAAAGAAAAAACATCAGGAAGTGGAAAATAATACTGAAATTAGAGCTCAGAATATGATAGATTATACTAATGGTACCCATATCAGATGTTAACAAGGAATCCACTAATGTGGAGTAAGTCCTATTAGTCACTCGGATAAGGGTGTGCGGGCTCTTGAAACTAACAGTACCCACAGCACAATTGTGTCCTAAAAGGAAGACCCAGATGTTTTTGTTTAAGACCAGATGATCCATTCCTTTAGTTTCGCTGGTGTCAGAAGGTGAAGGAAGTTCAGCCTGAACCACAGAACAAGCAACTTGGAGCCACATGGACTTCGAAGTAGAATGTTTTCAGTAATCAGAAGCACTTCTGTGTTGTATATTGTGTTGTTTTGACCATTGATTGTATGGTTCATCCATTGGATGAAATAGCCATGGGGCAGTCTCCACTTTTTTCTCACCACTTCTTATTCCCAATCTAGAGGGTTTATGGATAATGTTCTACAAAATAATTGGCTTATAAATCCCATTTTTGTGTTTCTCAAGGAATAACCTGATGAAGACAGTACAAACTCAAATATTTCTCTTGAGGTGATTTCTTAAAGCAAGGATCAAGTATTCATTGCTTATGGCATTGCTACATGATTGTAGACCATAAAGTAGTACCTTTTTCTTTCTTCTGGGAATCACTATCCCAATCCAATTGTTTAATATAATGCCACATGTATCACAGGTACCAGAAATTGAATTGTTGAAATCACGCTCCTTTAATCCCATTTTTGAAAATTGAAAGATGCAATAGAAACTATCAGCCATTCATCAAAGGCAGTGATATTTTCTTTGTTACTTCTTTTATGAGTTTAAAATATTTAAATATTTTAAAGAAAATAAATAGGTAGTAGAGCAGAATGCAGAATTTACTCTATAAGACATGACACAATACACAATTTGTGTTTGAAGTAAAATGCTTTCATTCTTCAAGGCTATTGTAGATGTTTCAGTGAGGAATTATGTAGCGGGATTGTAGATGGAATTATTACAAATACAACCTCATGTTATTTAGGCTAGCCTGGTTGGAAAATGGTTGCTATTTTTCAGTACAATTTCCTTAAATGGTGTTTTAGTGTTTTTTTTCTTCCATATTGCAGCTTCCTTATCCTCCTTTGCTGCTCTAGAAGCTACAAACATATCTAAGGGAAGTAAAGGTAAGAAGTGAAGATACCATTTCAGAAGCATATCAGACGTTAGCAGACATATAGATAAGACAGAAGAGCAAAAATGCTTGCTGAAAGATAGCAAGTCCAAATGGGGATGTGATAAATTCATTCCATTTCTAGGCAGGCAAAAATCACTAGGAGCTTCTTATTAGTAATGGAAAATTCCAGTACTAATACAACCAAATTATCTTTGATGTTCCACAAAACTCTTGAATGCCACGTAGAACCCAATTAACAATATCGTATTTTGGGAAGGGATGTATCCCGTGCTGGAGGTTTGCCTTCACTCTACATTTAAGTCAACCTGTCTGGTCCTCTGCACAATGATGCAAGGTCATGCAGTGAATGACTGTTGGTCAATATGTGGGCACTGACTTGTTTCTTAAATTTGTTCCCTGGTATAACTTTCTGAAATTTAAATGCATTTTTCCTCATATCCTGCAGGTATTGTTCAAACAAAATATGTCTAATTTGACACTCCCTCATCCAATTCTAAATTTCTTTGCTGGCTTGCTTTTTCGGATCTCATAGCAGCTCAAAATTCCATGAGAGAGATAGGGAAATGTCTGCAGCCCTCTTGGGTCTAAACACATAACACCACTATCCCAGTCTACAACTACCACATAATGATGGCAAGAGTCTTCTCTGTTAAACTTTCTTCCTTCCCGTACTTCTTCCTGTGTCTGAGGCGTGGGTCCTGACCACTGTAGTTCCTTAAGAGTAAAAGTAAAAATAGATTAAGCCTTTTTCCAGGATTCATTTCTGGGAAATTGGAGGAAGCGCAGTGGCCCTTATAATATTTAATGCTCCTGTTTGCTCTATGCCCACGTTTCTCTTTTCCTCAGTTAGGTGGGTCTTAACATAATTAGGAAAAGAGAAGGCAGCACTCATTATAAGATTTTTTTTCACTATTTGGTTTGTTTTTTAGATATATCAGGCTTAAATCTATAACCACAACATTTTAACTCAGAAGTTAATTTTCGCTCAGATGTTTTCAGATCCCTCTGTGACAACTTCTATTGGCCTCATGCCTCATGACAAAAATGAAAAGTGAGAGACACAGTGAGTAGTGTTGGAGTAAAGAACGACTTCAGTTAATATATCAATATATTTTCCTACCATATCTTTATTTTTTTTCTGAGTATAAAGTGCACTATGTGTAAATGCTTAATTTCACAGGCTATGTTTTCTGGGAATGACTGATGAAACAGAGAGAATTATTAATAAAACTCATCAAAAGACCCAGTGCATTTTGAGTAATATTTTGAAGCTAAGAGGAGCAGCATTTTACTTTCTAGAATAAACTCTTAAATGGCATTATGCTAACTCCTCTTGACAAAAGGCTAGTTCTTGGCTAGAAGAGAGTACCCCAAGGAAAACATGGATTTATGTGCCTGTGGGTACCCAGCAGGAAATTCTGTGGAAGCCATTTGAGGCCTGACAAGCATCTCTGAGCATCTGCTGGGCTGGAGTGTAAAGTCAGAGAAGAATATAATGGTCATGATATCTCCTTCTACTTCCCAGAGGATTTCAAACCAAAGAAGACAGACACTGCAGGGTCCCTCAACTTCCAGAGGACAATTTTGTGTGGAATCCACTTAACACATTCAGTAATTTAGCTCTAAGCACACAAATGCATGCCTATGTTAAACTTTGGAACTTGCAGTGCTATTTTTTTCTTTCTCTTATTCCAGTTAACATTTTATGCTCTAGTTTATATTCCTTGAATTCATTTAAAATATTTTTGCATATTTATCTTTTTCTTTTAATCTTTTAGTCCTTTTGTTTTTACAATCTCATAGTTAATTGTTCTTCGTTGATTTATCTTTTCTTATTTTTTATAAGGCTTTTCTTTTATCTCATGTTTACTTTGTTCTTATATTACTTATTTACCTAGTTTCTTCTTATCACCTTAGGCTTTGCTTTAATTATTTCCTTTTTATGTTATCTATTTTTCATTTTAGTTTTTAATTTTTTCAACAGACATCTCCTTTCGATGTTAACAGTGGTTATTTATGATTGGTTGGTCTAGCATAGGTTCTTCTTTTCTGTTTCTTATCTATATTTTCGTTTATCTTAATATAACAACCAGAGAGTACTAAAACATTTGGGAAGAGAAGCAAGCTGAGCCTATCTGTTCTCTTTCTTCCCTGTCCATTTGGTTCTTTCTGCCTGTTACGTGGAAGGAGCGTCCTGTCTCTACACCCTCATATCTCTAAATCGTCATTTTAGAAAGACAGTGTTGTACAGTAGTTAAGGGCAGAGCCTTGGGGATAAAACAAACCTTGAGCCACATTAGAGTTGTGCTCTCGAGACTACTACCTGGTCTTTAGAACTTCAAATTTTCTCTTTTATAGTAATAATAATAACTTTCAAAGTGTGGGTGGATTAAGTCATATGAAATATATTAACTAAATTCTCCCTACTCTACTAATAGAAGGACTAGGATAAGAGTAACATTTAATTATGTTTCTAGAATGATGGCAACCACTCTGTTTATTTATTTATTTATTTAAAGACTAATCAAGTGCAGTAGTGAGGAGGGGGGAAAGAACCACTCTTTCTAAATTACCCACCAAAAACCTAAATCTACTCTCTGTTAAGCAACTAACATGGTTCTCCTTGTCTGTTATTTCGGGGCCAAATAGACTAGCATGCCAGTTTTGTTATTTTATTTACCTTCTGTTTTTTTTTTTTTCTTTCTCTTTAACTCCTGAATCTTTTTTTCTCACCTTGCCAAGGGAGAGACTTGTCTTTTAAATGATGTTTGAAACTCTGAATTTCTGGTAAAATACCCTAAAATAGATGAAATGTTACCTTTAAGCTGATTCCTCTACTCTTGTAATATTTGCCCACGTAAATTGACCACTGATTCCAGCTGGTGGTAATGGACAGCCACAGTCTCCTGACAGATTTTAACACTATTCTGCATTAACTGGCCATGTTTTTTACTTGGTCTCAAATTTCTCTCCTAGAAAGTTGTGGAATGAAATATTGGAAATCTAAATTCAAAGTTCCTAATCTATAACTTTAGAAGTTGTCCAGAGCTCCTCTTTCTGATTTCATGTCTCTCCTAGTTGGGGCAACGTAATTGTTAGAATAGCAGATAATATTGTATGTGAATTTAACTTTGGTTTCCCAAGAAAATGGTGCTGCATGGAGTTCACTGGTATCTGTTCTGTATCAAGAACTATGCCAGTTCTTAGAGTGGAAATATGGTCAATATAAATATAGACTGAACAAATTACTATCAATTATTTTTAGATCATTTAGTCTCAATGTGAGCTTGTTTCAACATATGTTGATTCTTCCCATTAAAATGGAGGCTGTGTCTTAACATTTTTTATTTTAAGATACAGTCGTATGGCCTAAAATGTGATTCTCTGGAAAAAGCATTAAATCATATCTATGTAGCTTGGGAAAGTCTATCTTTTGCAAAGCTTAACAGATCATTTGGTTGCATAGGTCACACACATTGTTAATTGGCTTATATCCTAAAATGTACTGTTTTATTTTATTTAACTGAAGGTGTTTTTTTTTGTTTTTTTGTTTTTTTTTACTTATGTCAAACAAGTCTTGGGAATAATTTAGATATTTTGCATGCACCGATACTTGTAATTGTAAAATAGTTTGGATTTTTCATACAAGGGTGATAATCCATTTCATTTTACTCCAGATGTCAAAATATGA
>NW_012135192.1:759347-761043 GCF_000956105.1 Propithecus coquereli | reverse complement strand
ACTGAGGTATTTAAAATGTTAAATAGCTCGTTTGTTATTTGAACACATTTTTATCTTTTTATCTGTGTGACAACCCTTCTTCTAATTCTCTGTATTTCACTTAGACTACTTTTTCTATACTCTTGGTTATCCGTCTTCCTTTGTCTTCCCCTGACTACAGATGCATTCCAAATTCCTGTCCTTGGCCTTCTTTCATCTATATTTATAGTTAATTACATCTTTTCCACAAATTTTCCATAGTTGCTCTATAGATGACCTTTTTAACAAATTGTAAAAAATCCTCCGATTGCCTACAAGGCACCTGCCCTCCCCTCTGGCCTCTTTCCTGCTATCGCGCTCCTATTCTCTCATTACTCACCTAGTTTTGGCTTCCTTCTCTTCTTTGAATGTGCTAAGATTATTCCTGTTTTAGAAATTTTGAATTAATTTCTTTGCCTGGCTTTCTCTGCCCCCAGAATTTTCTATGACCACGGTGCCTTAATTGTCAAAAACTTTTTTAATAATTAAATACGTGATAAGACCAGTCCCTTACAATCATTCTTTTCCAAAGGATGTGGGCTAATGCCATTGTTTATTTAATATATGGACTATGGAGTTAAGTCGTCTACTTCCAAATCACAGGAAAAAAATTTATTGACTATTTTTATTAAGTTCACATAAATGTTATAGAGTAACAGATCAATCTAGGAAAAAATGGCATCTTCATGACGTTAAGAGGTATTTACATTGTTCAGGCTTGGTACATAGGTATGTGCGGATGCACATTTCTTCTTCGATGGTAGTTTAACATTTTCTTAAAAACATTTTCTTAAAAGCATGCATTTTTGAAGGTTATTTCTAGGTACTTATGTTTTCTTGTGGTGGTGGTTGCAGCTGCTATTGTAAATTTTTCCACTGTGTTACATACTTTATTTGATTTTATGAAGAATATTGATTTTTGTTTACATAGAATTTTTTTAAAAGTTATCTTTCTTTCTAAAATATCACTCTTACCAATGTGCTGAGTTGGTCTTAACTTTGGTATTCTCTTCCATGATGCTGTTTTCCATCATACAATGCTTAAATATCTCAATTAACTTAACTCTCACAAAGTCTATGAGACAGGCAATATTACTATCCATACTTCATAGATGAAGTAAACAGAGACAGAGAGAGAATAAATACATTTTCAAAGCTACATAACCAGTAAATAGAGTATACAGGATCCAACTCAATCAGGGTGACTCCAGAAACAGCTCTGCAACTCTAAACAGTATTTCACATGTAGTTCTGTTTTTTCAGCTAGCTTCCTCCCAAATACTGGGAAGCTGATGGGGTGTCTTAAGTATCTGGGCAGAACACGACTTGCTTCTTTCGTGACCTCTCTGGTATTATACAAAGCAAACAACAAGCAGTCAGACTGGAAGAAATTCACAAACCAAAATATAAAGGACTTTTTAGAAAAACAAAATCCACTATTTTAGTACCTTTAATTTTTCCTAGAAAAATAAGTTTAATTTCATTGAAAGTGAAGAAAAGTGGTGCTGTTACTTAGAAATAAATAGTAGGGTGATCTTAGAGATTGAGTTGCATGATTCAGAAAATAGCGTGGCGATAAGTGCAGCAGTTCTGTGCGCAGAGTTCAGCTCCCTTCACCTTGACTGGTGTGTCTAGCCCTCCTCTCTCCAACCTTTAGCAAGTGGGTAGACTCTGAGCT
>NW_012135192.1:758036-759297 GCF_000956105.1 Propithecus coquereli | reverse complement strand
ATAAACAGCAGATATACATTTCCCAATAATTTTTCTGTTTCTTTTGTTATTAATATATTCCTCATGTCATCTCCTACATGGCCAAGAAAGTAGATAATTACATAAAAGATAAGACCCATTTTGATTTCCAGATTAATTTATTCCAAAATTGTTAAAACATGGCATAACATAGTTTCAAGTTATGTTTTGCTAGAAGTTTCCCTGTTGCAATCATTCTAGAATTCACATTCGTTCCATCTGTGTGGCTCCATTATCTCTTAGCACCTTGCAATGCTCTGAATTGAGCCAACCAGAGGGAAAAGAGAGTGCATAGAGGAACCTCTACTGCCAGTAGAAGTAAGCTAAGAAGTGATAGATATCACTTCCACTCATGTTGTAGCCTGATGCTGAATGGGAGAATGGATTTGGAAGTCAGCCATGTACCCAAGATATCCCTGAATAAGAAGCACTGCTTGTCATGCACAAAAAACAATGGTGATCTAGCACCTCTTCTATTATCCTGGATAAAGCTGGAACCCATTTTACTAAGTGAAGTATCCCAAGAATGGAAAAACAAGCACCACATGTACTCACCATCAAATTGGTATTAACTGATCAACACTTAAGTGCGCATATAGTAATAACATTCCTCGGGTGTCGGGCAGATGGGGGGGCGGTATATTCACACCTAATGGGTGTGGTGAGCATCATCTGGGGGATGGACATGCTGGAAGCCCCGAGTCAGGTGGGGCAAAGGCAATATATGTAACCTAAACATTTGTACCCCCGTAACATGATGAAATAAAATAATAATAATAATCAAAAAAAAGCAAATTTTGCTACTGTTTCCTTCCAACTGCATAAAGAAAACCATGCCATTGCTCTAAAAGAAGTTCTCAAAGTGGAGAACAAGGTATCAAATCATTCCTTTGATAATCCACATATTTTCTCTTCCAAAGTATAGAAATTTTAAAGTATTGATAAAACCAGATTTTTTAATAAACTTAAGTGGTGTCCCATTTTACCAGTGAGAAACCAAGAACATATACAGAGAAGGAAAATGGCTAAAATAATTCCACCAAAACACACTAAATATAATAACTGAGAAATAATGGTTATAAAAAATTAATTATTCAGGAGATTAGAGGTTTGATAGTAACTAGTAAACCATCTTTTTTATATAGACATTAGATTTTTATCATCACTATGACAATAAAATTTTATTTATCTGTGTTTTTCCTGTTTCAACACTAAATATAATAACTGAGAAATAATGGTTATA
>NW_012135192.1:744269-746666 GCF_000956105.1 Propithecus coquereli | reverse complement strand
GCTATTTTTACCGGATTATTGACCTGTTTCCTCAATGGAAATATCTGCATTATTTGTTATATAATAATGCCGGGTAACAACTAGCCACAAAACTTCAGTGGCGAACAATAATAAATGTTTATTTTTGTTCAGCAGTCTGCAGATCAGCAGATTGTTTCTGCTAGTCTGAGTTGACCTCAGCAGGGCTTCATGGAACATCTGCAGTTGCCTGCCGGTCAGCTGCCAATGTGCTTTCTCACATGGCTGGGTCCTCAGCTGGGACACCTGGCCTGGATCAGCAATCATCTATGTGCGTCACCTTCCAAGAGATCAGTGTAAGCACATCTTCATGGAGGAAGCAGAAGACAAAGATAGAGAGTGGACACATGCAATGCCAGCACACCATCACTACCACTACATTATGTTGGCTGAAGCAAGTGTCCAGACCAGCTGAGAGTCAAAGGGTAGAGAAATTTTCTCTACCATTATACGAGAGGAGCTGCAAAGTCAATTTTCAAAGGATATGGGCACAGAGAAAGATCAACAGTTGTGGTTCTTTTTGTAATCGACTACTGCAGTCTACATCCTAGCCAGTACGGTCACAACCTTTTCATCTGCAAAATACACTCATCCCTTGAAAACCACCAGATTCTCATTATATCTCACCACCACACTCAGAAGACCATGGATGTCGTAATCTACATTAGGTCTGGATGTTGATGCTGATATGCAGTTTGTCTTAACCTGAAGAACTAAAAAGACAAGTTATCTGCACCCTCACCCCAAACACCTAGCATATAAGGACAACACACAGACAGATTAACTGCTAAGGACCCTCTCATTTGAAAAGAGAAAGAATGGGAGGCATATAGCAGTCTCTGACAATTCTGAAATCCAGGTTTTGCTAGAATTGCTGTTCTAGGGGTTGTTGATATTCCCTGATTAGTTTCTAGTTCTGCAACTTGGGAATGTCTCACTTGTCCATTGTTCTCCATTTGACTTTGCTCTATGGGAAGTTCTTCTTTTTTCCATTCTGCTATTTGGCCATTTCTGAAGGGAGCATAGAATATATGTCCTTTGATATACTTCTGTTTTCTCAATCTGATTCGTGTAATTTAAACATGGGATTGTAATGGTCTTTTTGTATTTGTTACAATTTCAGTCCCTTTTGGAAGAGGCTACTGGCAAATTTGCCAATTGCAATATTCTATTTAACAGAATCTACCAAGAGTAACATAAAACATTCTTATCAAGGCAGGTCTTTGTCCTCAAGCAAGTCAGAGCTACTATGACCATGTCTGCCTGCTATAAGATGAAAACCCTGAAGATTCCTAGAATCCCTCTTATCCACTTGAAAATGTATACTGTGCAATGACTTAATTCTTTCAGAGGCCTTTCAAAGGGTGTCACAGCCAAAAATTTAATTTGATCTTTGCCCTGAAGCCATTGTGTACTGTAGCAAACGTTTTGTGGCTTCACAACCTAGGTATATTCCATAGCTTTATTTGCTAACTACCAAGTTCTGACTCCTTTTTCTTTCCACTAAATTCTGTTTGTCAGTGTTGGGCCAGGTATTTTTTCAGCTCATGTCTTTCTTATAGTACCTCATGCACAACAAATAAGAACCATTGACACTGTCATCATGAAACCTGACAATCTCATGACTCGAAGTGCAGGGATAGTGTAGTTCAATTTAAAAATTATTTCTTCCATGGCCTCTGAATTTTAAATCATGTTTACATAGGTCTTTTCCACACTCAGCTTATTAGAAAATGCCCCTATGTCTTCTAGAATTTTTATGGTCTTATTTTTTGAATTTAAACATTTGATCAATTTGGCACTCATTTATTATATATTATAATACGTGAAATCTTCTTCTTCCTCCTCCACTTCCTCCTCCTTTCTTTGCTTTTCTTTCTTTTCCTTCTCCTTCTTTCTCCCCAATGGCCACAGTGGTCAGAACACCATTTCTTAAATAGCTCATTCCTTTCTCCCTGATTTGAGATGGCTCCATAATAACAACTAAAAGCACATTCTCATTTGGACTGTTTCTGGACTTTCTTCTATTCATCTGTCTTTATGTGTATGCTCTACAACATCCTGCTCTAGTGTTGACACTTGCTAATGTGTTTAGTAGCTGTTAGGGCCAGTGTCCATTCTTGACTCTTCTTGATGAGAGTTTCCTCCTTTTTACTTTGCTTGCTTATGGTTCTATTCGATTTCATAAAAACTCTCCTAATTAAAAAAATGGTATTTTATAGATTAATTCATTTGCAGACAATTGAAATCACCATCATATCTAAGAATATGATATAGTTTTGCATATAGTTTTGTAAGAGCATCAATTTATTCTCCTCAGTAGTTTCTTAAATTTTTCTTCACATAAGTTTTAAGTATTTCCTTTTGATATAATTCCTA
>NW_012135192.1:728665-740363 GCF_000956105.1 Propithecus coquereli | reverse complement strand
TGTGTGTGTGTGTGTGTGTGTGTGTGTGTATGGCTAGCCAGGGTTGCATAGCCATCACACTAGAGAGCTAGAACTAGAAACCAATGCCTTTGCTCTATAGGCAACATTTTCTTGAAAAATGCTCTAATTCCTTAAGATTATCTCTCAGCTATCCCTATACAAGCTTAGGTTCTTTTATTATCAATAACAAATAAATATTTTTAGGGGAAAATCATTGCTAATAATCTTATCCATAGACAGATTTGTTATCCAACATTCCAATACTGATTAAGGTTTTCTTTATTGAGTTAAATCATCTAAAACTGTGTCACTCTCTAGTTTATCCTTTCTTTAAGTATATCTAATTGAAGTTTCTTGAATGTGGCCTTATTTGATTACAAATAAATTAATGTGGGCTTCCAACATGGAAAGGTTCCCCACCCCTGGGTTATCCTATTAAAAAGGAGGGCTGAGATTGTGATAGATCTATTTTATTATCTTAAGAAAATATTTACAGGCCTAGAGATTCTGGGAGGACCAGTTCCTTCCTCTGTTTTCAGAGGAAGTGTTAGTTCAGAGAAAGCCAAACTCTCCTTACTCTCCAAACTCTCAGTCACTTTGCACATATATTCAATTGATGACATCTTAAACACATATTAATCATAATGTGTTAATAGTGCTCCATGGAGTCTATGTAATACAACATTCTCCCCCCAATTTTGAGCAACTATTATTCTGCTTCCAAGAGTTGGCTGAAAAAAATGGGGAAAAAAGGAAAGGGCCATGCTCACAAATGAGTTTCAGTTTTGTGTTTAAGTATAGTGGTGTTTTGAAAAGTGGTTGGTCATCTGATAACCTTATGATTGGGTTAGCAAGACAGACATCAAATGGAAGACTCTTAAAGAATACAGAACCCAAGCTAGCAGGACACACAAAGAGAAATAAGTTTTTGCGCTTTAGGAAACTCACGTTGCAACTTCACAGCTGATAAATGATAATCTGTTTAGAGGAATGACTCCAAAATCAAACAGGCCAGGAATGGGCAAATTCTATGCTTGCATGCCATATGTCTTCTCCATGTGTTCCTGTGTTTCAACACAACAGAACAAAGATTAAAAAATATAAACACTTTTTACTTTCTTAAAAAGTTTTTCGCTGGGAAGGAAATCACAAATATGACAGATTATTTGAAGACTTTGTGATAGACCCATTAACATTCTACTATGAATCACTGAACAGACTGCATTAAGGCACCTGAGAATGTACACACCAATCTTAGAATAAAATTAACAACAGATTGAACTTGAATAGCATTATGTAAAAAAATAAAATAAAATAAATGGTGCTCCTTTGTCCACAGGCTAATTAATAGCTTTGGGGGGTTCATATTTTCCCATAAATTATTTAATTTGTGTCTTTAATTCATATATTGTCTATTATCCTAAGTTGCAGATCACTGGTTTAAAATTAGAATGTGACATTTTAAATAACATCCATAGATGTTATAGAAAGTAAACTAATATGTCTTTATTAGTCCTTGAGAATCAATTTCAAAAGCCTTTAGATTCTGATGAAAATTATGCAAATTCCTGCATACTGTCATCCTTATAGTTTATGTTAATTTGACATTAATGTTAGCTGCCTATCATACTAACAATAATCTATCTGAACTAGCAGACTGGAATACCAATTACTGAAATGAGTGGAGCTCATCCTTGAAGTTTCTTCTCTCTGTTGCAAGTAGACATATGTCAGCACACAGGGAATAGCACAGATGTATCAAAGTCTTTCAAGTAACCAGGCATCCTTGTGTGATGGAGCAGGCTGTGGTTGACATACTAAATCTTAAAAAGTAAAAGAAGTCATTTTGTATTGAGAACAAAAAGAGCTGAAAGAGAGAAAGATTGATGTGAAGATATTCTTACATATTTAGAGTCATTACAAGAAAATGTTGGCCAAGTACAATCTTTAGTTTTGAAATCTTTATTTTACAATGGATTACTATGTATTTTATTGAATTTGCTTGTGAAGAATTCAAGATTCTAATTGATTTTTTCAAATGAGGGTTTTTTAAGTCTTTTTTGATTCTGGTTGCTGAGTGTGAATTACCTCAATTTGGCTTACAATGAAAGTAAAAGTTTATAAATAGGAAAATGACTTTTGCCATTCAAGGCACATTGTTATTTGTCTTCAAAGAGTTTACTGGAATCTATGAATTTTTGTGCATGTCTTTTCCTATAATGATGGCATTTTTTATGTTAGACTTAAGTTGAATAACTAAAAACTTCTTGAATAATTTCTCCAATTTTTCTTCTTTCATATACTGTGGGAAATGCTAATATAAATGATTTCAAGAATATATGCCAAACATAAAATCTCTTTGTAATTATTCTGATATCTATTTTATGATAGTTAAAAGGTTACTTAAACATAATATCTATTTGAAATAGTTACACATTATGGTGTATCTTATATCATTAGCAAAAGTTTTATATCCATGGTTATTCATTTTCTTTGTTTTTCCAAATAGATTATAAGGTTCTTAGGATTTAAGACAAGGTCTAACTCTTTTTGTTCTCTCCACAATGCTTGAGGCAATAAAAATTCAATTGTTTTCTACACAAATTATGACATAATCATATAAATGGGTAAGGAACAATTATAATGCCTCACCTGACTCATCCCCCTCAAATGTACAGTAGCACATTAATAACTATTATTACAAAGTATATGGAAGGTAGATGATTAGGACAGACATGAGAAGAAAGAGTAAAATGATAGATTGGGGGAGGTATTTCACGTATCTGGACTGAAAAAATTGATCTTTCTATAACTAAAAATTAACAAGACGCTATCCATTAGGAAAAGTTTTACTAGGATGGTGAAAAGTTTCCTGGGATAAGGAATATTCTTGCCACAACAGACATTTTTTTCTCCACTCATTGAGTTTTATGAAGGTGCACAGTCATTGAGTAAGAATGGGTATTAATGTATAATCTATTTTGTGATATATTTGAACATAGACAGTCAAGAGGATCACATAGCAAACATCCATATACAGTTTCCCTGGCTAAACAACTACCTACATTTGCCACATTGCTTCATTTTTTGCTCAAGTATTTTAACATAATTACAAACATCATGATGATTCTTCCCTTAAATATTTCAGTAAGCATCACTAAAACTAAGGACATTTTCCTATATAACAGTGTCATTTGCACAGCTGGCAAAGTTGATAATAATTCTCTATATTATCTAACATACACAAATTTCGTAATAGAGATTTTAGATCATTGCATTTTGATTTATAATATAGAAAGTTGTGTCTGACCATTTTTCTTCATTTATAAGGAGAGTAAGCCCATGTGTCTGATGGATGGGTCTGAAAATTCTCCATCAACTAGGTGGTTTTGCAGGGAGGGTTGAAAGGCCTTAGGCTGAAACCTGTGATAACATGAAGGTACCCCTCACCCTCTGTAAGTGATGGCAATAAATAGACTGTGGCCTCTACTGCCCAGCTCTTTTTTATTTTTTTTATTTTATTTATTTATTTATTTTTTTTGAGACAGAGTCTCACTCTTTTGCCCGGGCTAGAGTGAGTGCCGTGGCATCGGCCTAGCTCACGGCAACCTCACACTCCTGGGCTCAAGCAATTCTTCTGCCTCAGCCTCCCGAGTAGCTGGGACTACAGGCACGCGCCACCATGCCCGGCTAATTTTTTCTATATATTTTTAGTTGTCCGATTAATTTCTTTGTATTTTTAGTAGAGACGGGGTCTCGCTCTTGCTCAGGCTGGTTTCGAACTCCTGAGCTCAAACAATCCGCCCGCCTCGGCCTCCCAGAGAGCTAGGATTACAGGCGTGAGCCACCGCGCCCGGCCCCAGCTCTTTTTTAAAAATGTTAAGAAGTATTTTTGTTAAATAACATAAGGCTTTAATTTTTGAAAAGAAAGCTGGAGAATTATACTTCTACTGTTAACAGAGTGGTACCTGGTTGATAAATAAGCTGAGATTTTCTGTATCTAAAATTGCACATCTCACATTACACTCCTCCTTGCCTTTACATCAAGTTCAAACAACTTTTATTTTTAAAATATCCCTTACTTTTCCCCTCCTACAACTCTTCTCACATTTCAGCCCACTCCTTATCGCACTCTCTCTGCTTTATGAAAGTGTATTTTTTATTGAATTTTTCCACTGTTAAAAATGAGCACTCTCACTTCATTAACCCATTTTCACTAATAGTTCATTTATATGTTTGCCCTGATAACTATTTTCTCCCACAGATCTCTCCTTAAACATCTGAACTATTGTGATATTTTTGGACTAATCTAAAACATTAGGAAACTGTATGTTTCAGAGTGACCCTAAATGACACCCAATATTAAACTCCATTTGTAATTGGATATGGTAATATTTTCTTAATAACAATGCTTAGTCAGTCAATAATTATAAAGTGTATGATCTGTAGTTATTAGAATCTTGGTAATTTGCTTATGTAAAATGGAGGTTAAATCATTAACCTTGGTGTTTACCTAAAGATTATAAATGGACTTGCTTAGATTGTGAAGAGAATCAAATGAGATAGTGTAGATGAAAGTTATGTGTCAAGTGTATAATTCCATGTGTATGTCATTAACAATAATTTAAAATGCTTAATCGGGTTTTCTAAATGAAAAAAATAATCCTCTAAATAGCAAAAAATTCAAAGGAGAAAGCTAATTTCAGTCCCAGTATAGCTGTGAATTTGCTTGTTCTGAGCAGCTTGCTTGACTTCCTTTTCCACTTATGGAACTTTCTTGTTTAATTTCCCAATACGCTGTTGCCACTCCGACTACTCCAAGGATTTCTCTTCCAGCGAAGGACCTGGATCTTCTTTCTGCTGTACCTAGTCTGATAGATAGATAGACAGACACACCTAACTATAAGATTGTAAATTTGCATCATCTGCATTCCACTAATTAGCTCAAAACTAATCATGATTTTATATAGCCATTTTTTTAAATTTGCATTTTGATCAACAAAATTTTGTTAACTGAGCTCTGTGTCAGATGTATTAAGAAGATACCTTCCTAGACTCATCGAATCATACTAGCTTGCTATTTTTTTCACATAAATCTGGCTTTTTCATGAGTGTTCAATCTATAAAGAAATCAGTATAATTTTGTTGAATGAGGATATACCTATTTTGAAAAATACAATAAAATGTAGTTTATAAAGGAACTCTTTTAAGGAGGGAACTGTGGGAAAGTTCCTCCACAGATAAGATTGAACAAAAAATCATCTTAACTAGATTTGGCAACAACTTTCAACATTTTTATTAGGGTATAATTTGTCTCTTTACTTCTTTTCTTAGCAATGATATTTAAGTTAGATGTCTATATATCAATGTAAACTTAATTGAAATGTTTATTTTTAATTTTGTATTGTCTTGTTTTAGAGACATATCATAGCATTTATAATTAAATTAACCTAATATTTGCACAAGATTTTAAAAACTCTATTTGGACAATACTTCAGATGGCTAAATTGTTTTCATTCTTTGACATTGAGTTGATTTACTGTGGGATGAGGACACTTTAATTTGTCTAAAGTGCCCTTTCACAGTGTTCTACCAACTAAGTTAAATTGCCTCATAATATAAATAAGATAGGCTAACCAACATCACAATCATTTGAGGAGTGCATTTGATTTATTCATGCAGTAAACATTTACTTAGCACCTTTTATTTATAAGGGATTGTGGTAGACAATAATAAAAAGGTAAGCTTTGTAATATTTATCTTTTTATCCTTCATACTTATTATTGTCTAACAGTCAACAAATGCTTAAGTGAATGAAGAAATACATTTACATAAATGAAATAGTAAATGAAATATTAATTATTAAAGTGCACTTCAACATATAATATTTTGAGTACATAGACTAGAAGAGAGTCCATAAACAAATAATTGCAGAACAGGGTGATACCTTGTATTAAGTGAATGTGTAAATGATAATTATAGTGCTTAGTAAATAAATGCAACCATTTGGAATTGAGGAGTGAATCCTAATATTAAGTTCAGCCACAGGTAGAAGAGGCTCAAAATTAGAACTATCTTACATGAGAAAAAATTTTATTTCTGTCTCATATATATAAAAGTTTGGAGATAGGTAGTCCAGAGCTAATACATTGGCTCTGTCTCACAAGGCTCATTCCAACTCTTCCTTGTAGAGCACAATACTCTCCATCATCCCAGGTCATTATTAGAGTACCAATCATCCCATTCTTGTTGCCACCATCATACTGAAGTTTGAGCCATCAAGAAGGCCTAAGGGTCGATGGAAGAGAAGCAAAGGGTATGCGCCAATTATCCTCTATGAAAGGCTCCCTTAAGCTTCCATGTGGCATTTCATTGCCCCAAACACTATCTAACAACCACAAATCACTTCGTGTGGGAAATATAGCATCTATACCAGGCAGCTATGTGCCTAGCTAAAAACAAAACACAAATAAAACAAAAGATTGCATTTCTATAGGAAGAAGAAAACAACTAGAAGTATTTCTAGAGAATATAACATCTGACCTGAATTTTGAAGCAAGAATATACATTTGAACAGTCCCTTTGTGGAGTGGTACAGGATAGAAGACAAAATAACATAAACATGGAAAGTGGCATTTACAGAGGTATAGAGGTCAGATGGAGCATGCTATGTTACATGACGTTAACTTCTGTAATATTAAGCTTGGCCTTTTATATTGGTAAAAATTTAAAATCATTGATGGATTTTGCAACTGAGTTACATTATCAGGAGGTGAGCACACAAGTAATAGATGCAGAACTGTGGTCCAACATGAGGAGAAACTGGAGTTAAGATGGCTGTGAGGCTATCTCAGTAAGCCAGTTATAAAAATATTGGCAATTATGATATAGAGGAGAGAAAAATTTGAAAGCAGTGAAGATAGATCTTTCAGGTGGAATAAAAAGGAATTTGATAACAGATTGAAAATAATACTGAAGGGGAAAAAAGTATCAAATATTCATCAGGAGTTTCTACTTTGAGTCCCCAGGTAGAATAACTGAGATCAGAAATGCAATGTGACAAATAAGTTTCATGAAATAAATAGATCAGTTTTTGGCTTAATCTGAATTGTATATGATGCATATGTTTGAATGAGTGTGAAATTTAAGAGAAATATATGAACTGATGGTACTGTTTAGGGAAATATGAAGAGTTTAAAAATTCTGATACTGTAAAATATCATATTTGTGCTATGCTTCTTTTGCACATTACACACCTCACTACCTCAAATATATCTAAACAGCTAGATATGAAATTCTTCTGCTGTGTGACAGGTAGAAACCTTGTCTTTTATGGAACAACAGGTATATGATAACATTTATAATGAAATACTGTGTGTTCTGAATCATCTTAGATATTCAAATGACTTTTTAGTTACTGTTGTTAAATATACTCAAGAAGTCCCAAAACAATAAATGTTGGCGTGGATGCAGATAGATAGAAACACTCATACACTGCCGGTGGGACTGCAAGCTAGTACAACCTCTGTGTAAAATAATATGGAGATACCGCAAAGAGATACAAGTAGAACTACCATTTGATCCAGCAATCCCATTACTGGGCATCTACCCAAAAGAACAAAAGACATTCTATAAAAAAGACATCTGCACTAGAATGTTTATAACAGCACAATTCACAATTGCAAAGATGTGGAAACAATGCAAGTGCCCGTCAATACATGAGTGGATTAATAAAATGTGGTATATGTATACCGTGGAGTTCTACTCAGCCACAAAAAACAATGGTGATCTAGCACCTCTTATATTATCCTGGATAAAGCTGAAACCCATTCTACTAAGTGAAGTGTCCCAAGTAGGGAAAAACAAGCACCACATATACTGACCAACAAGTTGATATTAACTGATCAACACTTAAGTGCACATACTGTAATAACATTCATCGGGTGTCGAGCAGATGGAACGGGGGAGAAGGGGATGGGTATATACACACCTAATGGGTAAGGTGCACACTGTCTGGGTGAAGGACACACTTGAAGCTCTGACTCAGTTGGGGCAAAGGCAATATACTTAACCTAAACATTTGTCCCCCCATAATATGATGAAATAAAAAAAATAAAAATAAAGAGGGAAAAGATTGTAATTATGCTATCATATAACTACAAATGATGAATAAACTCATTTACTTAAAACACAGAAATTATTAAGAAAAACACTCTAGAAGATTTAGAATGGGTACCTGAAGGTACTACTACCTGCTTTAAGAAAAATGTATTGAATATTGAAACATTTTCTATGGACTATTACTTCTTAATTATGTACTTTTCTCAAGATCAGATATATAAATCAAAGGGGATCTTATAGGTGGAGTTGAGGAAAGAATTCTGGGAAAGATATTACCCTATTAATGAGTCTGGAAATAAAAAGACCAAACATAAACTATCAAAAATAACAATTAATGTAAATATTGTTTCAATAAAGATTTAGTAAATTCAAATTCTATAACTGATGTCATTTAAACAACTACTTTAAAATCATCTGATTTAAGAAATTCTATTTTATTTCTCCAGTGCATATTTGTAAACCATCTTCCCTATTTTATTTCAAATTCCTAACATTTCTGTTTTGAGAGGCAGCTGATTTGTAGACTTTGTTGAGCATGAATAAAATCCCTTAATTTAAAATTGCTATTACAATTTTTGAAAATGTAAAATTTCTTAAGTCAGTGTAAGTCCTCTGTTTCTGTTTTTTTTTTTTTTTTATTTCAGCAAATTATGGAGGTACAGATGTTTAGGTTACGGATGTTGCCCTTGCTCCCCCCCCCCCAAGTCCGAGTTTCAAATATGTCCATCCTTCGGCTGGTGCGCATTGCACTCTTTGTGTATGCAAATACCCGTCCCCTCCTCCGCCCTCCCCCTTCCCCTCGCCCAACATCGAAGTTTAAAGTTCAACTTACATGTCAAGAAGTTGTTAAGAAAAAGAGTAAAAGGAAAAACTTAGGATGGAATATGAAAAAGCATAATATTTTGGCCAAATATAATTTATTATATACTTTTTTATACGTACTTAAAAACTTGATCTTCATTGCATTTAGTATTAGTGAATATTTGGTAATATCAGGGAATAATGTTTTTAACTTGATAAGGAAATGCTTTTACACACATTTCTTGGTATATTTAGCTATCTTAAAAATTCTATAATAAAAGTGGCAATTAACAACTTTCATGAATCATAAACTTAATATAAAAAGATATTTCAATTTTGGCTAAAAACTAAATTTCTATTCTTGATCCTTGACTTTACTGTACCCACTGTTAGCCATGAAAAGTAAGTTATAAAAGAGCAAAATTATTTCCTTAAGTTATTCAACAAATTTGAAAGGGTAACTATAATAAATCACCTTTTAATAAACACTAACAATTCAACTCACAAGAAAACAGCTATTGAGATCTAGTTTTATGTTTTAGGAATTTTGTAATCTCTTTAATTATTTGATATGAGGACTTATGAGGTTTGCTTCAATATTAAAATCTTCATGTTTTATTCTTCTGAGAAATTTTTTACTCTTTAAAAAACAGTAAAAATTTGCAGAGGAGAGAAAATTGAAGATTTTAATACATGGGCAAATTTTTGTGTTTTTTAAATATATGGGCAAAATGTAAATTGTAGAAACAAATAAAACTTATCTCTTGGGTAGTGTACTCTCAACAATAATAAATAAATCAGTATGAGCACTGAATATTCTCTTAATTAGAAAATTGTTCATTAGTCTACTTAAAAAGCAGGTTAGTCTAGTGATATGTTTGTTATTTTGTGAATGTTTATGTATGTAAATGTATTTTATTTTTTAAAATTATACCCGTTAAACCAACTCAATAAGTATCTGTATAGACTCAAAAACTTACTAATAGTTTTAATAGGAGTTACAGCCAAAGAAATTCCCATAAGTGAAAGGTACCTTTTAAAAAATATACTAAGCTTTATGTTCAGCTGTTTTCAGGATAATATTCACAATAAAATCGGAAGAAGATAGTATGGAGTCTCTCAAATATATAAATTGTGGCAATATTCCCCAAATGTTAATAACTTATTTTGGTTGAACTAATAAAATGTGAGATATAAGGGGCATCAACCTAAAGAAGTAAACTGAGGCAAAATTATATAAGTAGAGAGTTTATTTGGTCCAAGTTTGAGGACTGCAACCCAGGAAACACAGATTCAAGTTGTCCTTAATATATGCTAAGATTAGCAGCAGTTACAAGTAAATTTCTAAAGGATAAAGAAGGGACAATCCTAAGTTTTTTTTTTACCAAGAATTTACATTAAAATAACATAAGCTCCTGATTGGCTATACATTGTTCTTTTGTATCATGAATTCTTGCAACATGAAGATAATGGATGAGGGTCACATTGTGTAACTTGTGGTAACATTTTATATAGTTTATCAGCTAGTCTGAAAATTAGAGGGAAGGAAAGAAAAAACAAAATGTCTTTAAATAATTGCCCGCCACACCACACACCACATGGATGGGAGGGTAGGTGTATGACTGACATATCATACTGGTATCTCTCTGAGTCTGATAAATTTTGCTTACCTCGCATTCCTTAGACTGATCTGGGCTACTTTTCTTTCTCACGGGTAAAGGAGAAACTTACAAGATTTATTAACATTGAAATGCCAGCTTTTTAAAAAACGGGCTCTCTTTTGTAGTTTAAACTGTCTCTCAATGACTCTACTACAACTTTATCTTTTTGCTTGTTAACTTACAGAAGCACATAAAGTTGGTTTTGGGCGTCCTCTTTAAAGCGGCATGTTGAGCCCATTTGTGTAATTCTTCTTCTAAAATTATATGCAATATAATAAAAGGAATATTCAAATAACAGCGCCCACCCTGCACCCTGGCCAGCCAACTCAGAGAAACAGAAAAGTTTTCAGAAACCAGAAAGTTCAAAGAAGTTTTGCAAGATGAAGCAGAAGAATTGTAGAGCGCCAGAGTTCAGTATTGGTGCCCTCAATTCCACACCTATCATCCACTATGAACGTTTTAACATTATTAGCTCAGTAACTTTCTAGTAGTTTCTTTTTATTTTCAATATCGTATATGTCCTTAAAAATTATTGGTGACTCCCAATGTTGTTTTTCTATTCCTAAGGTGGTGTGTTCTCTGTATTCTTAGATAATAATTTTTAAAAGTTTGGGAATTTTAGTGGCCTTGGTTCTAAGGAGCTAATTTCAGGGGTAGATAGTGAGTGTGACATTGTGAACAAATATCTTGAATCAATTTACATTAGCATATCATTTACTATTCTTAAGAAAAGAATACAAGTTGGAGGACATGTTAAGTTAAATAAGCCACACATAGAAAGACAAATATCACATGATCTCAGTCATGTGGAATCTAAAACAGGGGAAGTCATAGAAGCAGAGAATAGAATGGTGGTTGCCAGAGGCTGGGGGTGGGATGGTGGTTGGGGTTAAAGGATATAAAATTTCAATGAGGTAGGAGAAATAAGTTGAAGAGGTCTATTGTACAATATGGTGATTATATTTAATAACAATGTACCATATTCTTAAAAATCATGGAGAGTAGATTTTAAGTCTTCTCATCACAAAAAATAAGTATGTGAGGTAATGCATATGTTAATTTGCTCCATTAAGCCATTCAAAAATGTACACATATTTTAAAACATCATAGATACA
>NW_012135192.1:725924-728040 GCF_000956105.1 Propithecus coquereli | reverse complement strand
TTCCCATTCTTAAAATCTCTAATTCTGATATTTTTCCTTCTCATTTGTCTTGGTACTTCTACAAGAAATTGTTTTCAGATGGTTATATAGTTAGTATATACTTTTAGCATTTTAAGTCTGAAAGTGACCAAGTAATCGAGTGGTAGTTTGGCTGATGGAGATGTCTAGGATCACACATTTTTCCTATTTCAATCATATACATCTGTCTTTTTGCATTTAGTTTTGTAGAGAAGCATAATTTTTATTTCTCTTTCTGGTAAAAAAAATTCTGTCTAGAAGCTTGAAAATGTTGTGAATTTAACATTAAAATGAAAGTCTTCATCTAAATTTGTTTTGGTGTGGAATTTCACCATAAATTCTGAAACTTAATGGTCTCATTCAATATGCATACTCAAGTCTCTTCCTTAATTCAATGAAAGATTTTAGTATTATTACTTCTTGAATTATTCCTTCTCCTCTATCTGCTTTACTGTCTCTGCCTGCAGTTCTTATTGTATGTGTACTAAATCTCCTAGAAATATTCTGATCTCTATAACTTTCTTTACATAATACCTATCTTTTAAAAATATCCAATTTGTTTTGCGAGAGTTCTTTGACTTAATTTTCCAAAGTGGAGTTGTTTAAATGTTTATTCCAGTATCCTGAATATCTGCTGGGAATATTTGTTCTAAGCTAGATGTTTACTTTGGACTGAATATTTGAACATTTGCAAATGCTCAGTGTTTATATTTCCTTCATGGTAATCATCTTAACTCCCCTAGCTGCCTACTCCAGTTACATCACTTTAAAATGGAGAGCAAGCTACATTTCCCTTCATTCACGAAATTGTAGGGCAGAGTGTGTGTCCGGGGGAGTGTGAGAGAAAATGTTTTTCCTCTTTTTCCTTTTAAGTTGGCTTATGCAGATATTAAGCAATAGGCCAATGTATTCTTTCAATCTGCTTGGACCTGTAACCTTTACTGCCAAAAGTCTTCACGGTACCAAATGTGTGCTTTGGGCTCTTCTCTAACTTGCAATAATATTACAGATTTTTTTCCTATTAGATTTTTGGATTCCTTAGTAAGAAATCGTTCAAATATTTATTCTTAGGTTATTTTTTGTTGAAATAAATTTCCAGGCTACAGAAAATATTGTCACATTTGTTCTCCCTAAATTACTTCTGTTGTTATTTTTTTTTTATATTCGATAAATTTAATACTTTGCTCTGAGTGAGGAGCCCTTCCTGTACCCCTTGTCTGTTTGAGATATCCTACAAAGACAGGATAGACCATGTTCAAAATTTAGTTTGGATGTGGAGACCCATGCCAGCACACACACACTAAAAAGGCATGAAAAGGCTTACTATACAAGGAGGCTTCTCTGGGAAGTGCAGGGGAAACCTTCAAGCTGGTATGAAATGCTTGAAAGAGCAGGACATGGATAATGGCTTGGGGTTTTCATTGTGGCTACAGGGTGGGACCAGTCACTTCATGAATTTAAAAGATTATAGAGGCAGGGGATTATGTGCTTTGGGTCTCCCCCCAGTGCCAAAGGAGAGAGCAGCTAGATTTTCTCATCAGCTTGCCCAGATATGAGGCAGGAGGCAAAGAAGGAGGGATGTGCCTTAAAGTCTGTCATATATCAAAACATTGAATCAGACTCATTATTATAACCTTCTTGTGATAATTTTTATTTATTTTTTAACAGAGCACCTGCCACACAATACTCTTAATATCTACCTGTTTATTTGCCCCTAAATCCTGACATACTCTAGGCTCCTTGACAGAAGGACATCTGCCTTGTTTGCCTTGCAAACCTAGGGCCTACAATCCTCCGTACGATTGATATTTGTGAAATACAATAAGGAAATTTGATATTCTAACGTAAAAATCATACAGAAATAGAGTACACCAAACTTACAGCAGTGCATGATCTAGTCTGGAAATATTTGCCGTGTGTGTGTGTGTGTGTGTGTGTGTGTGTGTGTGTGTGTATTTGATGGAACACAGCTATTGATTATTTTCTTGATGAACACTTTTGGCTAAATTCTATTTATCAACCTATTTGCAAACAGGCAAGGCCACTGACCTTGGAAAAAAATGGGGGATATTAAATGCCTTTAATACTGATTGCAATT
>NW_012135192.1:724087-725424 GCF_000956105.1 Propithecus coquereli | reverse complement strand
CTATAAATAAATAAAACAATACCATGCATGGCATGTCATCTGGCAAAAACTAGTGAGAAGATGCATAAGCATGTATAAATTTAATAGCATATAGCTATTATCTTTTTTATTTCGTATTTAGGAACTCTTTCCATTTTTGAAATGAAAGAGACTTTAGGTTTCATCTACTCTCCTGGTCTCCAAAGCTCACCTTTGGAGTTCTTAGAAAACGCACACTTGTGCACTCTATGGTGATTTCTATAATGATAATATAGATAAAACAAGGAATCTGTATTCTTGTGAAGCTTTTCAAGTAATACTGAAGATTAGTCGATTTGAAAACCACTAATCTTTGTGCAACCCAGTAATTTTATACCTATGGAACTGAGGGCCAGGGAGGCTATAATTTTTTCAGTGCCTTAGGGCACTGAAACACTAATTTGAATTGATCTTATCATTGTCAGTTCAGGTCTTTGCTCAAGGTGTCACTTCTACATATAAGACTTATGCACAAAAAACAGGAGGGCTTGTAAATTTAAAGGAATATGCGCTGGAGAAGGCATGCCTAAGAAAGTCATAGTAACTTGGCGATAGCTGTACATTGATGAAACATGGACATAAAGGAGACTCTCTATAGCAAGAATAATGTGGTTGGGGTCTGGTATCCGAGTTTGTGGCCATCAAGGATTTTACACAGTTTTTTTATTTTAGTCAATTTTTTAAAAAAGAGCATAATATTCAGAGAAAGAGAATGGATTGTTGTCTTGGATTCATTACTAAGAAATGTAACTGTTCTATGCTCAATTTTAAAAGCAAGATCATGTAGAGAAAATCAACTCCAATACAGATCTTGGGAAATACAAAACAGTTACTGATTCATAGTATTTTACTCTGGAAATTATCTTGATGCATTTTTTGATTAATAATATCACCATTAATAATATCACCATTTTATAAGCTTTATAATTTAGTACATGATCATTAGTCTTATTCTCACTCTTAGAATTGACCTTACTCTTATCGTTTAAGTGTGCTGAGTGCAGTTGGCTAGAAGTTATTACCACACATTTAATGGTGCAGGAATCTTTTATTTTCTCACAACTTCCCATAATGTCAGAGCCTGGGGTTCTCAGGGGCTTCTCAATGCTGATTTTGCTGGAGTGGCAGATTTCACACTTAAAACTGAGGCAAAATTCCAGGGGAAAAATTAAGGAACTATAACTATAGTAAATATGATGACTAATACATAAAATAATCCGAATTTAATTTCCCCATCAGTGCATTCACCAGAAACTTACTTAGTGACTTTCTTGAGATAAAGAGATAATGTTGGCAGTTAAAATTGTTATTTCAATTTT
>NW_012135192.1:716925-717842 GCF_000956105.1 Propithecus coquereli | reverse complement strand
AATTATATATGCATGCATATATAACTTAAAATTATATATACCTGTGTGTATGTGTATAAATGTTACACATTAACCTAAATACACACAAACCTGAAAATCACATAGCAATTTTAACCTTGAGAACACATTTAAATAAGAAATAGGGAATGGGGATAAAAAGTTGGATTTATCATGAAAAAATTTAGCTTCTTTATAGTTAGCTTTGGAAGCATCCTGTCAAAAAATTATCTGTCTTTCTTAAGTCTTTGAAATGAATGTTTTTATTTAAAATGTTACTTTTAAGAGTAGAGTTCTAAAATTATATTTAGCAATTCCTGCTTGACTGAAGAATGTGTGTAGACCACTGCATAATGGTAGCTTTGTTTTATCCAAACACAGCAGGTATGGACTCTAAGTAGCATTTAGACCCAGTAGTTTGTAGTAAAAAGGAAACAGTCATTTGGAAATTAAATTGTCCAGTTGTTTTCTTTATGACAACTACAAAGCAATCTATCTTCTGGTAATGAAGATAGTTGCTAATTACAAACAAAATAGAAAATTATGATATCTTACTGGTAATTTCTAATAATAAAAATATTACTTATTCAATATTTAATATAAACCAGACCCTATTCTATATACTTTTGAACTCCTGCAACACAAGCAATGACATTTAGAGATAAGTGCTGTGGTTACTCACATTTTTACATCTGAAGAAATAGAGGTACAGAGAGTTCAAATAACTGGAATCGAACTCAGGCAACCTAACCCAGAGCACACACTACTCAGCATTATGCCACAGGGCCTTGGCTAAGTTAGAAATTGCTTACATTTAATGAGAACTCACTATATACCCACAATTTTAGTTTGTCCTTTAAATCGTTATACCATTTACTACTTAAAGCATAACTGTAAGATAGACTTATTATCTATTATTA
>NW_012135192.1:714020-716875 GCF_000956105.1 Propithecus coquereli | reverse complement strand
CCCACTATTAGAATATTAGAACCTACTTTCCAAAAAGAGTGGGTAGGAAATGTTTATATCTATTATTTACTGGCCAAACAGTAATCCCTACCTATTTCACCTGTAGCCATAAGGGTATGAACATTAGTAGTTATATGTTTTGTTTAAACATTTTCAAGGATAAAAGCAATTTCAAGCAGCAACAGGTGAGCAAGAACATATTTTTGAGCAGAAAGCTCTTCTTTCATCTCTGAAAATATCATTATCTTTCTGTTGAAAGTGACATTGATTAAGAAAATTGTCCTTACAAGTCAATCCAGGGACTATATTTTCTTTATCTCTCCATTATATTGAAACAATTCTAGCATTATCTGTACTGTTTACTATGTTATTCTTTTTAAAAGTATAACATAATGTAAGACAAATAAAAGTTAGATGGCAAGACAATTTATTGAGTTTTTAACTATTTTTATTGTCTCCTCACTATTGTAGAAGACTTATGAAACGAAGGGTTATTGTCACTTCCACAATCTCTACGGTTCTGACTTGGGTTCACTTTCTTCAGGTAGTCTTTAACACTTGAGAGGGTTCAGTGTTAAAAAAAAAAAAAAAAAAACTGAGATGTTTAAAGGCACCAAGAAACTCTCTATCCCACTAAGATCTCTGTTCAGTTTAGAAGATAAAGGCACATAGAGGGAAAGGGCAGAGAGGGCTGCAAGGATTAAGGAGAGGGGGTTGTAGAAGGCTAATCCAAACGTGACAGGGAGCAATTACTCAGATTGGGAAGTGAAAAGTTTATAAGGTTATTTTCTTTGTTTGTTGCCTTATTTGTTTGAGTGGTAAACATATGTCCATCTTGTCCTGATTTGGTGTCATGGCTGTAGAATGTCATACATGTGAGAACCAGAGAAATAAATGAGAGAATCTGCTACTCTTTGTGGGGAGCCCCGCTGTGAGGGCTATCTCTGAGCTCACTCATCCAGACCATCTGGATGCCCCAGTAGGGAAAGGACTTCACTACGCTCAGCCTGAGCAGGAGAAGGAACAAAAAGGTTGACTTAATCACAATGGAAGAGGGCTGAGGTCTGCTTTTATATTTTGGCAGTACGTAAACCCTCCAAATACCTGTATGACCTTAAGAGAGGGAGAAGACCCTAAAACATAAAGGAAATTGAACTTCCCTACTGGTGAGGCCAAACTCTGGTCAAATTGAAAACCTGAATTAGAGAAAGAAATACAAAGTTTATTTCTGCACACACACAAAAAATATGCAAAAAAATTAACTATTGAAAATATAAAAATCAGAGATGCAGGTAGTATGTGCCTCCACCATGGAGATGAACCAGAAGAGTAAGCAGATACTCATATTTCTAACAGATTTTCTAAGAAAAAACTCTAGAATTTACCAGGGAAGTGACAGGAAGCAAGTAAGTAAGTAAGTAGAGGGTCCAAAGCAACTTGCCTGGCCAGGGACTGGCTGAGAGCTGGAGAAGCTCCTGGATGTGGGGAAACAGTAAGAGAGGAAGCTTTAGGTCTCCACACTTTAAAACAAGTTTACTGTCTTGGCTGTAGAAGAAGCATTTGATTCACATGGGCCTTGGGCCTAATAGAGGGAGCTGTCTAGAGATGGCACAGAAACATTACTCTGGAAAGGGAACCCATATGTAATCCTACAGGCATCTGAGCCTAGAGCAGCTTCAGCAGGGCACCATTCCAATTTTCAATAAATGGTACTGGGGAAATTGGATTGCCATATGCAGAAGAATGAAACTGAACCCTATCTGTTACCATATGCAAAAATCAACTCAAGATGGATTTAAGGCTTGAATGTAAGACCTAAAGCTATAAAAATACTAAAAGAAAATCTAGGGAGAACTATTCTGGACATTGATCTAAGCAAAGAATTTATGACTAAGACCTCAAAAGCAAAGGCAACAAAAACAAAAATAAGCAAATAGGACTTAAACTACAATATTTTTGCACAGCATAAGAAATAATCAACAGAATGAACAGACAACCTGAAGAATGGGAAAAAATATTTGCAAGATATACATATTTGACAGGAGACTAATACCCAGAATTTATAAGGAACTCAAACAACTCAACAAAAACTAACAGAAATAACCCTATTGAAAATTGGGCTAAGGACATGAATGGACATTTTTTGAAAGAAGACAAACAGATGGCCAATAAGCATATGAAAAATATTCAACATCATTAATCACCAAAGTAATGCAAATTAAAATCACAATGAGATATCATCTTATATCAATCAGAATGGCTATTATTAAAAAGACAAAAATAACAGATGTTGGCAAGGATGAGGAGAAAAGGAAACACTTATACACTGTTGATGGGAATGTAAATTAGTGCAACCTCTATGGAAAATAGTAAGGAGGTTTCTCAAACAACTAAAAATAGAACTACTATATGATCCACTAATCCCACTATAGGATATCTTCCCAAAGGAAAAGAAATCAATATGTTATATTTTAAAAAAATACCTATACTCGTATGTTCAATGCAACATGATTCCCAATAGCAAAGATACGGAATCAACATAAGTGTCCACAACAAAGGAACAGCTAAAGAAAATGTGGTACTATTTTCTGAAATATTATTGAAGTCATAAAAGAAGAATGAAATCATGTCTTTCATGCAATATGGAGGGAACTGGAGGCCATTATCTTAAGTCAAGCAACTCAGATACAGAAAGGCAAATACTGTATGTTCTTACTTCCATGCTAAATAATGAGTTTACATGGAAGCAGAGTGTGGAATGAGGGACAACGGAGACTTGGAAGAGTGGAGGGGGAAGAAAGGGGTGGATGATGGGAGGTTGCTTCTTGGGTATGATGTGCATTGCTCTAGCAATG
>NW_012135192.1:706107-711909 GCF_000956105.1 Propithecus coquereli | reverse complement strand
GTCTATATACTTGGAGTATACACTTGTCTATATAGTAGTGTTAAATTATGTTTAGTGATTTTTCTTTTTTATTCTTATGATTTTATTTCTTTTCTTATCAAGCATTTTTGTGTGAATTAGAAAAAGAGCTGAGGAAATGGGATGGCACGGTCATAGTGCATAGTTATACATTTCATCGTGCTTAAGAAATCACATGCAATTAGAATAAGGTGATTTTTCTGGCTTATGTGGTATTTAAAGCCTTAATTTCCAAGAATATACAATTACAGGCCATTTGGTAAAGGTGGCCAGAGGGAAATGGCAGAGAGCAGTAGTGTTATTTATGTTAGAAGGAGATTAGCTAAAAATAGGATGAATAGAATATTTAACTACTTATATCCCCAAGTTCTCTAAATACCTCTGTGCCACTAACCTTATCCCCTCCCCTGACCTGACTGGGCACCCAGCTCAGGAAATCTTGGTATCCATGCTGAAGTTTACTTCTCGCAGCTGGTTGTGGAGAAAGCAGGTAAACCTACTCTGCTTTAACTCGATTCTTTCTGAGCATACATGTTGATATGCTGGGCCCTTCATCCATTTGTTTTGGGTATTGACATGATATCTTCTCCTGGGGAGTATAATACCAGGTCAGGAGCCTGGGAATGGGTGTGAGAACACAAAAGGCCAGCCAAGCCTAGATAGCTTCCTAAGGGGTAAATGGAATCTGGACTCTCTAAGTGTAAGTTTGCAGATCTAGGACTGGTTATCTATATACGGAGTTGTCAGGAAAATTAGCTTTCACAACACACAATATTTGTCGTGCTTAGAATAAAGAATCAATCCTTGATAGCCTGTATGAGGAGTATGAGGAGAGACAGGGAAATCTCCATACAAGGGAGACTAGGGCCAGGGTGACCTAAGGTCAAATTCTGATTACCCTACTTATTAGCTGTGCAATCTTGAGCAATTTGCTAAACTACATTTAAGTTCTAGTTTTCTTGTCTATAAAATTGGGTTAATCACAGAACCTGTATTATTTCCATTGTCATTATTAGTGGTAATATTATACCACAAACTCCATGGGGCAGCAGATGAGGGTTACCTCATACACTTACTAGGTAGGGAGAAAGGTTAGATTAGGAATTTTCTGTTTTGAAAGTGAGTAGCTGGAACTAGGAAGGCTGGATGTAGAATGAAGAATTAAGGACAACTCTGGAAGAATTCAGGAAAAGAAGGGCCACATCACAACTTGGAGTCTTTTGTGAGGCTGAAATCTTGCTCACGGAGAAAATAAAAAAAAAAAACAACTTGTAGTAAGATTCTCTATCTTGAGGATAAATAATATCTATGCTATCTATGTGCCATAGCAAATACCAATGAAACTAATTTAGAGGAAACATTTTAATCAGATGTGGATTCTGAACTAAAAAGTTTAGCTTTGGATATAGAGAAAAAAAAGCAAATCTCAACTTTATGTTTTGAACATAATAAGAGAATAAAGTGGAAATCAAAATAGAAGAAAGTGTATCACGGTTAGATATAAAGTTTTAAGAAGCAAAGAGAGTTGAAAAGACAATAGTACAACAATACATATCAGAAGGCAATAAATTGGCTGCTGCTTCTGCTATACTGTAAGTTTCTGCCCATATCCTGTATATATATATTTTTTTCCCTTCAATAAAATTCTTTGGGAAAGGAGTCTGCTCTCCTTCCCCCACGTTTTTTTTTTTTTTTTCCCATTTATGTGAATTAGGAAAACATGTAAACATTAGCTAAAATCATTGTAAGTGGCTTATTTGTTTGCGAAATCAGTAATTGATTAAGTGTAAATTGAACTTTCATTGTATGGAATTTGGGAGAGAGGGATTTTACTGGTTTCAATTGATCCCAGGTTCTCCATACACTTGTGGGCAACTAACCTTGCCTTTTCCCCTGACCCGACAAGGCACCTAGCTCAGGAAATCTTGGGCTTTTCTTTGCACCATTTTGTATTCTTGGATTGCATAAGGCTGAATTCTGGCCCATCAAATTAGAAAAGTTTTTCAGCCATTGCAAACCTGTGCTTCTTGTTCCATGTTAGGGCTTCCCCGTGAGGTTTGCAGAATCTTGAACTACCAGCTGGGAAGACAGTAACTTTCCCTTTGGTTTTATAATCTAACTTTATCTTTTTTAGTTTCTTTACTGCCCTTAATCAAATCATACATCTTTTTAACCTCCCCAATATTTATTTTTACATTGACTTTAGGGGTATCATGGGCATCTTTTCCTCAGGCACAACAAAAGCATATAAATCCTCATTATATAAAATCTATTCTATATATTGTCTCTCCCTGGTAAAATTTTATTTTATTATGATATCAGAATTAATCATGGTTTCAGGTGATGTCAGTCTGATTTATTATTTCAAAAGTCACAATCAAAATTTTGCTTAATAATTTTGCTAGCCATTTGTCTTAGTCTGTGCAGACTACTATAACAAAATACCACAGATTGGGTAGATTATAAATAATAGAAATTTATTTCTCACAGTTTGGGAGGCTGGGAAGTCCATCATCAAAGCTCCAGCAGATTTGGTGTCTGGCCCCTTCCTCACAGTCAGCCCCTTCTCGTTGTGTCTTCACATGGCTGAAAGAGTAAGGCAGCTCTCTTTGTGTCTATTTTATAAGGGCACTAATCCCATTCAGGAGAGTGGAGGCCTGTAATCTAATCACATCCCAAAGGCCTCAGCTCATAATACTGTCACCTTGGGGATTAGGTTTTAACATATGAACTTTGGAGAGACACAAACCTTCAGACCATAGCACTATTGATGATCATGCCCTGGATCCATTATTTTCTTGTTATAAGGTTTTTGATAATAGTAACAAAATATGTGTGCGTGCGTGCACACACACACACACACACACACACACACACACACAGAGTATTAGGGTGGTTTTGTTTACCTCTTTATTTTTTTATTTCCCTGTGATGAAATATATAAATGCTGGAGTCAATAGAGATTACTTATACTTTTCTATTCTGTGACTATTTTGCCTACTACAAAATCTTGAATTTGTGTATTATCATAATATCCTGGTCCCCTAAACTATATCCTTAGAGATACAGACATTATCATCCTATAGTTTGAAAATTTATTTAATGAGCATGTACTACTTATAGACTAGGGGGAAAAAGTATTTTTAGAAACTGGGTAACAGAAAGTAGAGTACATCCAATGTAAATCATTACTGGTAAATAATTAAATATACCTCCATCAAAAATCTAAGAAGACCCTTTACTTACACTGATAGTTTGGGGACACCTTGAAGTACTTTATATAAGTTAGCCTACTTACTAGTACTTTTTATGATAAAAGGTTTTTTATTCTATCTTGAAGCAAATAAAAGAGATGGTCCTCAAGAGAAATATGCTATAATTCTGATGGCCCAAAATATGTCATAATGAAATATTGCTACCCCTATTCAATTATGACCAAGGTTGTCAATAAACTTTTGACATTTTTGAAGGCATGATTGTTAACATCATTATAGAGTGATTGGAATTATTAATCCTCTGTGAGAGGTTTGTCTCTGATAGTGTATAGTTTCAACCTCCAAATCCATACTAACACTTTGCTGATTATTTTAGAGGACATATTTTACTTCATTGACGTATTCACAATGCAAACCTCTAACAACATCACTAAGGAACCACATGAGCATCCATGGGAAGGTAAGAATGTGATCATATCAGTGTATGCTGCAGAACGTAAAGGAATGATTTCTATTACAGATACTAAGTTGACAGAAGTTGACATTCTTGATATCGTTTTCAAAATATAGAAAATCTTCATGCTAGATTACCTTCCGATAAACACGGACTAATAATGGCTTACTGCAGAAAGTTAATTTTATGGTTTACAATTTTAAGTACATGATGTGTTTATTCCACACTAGGAAGAAGGGTTTAAATTCCCTTAGAATGAAATATAAGAAGCACGACAACAGTGCATGTTACCTAAAATTCAAATAATCCTAAATATTCCCTTGATAGAATATGGAATTATATCACCATTAAAAATTTCAGAGCTAGATTCCCCAGGGTGAAGCAGTATTTGGAATATTACTCTCAAGTTGTCATGTCTAAAAAATTTAATGTCGTTCCACAAATATTTATCTAGTAACCTCTATATACAGAAGATTTGAAAGAATGAATGACACAGATTGTAATTTTATGAATAATAAATAAAACCGCTTTATGCTGTAAGTGACAAATTCAAACATCCACTAAGGATAGGCAAAAACAAACAAGCATGAAGCTGTCTGAAGTGCCGGCATTGTAAAAAGGAAACCGTGGCAGCCTAGGAAGGCATCAGTCATTTCTACTGGGTTGGAAAAGGAGGGGCAATTGCTTCTTAACTCTTATTAAAAATAAAAAAGACTCTATTCAAGCCGAACAAATACTTTTCTGAAGCTTCTGCACTAACTCTTTATACACAATTATAATAGCTGCTTCACATTCTTCAATACACCAGTTTCCCCACAACAACATTAATGGGAAAAGGAAGTAATTGGCTACTATTAATTCTTCCTTATGACTTAAAGTTATATTTAAATGCATATGTGTTGTCTAGAAAGTGAAAATAAACAAAATTCTCAACCATCCTTTTCACCCCCACATATCGAACATGACGAGGTACTTTGGCAAACTTTTACTTCCATTCTTCCCTCAATCCATTTTGGGTTTGTTTAAGATTATATGGAATTTTACTTTAAGATTTTTGTGTTAATGCTATGAATATTTGTCTTTTCTGTTTCAAAAATTAACTTTTAGTAACAGCATCAAATCTCATAAAACAATAACACAATGTTATTACAATTAATTTGTAAGGATTTTATTTGTCATCATTCTTTCTTGAATATCACCCTTCCTTTTCATATGCCTTTCCATCTTAAAAAATTATAGTTATTTCTGTTTCCTAAAAGAAGAAAAATATTAATAACTTGAACTACTCAAAATCAAGGGAATGCCAACAAATTCTGGGATTTCACAAGAATTACTGGTTGCAAGGAAGATTCACGTCCACAGTTCAAATAGTGTCATTGTGTTAATAATTATAACTTTTAGTCTCAGTGCTAAGTCTAAATCTTACGGACTTCAGTCTATTTCTCACTATGTGGTTAATTTAGGCCAACAATTGAAGGGTTTAAGAAACAGTCCCAATTGCAAGACTTTTACTCACTTTTGAATTCAAGTTTGAATTTCCTATCTGCAGAATAGGAGCTTTCCACATGAAAAATGAACCCATGAAAAGACTGGATGATTGAACATTCATTCCTTTCCCTGCTTTGCAATGAATATAAACTGACTCTGCTTCAGTTTATGCACCTACTCATTTTCTACTTTAGAGCAGCTTTTATGCTAAGAAAATGTCTGAAGAACTTCTATCTCCTGGGAAGAAAAGTGTGTTATATGTCAAAGCTGCAATTGTTAAAAGACTGTAATATTTTCAAAGGGTTGGAATCAAGGTCAAATCAAAAGGCTAAGTCCCTTTACTTTCCTGCATATATTGTTTCCATTTCTCTTCTCTCTATTATAATCATGTCTATTTGCTAAAAGGTTATGCAAAATAAATTAGGCTTTTAGAGCACTGACAGCTCAGCCATAGAGAAATTCCTTCCTCTTTTTTTTTGCACTTTATACGTGAACACCTGCTACACTTTTAATGAGCTTTAAATTATACTTTACACCCATGTAACAAGAATGGATATTGCTCTTTAGTTATAATCAAAGAAAATATCAGGATGACTTGTTGCTAAGAGCAACAGCTTGTCAAAAAAA
>NW_012135192.1:692569-694047 GCF_000956105.1 Propithecus coquereli | reverse complement strand
GTTCTGCATTTCCCTGTGCAAGAAATTCTGAGTGGATAATTTTGATTAGTAGCTCTTTCTAAGATGTGGATACACATCTTTTTGTTCTTATTTTCAACTGTTACAGTTTTACTTTTTATTTAAATACGACTTTTCATTTTATGACTTGTGATTTAGACTAATGTCTTTGATGTGAGCCATTAATGCAGAGATTTGATCATATTACATTGACAAATGCATGAAATACATTCATTTATTCCTTTAATAAGAAATGTCATACCATAGGCATTTAATAAGTAATTGTACGTGAGAAAATGAAGGTCTGTCAGTGTCTCTGTTAAGTAAAAGCAACAAATCATGTAATTTTTATCTTTGTAAAGAGATAGGTCTTTTGCAATTAATGGTATGATAAGAAAAATCTAGAAGATTTTTATGAAAGTGATGAGTAAAACGAGTAGACGGTTGCAGGCAGTATGGCTATACCATAGCTCCCTGGCAATCTTACCTTTCTCCACTTTGGCTACATAGGAAAGGCAATCACAGTTCTTGTGGTATGTGCATGATCCTCCCTGGTACCTGGCAGGAAGGCAGTTTTGTGAAGAGCTGTCATAAGGCCATCTCTTGAACACCTGGTAAATTGCAGGAGACTACTAGGAGGCAGTTTCTCATCTGTCTCCTGGTTTCAGTCAAGCCTAGGACTTTCTGTCTTAGCTACCTCTGCAGTTTACAAAACTGCTTGGCTGTAGTTTAGAGTGGGCTTTCTGAAGATGGGGCACACCACCACTCATGATGTCTATCATCTGGCTCCACTCATTTCGTGTGGTGCTGTGGAACTAGGGTTGTGAAGAGCTGTTCCTGTTGGTGAGAGTATTAAGCTTTCTAACTCCATCTGGGCTAGATTGCCTCCCTAGCAGGTGAACCTCTGTATGAGCTGCAAGCCAATCCAGTGGTTGCCAAAAGGCTGCTGCTTAGGGATTGCTTAATTACTTGACAGACACAGAGAATATCATTAAATATAATCTACCATCCTGTATAGATGGTAAGACCCTCACCATTGCTTGACTTACAGTAATTTTTAGTCAATTTCATATGTTTCCCTCTGTATATTTATTTCTTTCTTCAAGTATATGATCTTCTCTTTTGCTTTGCTAGGTGGTTGGAGGTTTCTTCATTTATCTCCTTTCTGTATATGTACATATGTGCACTTGTGGATATTTATTAAAATAGTAAACACAGTATGACTAAAAATGTTTTTAAAGTTTCATGAGAAAAGAGGAGGAACTAAAATACATTTTTTTAGAATTCTTAAGGTTTCATGCCTTAGGCTCAAGTCTGCTATCCATCTTGAACCAATTTTTGTGAGAGGTGAGAGGTGGGGGTCTAGTTTCAGTCTTCTGCATGTAGCTTTCCAGTTATCCCAGCACCATTTATTGAAAAGAGATTCTTTTCCCCAGTGTATGTTTTTGTCAGCTTTGTCAAAGATTAGATTACCATATGCA
>NW_012135192.1:691110-692519 GCF_000956105.1 Propithecus coquereli | reverse complement strand
CTTTAGGCTTTTATTTTCTCTGACACATTAAAATGTATAGACTTTAAATAAGATTTGAAGAGCCTCTTGAAACAGCATAATGTAATGATATATATTTATTTTTTGATCTATTTCCCCCTATAATTTGATTCACTTTTAAATACTTAACCCTACTTAAGTGACCTGTAGTCATTGTCAGATTTACTGTTAAAGGAGTTTAGTACATGACAGAAAAGAATGTATTAAAAATGAACTATAGCAATTTAGCTATATACTACCACTCATGTGAAGTATCTTAGACTTCATGGCCAACCAGAATTAATTTCTTTTCCAAAATGGTACAAATGTAATTCTACCTACCAAGAAGTGAGATGGTTGAGAAGAAGAGAGGACTGTTACGGAAGTAAATAATATAAAATCTAGTGGAGGCAGAGGGATCCTGGCCATGAATGTTTCTGTTTAATGTCCTACAGAGGAACTAGGAGAGGCAGAATAATCCTACACATGTATGACAGCTATGGATATCACAGCCAGAGTCTGCAAAAGAGGAGCATGTTCTTCTCTGTTGCAATGAATACTTATCCATTACTTACCTTATGTTGAATCATATGGTGGAGATGAGTCCGTAACATGGGCCGGTAAATTGTATTTGGATTCATTGCTTTGTAAGTTTTTCTCTCCACACTGAGAGTGGACCTGGCTTTGATATGACTATTCTGACTGTTATCTAGGATGCTTTTGAGTGTGGAGGTGAAAGGCAGTAAAAAACAGAAAGATGAGAATAAAACAATAGAATGGAACAGGCAGGAGAGTATGAGAGTTAGTGAAGAAAGATGAAGAAGAGAAAACAAAGAAAAACGAAAGATAGGAATATTTTAGCATATGTTCCCATGACATTTTAAAATTCTTATAAAAATTTGCAAAAACAATGCACTGCCTAATTGGTAAAATAGTCAACATAATAAATTCCATAACTTCAGCTTTCAATTTCCTCATCTTTATAAAAATGCTCTTTAATTTTTGAACTAAAATGGATAAAAATGCAGGAAATCATCTTCCTTTCTTCATATATTTCCTAAAATAATTTACCTTTGCCTTTATGAGCACACATTACCGTACCTTTTTTTCAAAAAGGGAAATTTAAATGTCTCATTAAAAATCGGAAGAAATGTACTTTTCCCTCTTATCGCCAGTAACAAAAAACTTCAAAAACGTTTGGTTTCAAAGCTCCTCAATATGCAAGTTATCTGTTTATACTAATTATTCAAGTCTTGAGAGACTGAAAACCAGAGATAGAATTCTCATGAGAAAAAACAACTCTCTATGTTACGTGTGAGCTTTCCTAAAATTCACTGTTTCCATTTAGAATAGCTTCAGAAAGAATGACATGTCTGGTATTTTAATTTAGCTAATAACAATAACAGCTTATA
>NW_012135192.1:687085-690430 GCF_000956105.1 Propithecus coquereli | reverse complement strand
TAACTTCTTTAATAAAATGCATACCAGCTGTATTTAGTCAAAGATTTTATTGAACACTGAACATCGTGACTGCATATGTCTGTGTGTTAGGAGAGGGCATTTTAGGTAAAAGTAAAATGTGTGGCAACTACAAATTAGAGGGCCATCATTTGATATTATTGAACTTACTGTACAAATTTCTGAATCACAAGAGGTAGCAGACTTAGCCGATGTGAAATATTGAAAATTTAGGGAAGAGAATGACCATTTTTGATCACCACTGCATCCTCATCTCCAAGAAAACTGCCAAAACATTGGTTATAATTAACAGGTTTATTGAATTAATAAATAGAGGTAAATGATTAGGAAGAGCAATTATCTTTTACATAATTTTCTGCTAATCCTAAACTGTATAGGCCGGTATGAGCTATTTCTAAGCTATTTTTGCAAGTGCTGACGATGTTCCAATCACAGTCTCTCTTATTTCTCTTTTTTCTTTGATAATTTCTTCCTTTCTTTTTTTTCTCTTCTTTTTTCTTTGTTTTCTTTTTTCTTTTCTTTTCTTTCTTTTTTATTATTTCAAAATATTATGGGGTACAAATGTTTTTGGTTACGTGTATCAGTTTTGTTGTGCTTGAATCAGGGCTGTAAGTGTGCCCGTTACTGAGATAGTGTTCATTGTACCCATTAGGCAGGTTTTTGCCCCCCACCCAATTGATTTGCATTGAGTTGTACTTCCCTGTATGCACATATGTGCTCATCGGTTAGTTCCAATTTAGCAGTGAGTACATGTGGTGTTTGTTTTCCATTCTTTAGATACTTCACTTAGGGGAATGGTCTCCAGTTCCATCCAAATTTTTGCAAAAGGCCTTCATTCATCCTTCATGGCAGAGTACTATTCCATAGTAGGCTAATCTCAGTCCCAATATTGGAGAAACAAAAAGTACCAACAAGAGCTTTCCTCCCCTTTCCCGCATTTTCACTTAGTTTATCCACTATCCAAATAAATCACACCTTGACTAGTAACATATTTAGGTCCATAAAATAATAATTCTGAACCTCAGGTCCAGTATCCCTGTAGCCATTTGAGCAGTAGCCATTAATAGGTACACAGGAAACCCTCCTCAGGTTGCTGAAAAAAGAGGTACAAAGATTACTCTAGGACAAGAGGGACAAAGATTATTGTTTAATGATGGATCACCCTAAACTGCATGTCCCTAGTATTAGTTTGGAGTAATTAACTCCAATTACTGGTTGTTTTTAGTTAAGTGGACCCTGGAAGACCCATGTAGGTAGGTTTGGGGATCCCAAACATATGGTAAAGATTGATCATGCAACAGGAACAAAGTACAAGGGCATTGGGGGATGAAGTGTTTATCTTTTGGATGCTTCCCCTTAATATGATTTCACATTAATAGAATGATATCATTCTTAATAGAAACAATTTTAATAGATTCAGTCTTAACAAATACCATTTTTAATGGAATGTCACATTAGATATACAGTTTTATTTATTATTTAGTTACCTGCAGCCTTTAATAAAGTCAAATACACTCATATATGCTTCAATGGTTTTTAAAATGAAAGAATGGGATAAACAAAAGGAATTGTTATACCTCATTTATTATGTCAGCTTGTCACTGAGCCATGTGATAGCATTATGACATATGAACAGATTCACATGATCATATTTCCTATTATTGTCTCTTTGTCCCCACACTCCTCTCTCATTTCTTAATGTATTTCAGTAAGTAAATAGACACTTCCATGCTCTTTTGCTCAAGGGCAGAATGTTTCAGAAATATGGGGAAAACAAGTCTTTTCCTGGATCTTGGGCTTTGATAGTATAGAGCTTCTGGAAAAATATAAATATCTCATCTTCACATAGAAAACAATAGATTCAGGAGAATTCAAGTGAGTAAGGTTTCTCACTCCTAAGTCCTTCCTGTGAGGGGGGTGAGAGGAAAGATGAAGAGGAAAGGGCTGATGGCACCCCTGGCTGGGGCCTTGAACCCTGAATTCACATGTACTAACATGGGCAAGAGAGAAAGATTACAGAAATCCACGTAGATTTGGGGGATCTGAATTTAGAGAGACATTTAACCCCTTTTTTTGGTAAATCTCAAGGAAGCATTCAGACGCTAGAACAGAAATGGCTGCAGGATGCGTTTATCAGATAGGCTTGAGAATCATCAAAGAGCAACCCCATTCCTCTTAAGACAGAGGGCAGCAGAACGACTGTGATGGCTCCCAGAACAGTCTGGAAGTGATAGAGCACCATAGATGGCCCCACGAATTTCTCAGACTCCGTCATGAGAGAAGCAACAGAATGATGCATGCACTATAAAGGACAACACAATTTGCTTTAATGAGAGTCAAACTCAAACGTCCCCTATAGTTAGGCAAAAATGATGAGTGGGTGGCTTCCTTGGCAGATTGCGGATTGACACCAGAAGCAAACGCATCTCATCAGATACCCAGGTGCATTGTTAATAATTCAGAGCAGATGGCAACTCCTACAACCTTCAGAGGAACACTGGTCCTATAGGAATGAGGGAAACCTTAAACTGTCTGAGATTAATTTCCCTTCCCCTTGTGGAATGGTTGCTTGTACTGGAAAATCAGATTATAGAAAATATAAAGTTACATTGCTTGTCCTCTTAAGTTTTGTGCTTAAATTCAGTCTCAGAACCTACTGCTGTACAGAATCAGCCACATGCTCCCCAGTATGGCACAGAGATGAGGTAGGTCCTTGGAGGAGTGGATGTAGCTGGGAGGAAGGGGGGTGCATGGGATCTGCTTCCAGGTGAGCAACTCGGTGAGACCTTGGAATACACCCCAACTTCTAATATATTCAAAAGGAAGGGGGATGTGCAAAAGTCCGCTTTAACACCTTTAAGATAGGCAGTGGTGGAGGGAGATACTTAATATTACAAATAATACTGTTTTCTTACCTTTAAAGAGCATATTTATAATTTGCTAATAGTTAAAAGAGATCATACATGTAAAATACTTGGATTAGCTGTCTGCATGTGAGTAGGTTCCCAGATTCTCTTCATTTCTGTTGCATTTTCCCTTAGAGATGGAGCTAGATTTAAGTAGAAACATTTGTATTTTTTTGTGGTGGTGATGAGAAGGAAAATAAGAACAGGCAATTGAAGGATTAATAAGTCAATCTAGGAATTTTAATTTTAATGTACTGACTTTAAAAAATAGATAAAAAGCCAAAATCCATTAAAGAAAAGCAACCAAATATGTATAAAATGCACATATACTTTATTTTACATATTTCTATTTTTATATAAGAGAATGTGTTTTTCTAATCATTCTCATTTGCCTGCTCATTGAGCTGTTCATTCATTTTAA
>NW_012135192.1:679788-683785 GCF_000956105.1 Propithecus coquereli | reverse complement strand
GGCGAGGAATGCTGTTTGTGGATATTCTTGGCAATTTTTTCTCCATTCTCTGCTAACATTCTAAATATGTTTGTCATTTAATTTATCCTAGAAAGTGATCAGCTATGAACTCGCCTTCTCCTTCCCCTAAGTCAACTCATTCCTTTCTGAAGCTTATATAACTTCACTGCTCATTTACTCTTGACCTCATCTTCTTTCTTTGCTTCTGAGAACAATTTGAATATTAAAGTCTTGTGTTATCTTTTATTTTTAACATTTTCTTTTCTCCTGGATCTTTTTTTACATCCTATAATTATGGTCAGAGGTCCTTTATCATTATAAGAATAAACAAGCTGGAAAGTAACTGAAGCTTAAACCCAATCCTTTTCTTATATTTCATTAACAAACTTCTTGAAGAATAGAAAGCAGCCAACACTCATTCATTCCACTTGTTTACACTTCACTTGTTTCTCAACCCACTGTCATCTGGACTGTACTCTATGCATTCTACTGAGATAGTGAATAAGGTCATATATGACAAAGCACAAATTTTCATCTTTTTTTATACATGTATTTGCATGCTTATTACACATAGAATGCAGAATTATTCTAGATTTTTCCTCTAACTGTATGTCCACTGTTTTCTAAATATGATCTTTGAGCATCTTCCTTGTCTTTCTCTAAATATAGAACTTTTTTAATTTATTTACTTGAATCTCTTTATCATTTGTTTACCTTTAAGATCTCGTCTACTTTTCAAGCTTTAATAATTACCTTTTTGTGCTTTAATGATCACGCCTGTATTTATAGCCTATATATTCTATTCTCCTGAGCTACCTTTCCAAGTATTTATAAGGAATTTTTTATTGGATACGTTAGCAGCCCCTTAGAATTAACACATCTAAATACTGCTCAATATCTTCCATATCCATATGCTTCTCTTATGCATTCCTTATCTCTACAATAAATGTATGTATTTTCTCAATCCTTCTAGAAGCACCATGCAAGCCTTTTCTACACTTGCCAACTACTCCTTCAGCCATTTGGCAAGTCCTGTTTATTTTTCCCATGTCCCTTAAAACAGTCTCTTTTTCTCACTGCAACTGTCTTAGTTTAGGCTCTCGTTGCAACTCTTAAAATAGGCCTTTTATTGACAAGCTTATTGCCAATATTCCTCCCACACATAGGACTCACTTCTATGTTTGATATGCTCAGGTAGATATTCATAACTATCACTTCCTCTCTACTGGGAAAGTCCAGTGTTGCTTTGGTGCCCCTAAGAAAGATGACTCTCTGTAGTCCCTCGGGGTTAATCACAATAAGTCTAGTTTGGTCATGTTTGTTTTATTTCCCCTGACAGTAATTGTTTTCATCAGGGCCTGTGACCCATTCCTGGCCAAGTGTACCTGATGGGAAATTTTCTGTAGGCTTCAGGGGAAGGTTTTACTTATAGATTAAAAGAGATTCAAGGTTGGAAGTACCCCTATTTTTAACAAGATATCACATTTCTACATGTGAAGCTTAGAACCGGTACAGTTGTCTTTCAGCCATGAAGGAAGATATCACCAGTACATAGAGATGACAAGGCAGATGGGTTGAAAGCCTCTGGTCTTTAATGAAATGACTGAGCAATTGAATTTGCCAATCCTGAAACCACATTATCTCTAGTAACTCTTAGAGAACATAACAAACCACTTACATTTAAAGCCTTTTTAAATCGATTAAGTTGGTTTATGTTTGGCTATTATTTATAGCCAAAAGTATAGCGGTTGCAGCTCAAGTCATTTCACTTTATTGTTTTAATTGTTCTCTATTCTTTCTAGAGTATATTGTAACACTCTTCACATAGTATTTAAGGTCCTGCATGAACTGACCACAATATACTTTTCTGGTATTATCTTCCAAAAGTACTCTTTGTACCTTTTATCATCTATTCAAAGTAACCCATTAATTCACTGTTCATGAATGTATTTTAGGCTCTTTCTCCAATTTGCCTGGAAACATTTTACCTTCCAATTATAATGGCTTCTCCTACCATCAAATCTTATTTTTTCTATTGAAATGATTATGATCTTCCAAGGCCAAATTCAAAAACTACAATCTTAATGAAATTGCCTTATTCCTCTGGTTGGAATTTAAAAACTCTACATATGTTGGGCATATATGTCATGTCGTAATTTTCTTCCAGCACTTGTTGTGGTCTGTCTTGGAAACTTTGTTTGTGTATTGTGTCTTCTTTCTCTTTGCAGATTCAATTGTACGTAGCAATGTAATTACCTGTATGAAGTTGTTAGTAAAATTATGCTCTGTACCTGAAACAGAGCAAATTAAAAAATAAAACAAAACAGAACCTTGAACCCCTTAGGCCAAGGAAGAGGGACACATACTGAAATTTATTCCTACTTTTTAGGGCATAGGGATTATGAATTTTATATTATATCTCAGAGAAATTTTATACTTGTGTACCAGGACACATTTACACAAAATATGCATTGCAGCATTGTTTGTATTATGAAAAAATTAAAATGACCTAAGTGTCCATCTATACAAGAATGAAAACAATAAACTGTAATTCATACTACTAAATGTTAAATAGCCATTAATATAAATGATATAAACCTGTATGTGTTAATATGGGTAGAGCTTAAAAACTTAACATTGAGTGAGAAGAGAAATTGTATAAAATGTGATTTAGAAATTTTAATGTTAAGAGGATAATCAATATCAGGAAGGAGACCTGAAACAAACACCTTGACTTTAAGGACAGAAGTTTTGACTTCAAAACTGTAAACTGATACACACGTCTCTTTTTTTAGAACATCAAAGTAAAATAATACCTCTTCTTAACTGACACTGGTGAGATATCATGGTATCCAAAAAACATGAAAATGTATCTGCTTCCCCAATCCCCTTAGAGTGACTTGGATTATCTGCATGTCCACTTGTCACTGCTGTCTTTCTTCTTGTCTCAGAAAGAGAAGTTTTTCTCCCTATTCAAAGCTAATTGTTGTCCCTGTGTTGCAGATATCGTTCATCCTATTGTCTTGGGAACTTTACATCCACAATTATTTATTCACTCCCTTTTCTATTCAAGTGTTTTACTCATGCTGCCTTCATTGTCTAAATACCATTTACTTCCTGGTTCATGGCAACATTCTCTCTGTTTTCCAACATTTACTTGGCTATCTTAGCATCTTCCAAGAAATCTCATCCACCAAATCCAGTAAAAACTCTTTGAAAATTATTTTTTTCTTGATGCCACCTGTTGCATATTATTTGACCAACTCCTTTATAATAGAAACCCTGTTTTCATTTGCTGTTTTTTTACACAAATACTTGGCTATCTTAGCATCTTCCAAGAAATCTCATCCACCAAATCCAGTAAAAACTCTTTGAAAATTATTTTTTTCTTGATGCCAACTGTTGCATATTATTTGACCAACTCCTTTATAATAGAAACCCTGTTTTCATTTGCTGTTTTTTTACACAAATATTACATATTAGTTTTATATTTACAAAAAAGTTGAGGGTATAATGTAGAAAGTTTTTGTATGTTCTACACTCAGTTTCTCCTATTATTATCACCATATGTTAATATGGTACATTGGTGTCAATTAGTGAAACAATATTGATACATTATTATTAAATAAAGTCCATTCTGTTCCAGGATCCCATCTAGGATACCACATCACATTTAGCTGCCTTGTATCCTTAGGATCCTCTTGGTTATGTCAGTCTCTGAAACTTTCCTTGTTTTTAATGACTTTAAATATTTTGAGGAGTGCCACTTTAACATTTTGTAGAATATCCCTTAATTGAGATTTACCTGATGATTTCCTTATGATTAGATTAGAGTTATACCAAACATTCAAAGATGAACTCACACCTATACTACAGAAATTATTCCACAATATTGAGAAAGATGGCATCCTTCCTAACTCATTCTACGAAGCCAATATCACCTTGATACCAAAGCTAGGAAAGGAGACAACAAAAAAAGAAAACTACAGACCAATAT
>NW_012135192.1:677335-678923 GCF_000956105.1 Propithecus coquereli | reverse complement strand
ATAATGGAATGGGAGATTGGAGAGAACCTGATATTTATTGGGTTACATTTTTCCATAAGATAGACCTAAAATGTTGAGACCATGCTGCCCAGGAGTGGCACATTCTCCTTTAATCTTTCAGCCAATCTGCTCGGGTGGAATGGCTTGCCTTGTTTTTCTGGTCTCCAGGCTAATAGTCATGAGCTGCCTTTGAATATACTACAAGGTGTCCTCTCACTGTGTTTCAGCTTTCTGGAATAGGATTTGGTGGGTAAACTCTAACCAGTGAAGTGGTCCTTTGAGCTTCTACTCTTGTTTCAGGTCTATTTGCATTTTTCAGTCTACCCTTATGAAGCAGCCCTACTTCTAGGGGTTTAGATCTTCGGTTTGGTCTATTTATAAAATAGATACTTTTATTCTGAGTCCTATGTCCCCTTGACTAAAACACTGGTGAATAGTAAGAATGAATCTTAAACTCCCCAATTTGAGCACTTATCTAGTCCCATGATTTAAATATACACTTATATGTTCACTACCAAAAATATATATCTCTAATCTAAATCAGTTTCCCAAAATTTAAGACCTAGAATTTTATATAAGATGTAGTCACTCAGGTGTCCTCCACACATCAGAAGATCATCATGTCAAAGCTTTGCTCATACTTTCACTTTTTACTCTTCCTATATTCTAACTATGGTGATTATTCTTACCATCCACCTGTTCACTCAAGCAGGAAACATGGGACCCATCCTTAGTCCTATCTTTTCTTTGCCCCTCTAATTCAGTGAATAAGCATGCCCAGTTGATTCTGCTATCCTAATGTACATATGTTTCTTTAAAGTCTCTTAAATGATTCTTCGGTGTCTTTCTTTCACCACTACTCTTAGGGAAACTTGCTTAGATTAGCATGCAAAATTCTAACTCCTTACCTTCAATTATAATTTCTCTAATTTATTTTCTGGACTACTGTCTGCATGATCCTTCCAAAATATAAATCTTGTCATAACACTCTATTGCCTTCAGGATAAAGTTAACAGTCAACTCCCTTCCTTTTTTTTTCCAGTCATAGCATATAAGATACTCAGCTAACTCCAAACTCAGTACTTTTCCAGGTAGTATTCCTTTGGCCTGGCATGCCCTTCCCTCTCCATGCTTAGCATCTTTTGTTTATTACTACCTTCTTTTATCTTCTGGTTCACTCACTCATCTGTTAAGACTTAGCTCAGTACTAAGACGCACCCAATTGTACGGTGTGAGGTAATGAGGCATTTTCTCTGGGCTTCTGGATCTCCCACCGTGTGCCCGACTCTCCTAGATTTAGGCAATAATCTGTATTTATTATCTATGTATTAATTAAGGAAAGATGATGCACTTCATTCTAGAATCAAGCACAAAGTTGGGCACATTGGTGGGGATGGATAAATGTTTGCTGAATAAAGGAACTAACCATGATAGAGAATTTTGAGCTATTGGTAAAATTAATTGCTGAGGATACAGAGTAGAAGGCACACTAGTGTCAATGCCAAGGGGCACTGTTTCAACAATCGCTATCAGGCTCTTCTCCATTTTTTGATTTGCACAATTAATATTTTTTAATTCATATATAATT
>NW_012135192.1:674939-675347 GCF_000956105.1 Propithecus coquereli | reverse complement strand
ACTACTCCTGCATTTCTTTGTTTTTCTATCACCTCAAGACTCATTAGCAATCTTTAAGTAATATATTCATTTTAATTTACATTCTTCCCCAAACTGACCCTGAGATAAGAATTTAAGTGCAATAATTTATATGAAAAATGATTCCAGGAAGCCCTATGAGGGTGTGATAGGGATGCAGAGTAAGCAGGCAAACAGAGTGAGTGAGTTATACTCTGGGTAAGGGAATTCAGTCCTGCCAAGGGTCCTTTCATGGACTGCACAAAACACACGTAAGAATGGTCTCACCACCAAGCAAGAAAAGCTGGTAGATTTGTACATTACATTTTATCTTTCTCTAGGAGATAGCTTGTGCTCCCTGGCACTTCTGTTAACCTTGCTCATGCTCAAGAACCTCATGTTGGCAAGAAA
>NW_012135192.1:674223-674889 GCF_000956105.1 Propithecus coquereli | reverse complement strand
TCACTTATCATATATGTGAGATGTTTAAAATTAATCCTTATATTAATTATTTCCCTCAGTATACCAGTGAGAACACTACTACTTATTAAAAGACCATAGCTTCTGTGTTTGGTTTTACGGTCTTGGTTATTGTAAAACTGAAACTAAGTAAATGAATAAGCAATTCATAAATATTTATAGCCTTCAACATCATGCACTTTAAATTTAGACTAGTATGTTGGTTACAAGTGAAAGTTTTGTTACAATTCCTCTTTTAACAGACTGTCATTTTGCTGGGAAACTAAGCCTCAAATTCACTAAATAATCTGTAAATATGATGAAGATGGGAGTCAAGTGCATCATCCTTCAGCAGATAATTTAAGGGTAGAGAAGAAGTGATCAGTGTAGTTCAGTGCATTGGATAGGAAAGTAAAGCTGACCAAGGAAAAAAAGGGTGTGATTGTGAGATGAGATAGAAATGGGGAGATGTAGCCACATTACATTTGGCCTGAAATAACAGTTTGGAATAGTGATATAATTGAATGTTAAGTCTATCAACATGACCAAAAAACCCTAAAGACTAATTAGATATGAAAACTAACTCAGATATGACTTTTCTAATAAGCTCAACTTATTTTAGGAATGAGGTCTATGAAGGTTCCAATGCTTGCACAGTTGTAAAGAACC
>NW_012135192.1:672320-674173 GCF_000956105.1 Propithecus coquereli | reverse complement strand
TGTTAAGGAAATCTTAATACTTAAAAGGACTTTCCTTTTCCTGACACTTGTATATCTCTCCTACTTCTCATATGGTGCCCTAAATATGACAGCTGCGTGGGTGATTGATCTCTCACCTGTGAAATCTAAATTCCACATGCTTAATATGTCACTTCATCTAAAATAATATGTAGTAATGGAAAGTCTACCTATATTTATTTACACATGGATATATTTGTATATTGGTTACTTATTTTGCTACGTGAGTGCGGAGGAAGCCTCAATATGTCAGTTGCATTTGACAGAGGACTTATTCCTTTAATTTTTGAAAAAGGGCGTGAATATCCTTATACTTTGTCTGAATTTAAATTGTCTATTCAGTGTCAGTGGCATTTTTTACAAAGATTTTATTTTTCAAGAAAGGAATTGTTTAATATCATGCCTACTGATTGGAATTTTGCAAAGAACATATTAACAAAAATAAGGCTAAACCTGTCATCATATCTTACCTGCTATTTTTATGCTTTTGTATATAGTCTTCAGCTACTACATATCAGACGTAGAGATGGAAAGTGGTATAATTAAATAGTACAAAGTTCAGAATTCTAGCTTCAAGAATTAATACTTCTCATCTGAATAAAATAGAGAAAATATTAATCTCTTGCAAGGGCATTATAGAATCAAGTAAGCAAATAAGATAACAAGATCAGTGCTTGAAATAGAGTGGGTGCTTGATCTCTTTTGCTGCCTTCCTCATCACAAGTAGATGTTGACAAGGTTTTACTTTATAAATAAAACCTATTATACATGTAATTTTATTTTTAATATGCATTAATATTTTATGTTTCAAACATGAATTGATTAACCTTCATGTGTTAACATTTCTCAATTTAAATGAATACTTAATATTTGTATTTAGTAGTCTGGAGCAGTAGTATACATCCCCATAAGGTAAAAGTCATATTTAACACTTTTATATTAAAATACATGCATTTATTTTCTCTAAAAATGTTTAAAGTTCTGGAAATTTTAATGAGTACTTTGTAATTATTCCAGACAGAAAGACAAACAGTACATGATCATCTACTGAGCAAAATCTTCCCAGACAAAGCTATTCTCTGTCTGGTGATCAGGGCTTGTCCTAACCTTGAACCTGCTTGTGTCTTGTCATCTCACTATCACATTCCAGAGGATTGAGCACCTGCCATCTCAAGGTTATTTAGGGAAGAAAGGAATGAATAGGAGCTTCTCAACTTTATTCACTTCCTAATTGTTCTCCAATAAAATCACATACATTTCTAGTAGGCTAGACTGAGACTCCACTAGAATACAATTTTATTATATATTGTTACTTTGCTACTTCTTTTGAAATTAAGGTTTACCTTAAATTCATTTTTATTTGCTATTGGTTGCCTCTGGAAAATGATAGGGGACCATGGAGCTCATAATAAACTCATGTTCTGTGATCTTTAATCTTTAGGTGTGGCTCTGTTGTTTTTCCTAGTGTTCCATGGTTGTAGGTTAGGCAACTTTGGAAGCTACATGAATTGCATCAGGGTTAATGAAATATAAATAAATAAGAAGTTATCTCTCACTGAATTTTATCACATTAGTGTTCTAAAAGGACCGGTATTGTTTCCATGGGTGTATAGAATTATCAAGGACTATTTTAAACAGTGTGAAAATGTGAAACCTTCATAATAACAGCCAGTGTTGCCCACACATATTTGCTATATTGTTTCCTAGACCTCACGAATATGTATACATTTTATGTATATCATATGATTATTCTACTTGAAATACTTTTCAATTTATTAAAAAAAGTTAAATATTGTGTAAGATGTCAATGGCTATGTAATTTATTACCAGAGATA
>NW_012135192.1:667847-669227 GCF_000956105.1 Propithecus coquereli | reverse complement strand
AAAATCACACCCACCAGTGCCAGAACAGTTTACAAATACCATGGCAATCCCCGGAAATTACCTTACAAGGTTAAAAATGGGAAGAGTTCCTAGTTACAGGAATTCTCCACCCCTTTCCAAAAAAATCCATCAATATTCCACCCCTAACTTAACATAAAATTAGGAAATGAACATAAAAGGAAAAATCTTCTTAAACTCAGGGTCTCCTCCACTCAAGGGGGTTTTGACCTGTTCCTTCTGTGAAATGACCTATGGTTTAATAAAGTTTGACATTTTGCCTGCTTGCATCTGCTTGGTCTGCTCATTTGCTCTGTCGACTCAGTGCCAGTAACCATTCTTTGGTACTGGGAACCAAGAACCAGTGAACAAGGACCTGACATCTGGTCCCCACACCTGACAAGATCTTCAACTGATTGGATGAAACCCACCCATATTAAGGAGAGTGATCTACCAACTGAAATGTTACTTAGTGTACCAATTTAAATGTCAATCTCATCCATCAACACCCTCACAGAAACGCCCTAACGGAAAATAATGTTTGACTAAATATCTGGGCAACCCATGACCCATCAAGTTGACACATAAAATTAACCATCATAGACTCCCCAACCTAAAATATTTTCTTTACTTTAAAAAAATTTTTTTGGTTATTCATAGCAGTAAAATTTTTTGAGATCTAGAGAAGTTTTCTGTTTAAAATTATCTTGGAATAATTTTAGATCTATAGAAAAGCTGCAAATTTAGTCCAGAGAGTTTGCTTATAACCCCTTCTCAATTTTTAACTTCTTATATTACCATGATACATTTTTGAAAACTAAGAAATCAACATTGGTGCATTACTATTATCTAAAATCCAGATTGTATCTGAATTTCACTGATTTTTCAATTCATGTCCTCTTTCTGTTTGAGGATCTGGTCCAGGGCACCACTTTGCATTCACTTGTCCTGTCTACCAGATCTCCTCTGGTTCGGGACAGTTGCTAAATCTTTTGCTGTTATTCATTATTTTAACAGTCTTAAGAAGTGCTGTGCTGGTATCCTGCAAAATGTCCCCAAATCTCGGTCTCAGTTATTTATTTTTTAATTATCCTTGAGAAATGGATTTTTGGAAAAGATACCACAAGGTGAAGATCTTTTCTCATTTATCATATCACAGGGTACATGATATCTATATTATCTCACTAGCAATGTTAACACCACTTTGTTAAGGTAGTATTTGCCAGGTTTTTATATTTTAAAATTACTACTTTTACCTTCCATTTTCTATTTTTGGAAGCAAGTCACTATGTCTGGAATACCCTAGGGAAAGAGGGGGCTGGTAGAAATTAAGCCCCACCTTCTATAGGGATGAGTGTCTATACTCTTAATTAAAATTCTTCT
>NW_012135192.1:654297-655632 GCF_000956105.1 Propithecus coquereli | reverse complement strand
TTGTAACTCCTACAATATCTTAGTTTCAAATATTACACTCTTCCATTACCATCTCCTACTTTCTAGCTCACTCCTTCTAGAAATCTAACTTCAACCATTCTTCTACTCCAATATAACCTATAATATTTTGTTTTTTCCAATTTTTCAATGTATTTCCTGCCTTTAAATCATTTCCATGTTTAATTTTACACTCCAATATTAGCATACCTTTCTCGTAATTTCCACCTATTTCCCCTCCCATGTTTTTTCTCACTTGCTTGCCCAAATCATAATCTTGATGAAAAATATCAGTCCCCTTATTCTCTGTCCATATCTTCAGAGCTGAATGTGTCTATTAAAAACTGCCACTAGCTGTACTTCTCATTTAAGATTAATATTCACCAACATTCACCAATATTCACCAATATTCACCAACATAGGCATACAATGATGCCTACTGTACAGAAAGTATACCAGTTCATTTATTTATACTCATAAGTGACTTTTAAAAGAACTTTTCCTCTATTTTCAAATCCCCAACATCTCCTAGATAATTATTCCACTCAGTTGATAATTTTACCACCTGTATTAAAGATAAAATAATAGCAATCACAAAATAATTTATCAAGCTCTCACTATCATATCATGACACCTATATAACATCTGTGCCCAAATAGTCTACTTTTTCCTCCATCACCTCAAAAGAACTGTTAAATTCTTGATTTTGCTAAGCATCTGATTGTACAATGGATGTCATATTATTATGTCCATATAAAGAAGTTAGAAACTACTCAGACAATTCTTTTTTTCTTTTGCATATCTAGATTTTCTTCACCACTGCATTAATTCTGTGAGATTGCAAACATGCTGTTATTTTCCCTATTAAACAAAAATCAAATCAAACAAAAAAAACAAAAAGAACAAAACCAATACTTTTCTTGACTCCAATTAATTAGCTAGCTAGCTTTACATTTCTTTATTTTTATAACACAACCCTGTGAAAGAGTGCATTGTATTTGTTGTCTTCACTTTTTGCCCTACTGTTTTCACCCAGACAGATTTTATCAAGTTTTTACAATAACTACTCCAACTGAACTGTTTAACCAGTTCAGTTCCTCCTATCCCAGCGCGCATCCCTATGCAATATGACTTTGGTGTTCCCAGGATCATTCTATTTCTCAGCCCCTTGAGTCTGGAATGCTGCTATGTCAAGAACCTAAAGCATTTGCTGTTGGTTTTGGGACTATGCAGTGGGGGATGGTTAGAAAGACATAAGTAGACTTTTGGTGGAGACTTAAAGAGCTGTAAAGAACTTAAATGCATGAAATCTAAAATAAGCAATATATTTATAAATAT
>NW_012135192.1:652111-653236 GCF_000956105.1 Propithecus coquereli | reverse complement strand
GATTCATGATCTGTTTTGTTTTCGTCTCTTTCTTCTTTCCCTCAGCAGGAATTAAGAGCTGCTGGCAATATTCCTACTTCTTACTCTCTGCAACATACACAGCTTGCCACCAATGTCTGCCTTGGGACCATTAGAACCAATTCCATCGTGTCTTTTATTTCTGTTTATCTGATAGCACAAGAAGCTCAGAATTCTTTTATCCATAATACCCTAATGCTGATTCACATATAGCTCTAAGGATCACTCTTATGATCACCTCTGGGGTCATATCTCTCATCAATCTCCATTTCTTTAAAGCTAACAAACAAATCAAAACAACAACAACAAAAAAACCCTTTTAGATTAGCAAATCTTTTATATCATCAGTCACTTCTGAGAACATGACTTGTGTTTCCACTGAAATCTAAGTTTCCTGATGCCAATCCTTCCTATGCTGAACTCTCATGTGCAGACAACATTGTAGGTTTGTATTCTTCTTATTAGGACTTTTGAATCATTTTCCTTATATTCCAAACAAAACAATCAACTTGGATTCCCATTGGCTGTAAGATTCTATCATCCCATTCTTTTGTAGCTAGTTGTTGACACTTGGTAGTTTTATTACCTGTCACTCTCTCTACCACTAGTCCTATTATTCTAGGCTATTTTAATATTCTAGTTACTAGAATTCAGTAGATTATTTGACCTGTAACCTAGTTTGTTAGCTGCTTGGCCTCCTATACTTCATTCTTGCCCTTCATCCCACTTATTTCCAGGGTTACATTATAGATCTTGCCTTGACCAATAGTTGTAACTCCTACAATATCTTAGTTTCAAATATTACACTCTTCCATTACCATCTCCTACTTTCTAGCTCACTCCTTCTAGAAATCTAACTTCAACCATTCTTCTACTCCAATATAACCTATAATATTTTGTTTTTTCCAATTTTTCAATGTATTTCCTGCCTTTAAATCATTTCCATGTTTAATTTTACACTCCAATATTAGCATACCTTTCTCGTAATTTCCACCTATTTCCCCTCCCATGTTTTTTCTCACTTGCTTGCCCAAATCATAATCTTGATGAAAAATATCAGTCCCCTTATTCTCTGTCCATATCTTCAGAGCTGAATGTGTCTATTAA
>NW_012135192.1:640922-641686 GCF_000956105.1 Propithecus coquereli | reverse complement strand
TAAAACTTGAAGGAACAAGGAGTTGCTACTTATGGATAAGCAAAGAAAGCAGTGTCTTGAGATGGAATCTACTCTTGGTGGAGAGAATGCTTAAGGATTTCTTAAAGCACAACTTCATCCAATGCCACATCACTATTGATTACTGGGAAACAATAACAGGAGAAAAACGGATGTGTAGCAAACAGCCATTGAGTAAGTAAATTCAGACTCTGGGCAAGGACTTCAAGTTGATTATTGATTTTATTTTGTTCAAAACTGTTTGGATTTGTTTAAATTTGTATATAATGTCCTCTGTTATCACTACTGCATGATTTAAAATCTGTTTTACATAGGGAGTAGTAAAGAACATTTTATTTGAAATGAGCATGTTGAATGAATTTTCTAGGGAATGTATCTGTAGTAATGATTGCTTAAATTAGTCTTTTTTTTACATAGCATTACCTGAGAATAATAGAGCACCAATAAGAACGATAATCTTTTTAAAATTTGTCACTTAGTGGTGTCAAAGCAAACAACATTGACATAGTGCTAAATACTTATCCTAATAGTTATTTATCTTAAACTGTCAAACAAGGTTAGCTCCATTTCAACATTGTTTTCTAGTATACTGTATTGTTTAATGTTCACATTTAAATATTTTATTTACTTTCTGTATCCAATCTCTCAGTTCTTTCATTTCTAGTACCTAAATTTGAAACTTGACTTTGTCCTTGTCTCTTTCTTCCCTCTCACTGTATTTCCAATTGCTATTTTTAAATTTGTCT
>NW_012135192.1:635363-637571 GCF_000956105.1 Propithecus coquereli | reverse complement strand
TTTGGAAAAGATTTTGCTAATATTCTTTCAAGCCATTCTTTTAATGGCTCACTTTTTCTGCTCTCTTCTTGCTAGTATACCTTTGTTAAACTTCGTAGTATCCTACAAGTTACTGACAGTTTCTTAAGTTTATTTAGTCTTTTCTTGTCCCCCAAAAAACCTCATTTTAAATCACCTCTATTATATAGATTTAGTTTCCATTTCCATTTTCTGTTGAGATTCCCCATCTGTTCATCCAATGTATCTTGCAACAGTTGTTTAAAAATCCTCTTTCTCCAGCTTCAATATCTGGATCATTTATGCTTCAGCTTCTGTTATTTTACATTTCTTTCCATGATTATGAGTCCTAATTTCCTATTTCTTAGCAAATCTCATAATTTTTTATTGTACAGCAAATAATGTGTGTAGAAGAACAGTGGCGATTAAGGAATATGACTGTTTTTCTTTTGCTCATTATTTTATATTTTTCCCAAAGTGTGATGATCTATGTCTTGTGATGAAAGTAGTGAGGTAATTATTCAGATCACATATGCGTTGAGTTGATCTGAGATTTAGCTGCATCCTTCAAAAGAACGAGCTCATTTCTGCCTAGCTTAACCCTCATCAATAATAGCTAATGCTTCCCAGAATCTCTTTTCTTTGTTCCTATTGGTGTAAAAGCCTAGAGCTAGAAGTGTATCGAGCAACCTGTACAATTAGGATTTAACCAGAGAAACAGAACCAGTAGGAGATAAATATTAAAAGATTTATTGCAAGGAATTCATTCACTGGATTGTGAGTGCTTACTAGAGCAGCCAAAATCTGTAGGGCAGGCTGCTAGCATGGGCAGACTGGGGCTCTCAGGTTTGAGCTGAAGCTACAGTCCACAGGCACAATTTTTTCATCTTTGGGAAGCCTCTCACATCTCTGCCATTAAGTCCTATCCCTCGATCAATGGAATCAGGCTCACCCAGACTATTTAGAATAATCTTCCGTACTGAAAGTCAGTTGATTATAAACTTTAATCACATCTGCAAAACAACCTTCACAGAAACACCTAGATTAGTGTTTGACTGAATAACTGGGGAGTGTGGCTATCTTAGTACATTCCTGCTGCTATAACAACATACCACAACCTGGATAAGTTATAAGCAGTAGAAATGTATTTCTCACAGTTCTGGAGGGTGTGGAGTTCAAGATCAAGGTGCAAGCAGATTTGGTGCCTGGTGAGGGCTGTTTTCTGTTTCCAAGATGATGCCTTGTTGCTGCCTCCTCTGGAGAGAACGAACACTGTGTGTTCAGAAAAAAAAACAAAAGGAAAAGCAGCTCTCTGAAGACTTTATTATAAGGTCATGAATCTTATTCATGCTTCATAACCTAATCACATCCTAGAGGCCCCGCTTTCTAATACCATCGCCTTGGTGATTGGTTTTCAACATACGAATGGTGAAGGGACACATATAGGACATTCAGTCCCTAGCAGTGGCCTAGCCAGGTTGGCACAAAAAACTGACAATGCACCAACTTTGCATGAAGTGAGGCAGAAGATTTTTGCAGCTATTTTCTTCTTTTCAGTCTCCATTTTACTTCAATGTTCTCAGCACAACTTAGGATAGGAATGGAAAGGATTATTTCCTAGGAAAATAAACTTTGCAGTTGGAATTTTTTCAGACTCCAATGGGTCCCACCTTCCCCGCTCACTATCACTAATGATGCAACAGCCCTCTTTCTGATTTAGTATATTTTCTCTTTGGCAAATTTGGTAAATTTTTCTTTGTCTGCTCCTCTCAGAAATTGGTATATCTTAGAAAACTGAGGGATTTTTTTTGTTGTTGTTATTTTGGGTTTTATGTATTTATTTATTTATTGCATTTACCACTTCTGCCATGTTTCAATTGCTGTAAATAATAATAATCATGATCATGATTTTCATATGATCATGTTTTTTTTTTCTGGTATTCTATGGAAGTGAAGTTTATCTAAATCTTTCACATCCTAACAGTATCAAATCTGAGCTTATTTACATTTACAGAGAAGATATGCATTTGTTTTTCAGTTCTGCCATATTAATTTGTTTTATTTATGATTTTTGCTATTCTTTCAGTGCTATGATTATTTCAGTAAAACTTCAGTTTACTTTGAAGATTATATTATTATTACATAGTCTTCTACTTTGTTGCTACATTTCAACAGTATATCATCATTTTCTTTGGACCATTTTTTATTTCA
>NW_012135192.1:631248-631563 GCF_000956105.1 Propithecus coquereli | reverse complement strand
CTTTGGCAGGAAGGTAAATTCCACAAGTGGTTTTCCATTTCCCATCTAATAAAATGTCAATTCTTACTCTATAATTATATCCAAAATATAATGTCCCTAATTTTCTTGTCAAGTCTCATCATATTGCTATAGGTAATTTGAAAACCTTGCCATAGGGCCTTGTGAGTAGGAATCTTGCCTTAATTGTCTCTGTGAATACTTCAGGATTCACGATACTATTTGTTACATGTTTATTGAATTCATCCATTCATGCCTGGATATTTCATAACATAAATTAGCAAGCATGACCTTGAGGACATTATTTCAGAAAAAGTA
>NW_012135192.1:630843-631198 GCF_000956105.1 Propithecus coquereli | reverse complement strand
TGATGCCACCCAGACATCACTAATACCATCTGTAGGTACAGACTATATATTTTCCCTCTAATAAAAAAACTGATTTGTATTTTTAAAAATTTATGAGTTGAAAGTAAGTAGTGCTGTGTTTTACTAAACTAATTTTTTTTTTACAAAGTGTGTTCAGTTCTATGGATACCAGTGAAAATTTAAAGTATTTCTAAAAATTCAAGGACTAGACAACACTTCTTATATTCAATGTTGTATACTAGAGGTACTAACTAATACCAAAAGAAGAATTAAGAGCTATAAAGATTGGGAAAAAAGAACATTCTCGTTTACATAAAGCAATAATACATACATAAAGGGTGCAAGAAAATCTACA
>NW_012135192.1:626711-628376 GCF_000956105.1 Propithecus coquereli | reverse complement strand
TTTGTTTTGTATTCTTCCTTATATTTTTATTATACTCAGCTTAATAAGGTTAATTTTAAAAGGAAAGAGATTAAAATTGTTTCAAATTATGATTTTATGAGTTTCATAATCTCTGATCATCCTTTAAAATTGATGTGCAATGTCGATGTTCTGTTTTTCCCAAGATCATGTTGTATAAGGCATTCAAAGAATCCAGGTAAGAGATCCAGGTATTTGAAGGAACCATTTTCACACAAATTATCCTTCATGAGAACAGCTTATATTAACACCAGTATGTCATATTCTTATAATAAGTCATATTAAAACTTCAGAAAAAAATGTCATTTTATTGAAACTCTTGACAATTTCTGAAAATTAGAATTTTATGTTATGAAGGAGGAGAAATGGGGATCACAGGTGAGATCGTACATGTATAGGTTTTGTCTGGTGCAACTTTATTCACATCATTTCCAGTCTTTATATTCATTTTAGAGAGTGTAAATCAGAAATACAGCAGCATGAAATGAAAGTGGATTTTGGAGATTCACATTTTGGAAAATAAAATATTTGTAAATTTGGAATACACAACTTTACTCTATCCTCCCATTCCATGTATCTTTTAACCTTTTCACTTTTCTTTTTTTAAGAATTTGCAAGTTTATCAGTCAGGATTCTCCAGGTTATACTGCAGTGACACAACAAAAGCTTATTTCTCAATTCTCCACGTATCCACAGAAGACAAGCAGGACCCTCTACTCCATTACATCCTCACTATAGGCAAGAGAGTGTGTGTGTGGTGAAGTACATGCTGAGTTTTTTTGGGTTTTTTGTTTGTTTGTTTTCAAAATTTCAACCTAGAAGTGAAGCAAGCCACTCTTGCTCACATTTCATTGCCCAAGAGGAGTCACACAGACACATTCAACTCCAAAGGTAATGAAAGAGCAATGCCATGGCGGGAGAGATGTGAAACACTTGAGAGAATACCCATCATCTATTAAATATGAAAATGTAGAAAAATGTGAAAGAATAAATATCAGTACTATAAGTGATCCATGAAAATGTTAAAAAGGAGAATAGTAAACTCTATAATCTTAACCTAGTATTTCACATACTGTAAAAATAGCTTCAATATATGAAAATCCTCAACAGAATAAAAATGTATCTTAAGTAAATGCTTTGGATTAATCTTCTAGCATTTGGTCATTGTGCATTGTGCCATACTTTGTTAATAAAACTGTCATGCAGAAATACTTTTCGCAAATTTAAATATACTTAATCTCTGTGCATGGATGTGCAACTAAGTTATCATTTGGACATAAATCCTCCTTTGCTCAAGACTAGAAGAGGGAATTTTGTTTTCTAGGCTCTTAATAGAGGATAAAGTTACATGGATTCTATTCTTCTTTAAATGCAGATTGTTGGAGCCAGAAAAATAGTGTTGTCTCTGTATGAAAGATGCTTGCTACATCTTCCATCTCCAACAATCTCTCTTTCAGGCACTTTAAAACACATCACTGCTGGTCGCCTCAGAGGGTAACATCATGTAATCAGGGCACAATGAGGCCAGATGTATTTTGACTTCTGAATAGACTATATAATTAGGTTTGGCATATATTACTGCAAAAACTATCTTTTCTCATAAACAAAGAAAACAAATCCAATATTTTAGTGACTCTCATTCTTACT
>NW_012135192.1:614310-626416 GCF_000956105.1 Propithecus coquereli | reverse complement strand
GTTTGAAATTTTTTAAAAGAAATTAAATTCTGAATATATTCAGAGATAGCAAAATATTTCATAAATGTGTTTTTATCTGCAAACACCAAATAAATAGGTTTCTCAATTTTAAAAATGTATGTGATTTAGAGATAACCTTAAAGGCTTACCAGCGGTAAATTATGTTGTTTTCCCAAAAAGTAAACTTTTCTTGGATGTCACTGTGTTGAATTTTGAGCACAGTTGTTCATGCTGTTTTTTCTTAAGCTGAAAGATGTCACTGCCAGGTCTTAAACACATGGAGCAGAGTGCCAGAGAGAACAACTTGCCCAATATCTGTCAAATTAGGCCGAGCATGGGCTAGTGCCCAGAATACATGAAGAATGCTCTAAAGGTCAGGACATCGGCTAACTGAAAAGAGCTCAGAATTAACTTTTAAAGAGTATAAAGTACACTTATCTCTTTTAACATGCAGAAAAGGAAGCAGGATTTCTAGTCTAGCAGAAATTAAAATAAACAATTGATGACTTGGTCAGAAGTTACATACTTTAGGTGGTAATAAGGCTCAATAATAATACTATACCATAAGTAAAGAGATGATATGCTCAATTTCTGCTTGAGGATTACTGGAAAATTCTTCAGGTAGTTAGCATCTAGAAAAATATTTTTAATTAAAAATGAATAGTAATTAATCTTAGCATATTGAATACATGAGAGATTAATGACTTCTTTAGTATTATAATCAATAGAGAGCAGGTGTGCTATGATTGAAAATAAGATTTTGCGCTACTACATAGAAAAAGAGAATTTAATTTCCAATCTTTAAAAGGGGCAAAGATGCTGTCATCACTTTTTATATTTCCTTTGCAACATAAACAAGAAATAAATGACAGATATTTTTAAGCTACACATTTAAAGTGAAAGTAATAGACATGATCAAAGTGTTTCTTTTTACGTAGCTGCGTCTCAACTGAGTACTAACAAAAAGACAAGAAGACAGCTAATATAGAAAAAAAATATACAGAGTAAAGTTAGGGAAATATCAGTAAGGGAATCTCAAATAAATAATGCCTTCGTATAACAAACAGGGAGATTTCTTTTTCTGTTTCATAATTTTCAATGGTTTTAAATAACATCTTATTTATAAGCGAGGACTTAGAATCATTTTTTGTGCTTTTCTCCTTTTAAATGTCCTCCAACTGCTACTATCTTTTTAATACCTATCTATCATTTAAGCTCATCTCATTTCCCATGAGGACCAAGTTGCAATAAAATATTGTCCCTTTGGGTTTTCTAACATGTAGTTAAACACCATCTAGAGCACAAAGCATTCGTATTACATATTTGAAGAAATACACTAGCTAGGCATAAAATCAGAATAATGAAATTGGGAGACACTGTCTTTTAATTTTAAAAGGGCACATGTATCTTATATTGTTTCCTAATTTTACTTTCTGACAATTATTAAAATTTAAGAGTAATTTTGTTATGAGAGAAATGGGATTTATAAAAAAATAGTAGAAAAAGTGTTAAACGCTGATTTTATTTAATGTTTAAACATATTAAAAATGTAAGCAGATGCACAACAACTTTATTTTCTTCAGTAACAAAAGGCATTCTTATATTTAGAGAAGGTGTGAAACTATATCCTTGGAGAGGTCTTTCAGTTATTTTTTCTCTAAGCTTCTTGTTAATTAGTAATGGCTTCTAATAAATAAATCATATTTTGTCATATCATTACATAAACAAGATATCATACCCATGAAGTGATTAGGTGACTTGCATTCTGTAAGTATGGAGAGGAATTAGCTTCAAATTTTAGACCAAATATGATACTTAAGAATTTTTAAAAGCATTTAGACAATGTGACAAAGATTTGTTTTAAAAAAAGATTTGGATGGATGAGAACTGTATCTGAGTCACAAACATTACCAGAAGAGGTTCTTTTCTTGAAACAGACTTGATTGGCTTAAAATCACATTTTTTTTTCAGGTCCTATGAGTTTTATTTTCAATTAAAAGACAACATTTTCTGTATTTACAACATTGCTGGAACAAGATTAACAAGCTAGTCTCATTTAGCATTCCACTCAATGTTTAAAGAAATGTTCTCAGTAGCTGATGGATATTCTAACAGTATGGAGCAAACAACCCCTTGGAAATAGTTAAAAGACAATATCACTTTTGTGAGACACAAAGTAACCAAGCAGAAAGTAATTGTAGTAATTTCTAGATTAAATTAGTATAAGTTTTTAAAATTACTTACATTAACTAACCTAATTAATTTGACCACATTCTCCTGATAAATTTGTAAGATTTTAAAATCCCAAATAACCCTAAAGAAAAATCCTTTTTAATACAGTTTGAATTCTTTCAGTTATACTCCCAATTATGTTAACAAGTAATGCTAAACTTCATAAATTAATACAGCTAATGAAAGTTTTCAGTGATGCATTGGTAAATTCTCAGTAAGTAGTTTTAAATGGGAAGAAATACATTAATTAAACATAATAGATGCAACTTTGATGATGTAATACATATACATGTATATAGTAGAAGTAATCATATAGAATTGCAGTTCCCAACCCCTGGGTCATAGACCGTCAGTAGTCTGTGGCCTGTTAGGAACCATGCTGCATAGCAGGAGGTGAGCGGTGGGCAAGGGAGCGAAGCTTCATCTGTATTTACAACCAGTCCCCATGGCTTGCATCACCCTCTGAGCTCCACCTCCTGTCAGATCAGTGGGGGCATTAGATTCTCATACAAGCTTGAACCCTACTGTAAACTGCGCATGCCAGGGATCTAGGTTGCGTGCTGTTTATGAGAATCTAATGTCTGATGATCTGAGGTGGAGCTGAGGCAGTGATGCTAGGGCTGAGGAGCAGCTGCAAATACAGACTATCATTAACAGAGAGGTTAACATGTCATAATAATAGAAATAAAGTGCACAATAAATGTAATGTGCTTGAATCATCCCAAAACCATCCTCTCCACAACCCTAGTCTGTGGAAAAATTGTCTTTGACGAAACCAGTCCCTGGTGCCAAAAAGATTGGGGACCACTGAAGAACATTTATTTTTTGCTCTTTTGTGTTTACATGCCAGCATCAAATCCTCAGTGGGCCTTTTTCTAATCATTTTTATCAGAAGTATCAGAATAGTTTTCAAAGGATGCCATAATCCAATTTTAGTCAGCTGAATGATGAAACTAATTAAATGCATCAAACCTTCAGTAAAAAATATTAGACTTGAAAAATATTGAAAACAGGAACATTGCAAATATCAAAACACTTATTTCAATTTTATCCATCGAATCACCTATCATGTGTGTATGTGTATATAGTATACTTTTCATGAGTTTTCAAAGTATGTGAAATGTCATAACATTTTTAAACAAAATTTACATTACTAACACTTTCAGAACAGACCAAATTGATCAGCTTCTCCTCTTGCGCATAATTGTGTAATAACTGTACATATTTCTGGGTATGTGGGAAGGCTGTGTATAATATGTCACTTACTACAATATCACTCTTTTGAGCAATACCTGTTTTGCAGCTCTCTCATGAAGGACGTTACATTTTACACTACTGAAGAGAAACAGGTCCCCGACCTGTAGACAAGAGAGCTTTGCCCAGCTCTAGTTTTACTGTTGACTGATATGTGACCAGCCTCAGTTAACTTTCTTACTCTGTTCCAGATTTCGCTTAGTAAAATAAGGAAGTTTGGCTAAATTATCTTTAAGGATTAATATTATACATTAGATTTATCCTATGAGGTGAAAACATTTCCTTTTCCATACTTGGCCCACCCTCCTTCTCCAGTTAGCTTTGTTTCAGTCGTTGTTAATATCCAGGTGTTATTATATTATGCGTGAGGAGGTACACTTTTGAGTTTTATTAACCTATATAAGAATGTAATAAACATGTTCTTATATCCCTATTTTTATCTAATATGTCTAAGATTTCTTTTAATGTAATATTTTTATATTAAAATAGTATAAATACATTGTTCAAAAAATCAAATAGTACAAATTTATAATAAATAATGAGTGTACTTATCCTATTTCTCCTCTCCCTTCCCTTGAGTAGAGTTTTAATCCTTTTAGTTGTTTCTTCTGGAATTTAAATTCAGAATATATATGTGTGTGTGTGTGTGTGTGTGTGTGTGTGTGTGTCTGTGTGTATGTATGTGTTTATATATATTCAATATATATTAACCAAATAATAGTCATGTATTGATCTTTCTATTTTAGATTATATATACCAAATTCCTATTCCATTATTAAAGATAAGAGTTTCATTTTCTTAGTATTGAGCCTTTTTACCTGTGATAATGTGCAGTTCATGCTAAACTTTCAGTGAGAGGAAGTAATCATTAACAAAAATTTGTGTAATTAAACTAAACTGCAAAACAACATAAGGCTCAATATGACAGTTTCTCAAATGTCAACATGAATATAAAACTGATGATATTCCTATGTTGTAACAGCTCTCATTTGGCAAAACAAAATATGATCATTAACAACAACAGTAAGCACCTACTTTAAGGATATAAAGGTCATTTGTATTATTCTATGTAGTGGAATGTAAATACAAGAGAATGTGAATTTAAGGATTGGGAAACCATGACCATTATCATAAGGCTATTCTGAAAAATAAAAATGAATTACAGGTATTTAAGGGATAAGTTTCCTGCTAGAAAGAAGCTGGTACTGACCTCAATCTAATGACTCTTTATATTAGAAAAACAAAGGTTACTTATGAACATTCTTTTATAGGGTTTAAAATTTGTTTTCTATGCTGTTGCTCGCTATATAAGCAAAGTATGATTTTACTTTCCTTTTTAATAACAACCTGTAGGTAACACCTTTAGTTTCTTAGAAGGTATTTATATGAAAACGATCACTACATTTTGGGAAAACGACCGTGTTTCTGCTCTGGATAAAGTGAAATATTTAGATTACTTTTCTTAATTAGGCAATTGAGATTTCAACAATATCCTTATTAGATCTCAATCTATTTATCAATCATCAATCTATCTATTCTTGGTATACATAAATGATATTGTTTGTTAGGTGCGGAGCTGAGAGAGACACACACGAAGCCTCATGTGTAGCAAAATGCTGTTTATTTTGAGCATCTTGGTGCAGATGGGTGGAGGCTGAAAAAGGCGTCCATGAGAGAAGAGGGGAGAGAAGGGGAGAGACTTGGGTTTTATAGAGGGTTTTTCTGGGAGGAGGAAATAAATTCTTTTCAAACAACCTGGAGGGATAAGGAAAGTAAGTTTCCCTTTTGCATTTCACTCCCTTATCGCCCTAGGGTTCTGGCAAAGGCTAGGTGCCTAATACACTCCTACGAAGGGGAGAGCGGTGGGTTTTATAGGAGATTTGGATGGAAGTTTCGGGAGGATGAATTCTTTAAGCCTAACATTATTGACTGAATTCTTTTGTGAACAGATATGTCTCAAACCACGTATGACTAACAGTCCTTTCTGAAGTGAGCACATATGGAGCTAATGCTTCAATCTGTGGCCGTTGCAGAGTGTGCCACCAATAATCTGCCCCTTAAATTTATATAATGGTCCTCTGAAGTCAGAGGAGTTACTGTTTTGTCATGCTAATTGCCCTCCTTATTATTCCTGCTTTCTCTTCCTTATCTCCCATCCTGGAGTTTCTCAGCCATAAGGCAATATTAGAAAATCAACTTCAGTGCATACTTACAGCAACTCACCTGCTCCCTCTTTGTAGCTTCTGCTTAGCATACCGAGCTTCATTGAGCTATGTGGTGATGTTGCTGCTCATGTGTTAATACTTAATTAGTTCTCCCCTATTTAATGTTTTGAAGTACTTGTAAGAAAACTGCTCCAGAAACAAAATGTCAACTCCATTTCTCTGCATGTGATTCAGGGTTGGTGGTACATTATCACCATAATATGCACAACTTCCAAATGACTTTTGTACAGAAGTTTTTCCAACTGTATAAATTGTTATGGACACATTTTCTTTCTAGGTAAAATTAATTTTTTTTTATAGAGAAGCTGCTAGTGAGTTGTTAAAAATAATCTACTGAATCAATACATTGAAACCATATCTAAATTTTCCAAATACAGATAGGACTTCACAATGATGTCTGTTGCTGCAAAATGAAAATAAAATTCTAGGTGTCAGTTTTCATAGCCCCCCCAATAAAAATTGAGGTTATATACAAAGATACAGGGGAGAACTGATGCCTTCCATAGATAAATGAATATGCAGTATACACAAGAACTCTGCACTTTTTGGGAGTTAGTGTGTGAAGTTTTCAACAGCTGAGTAGCTGTGAAGAAATTAAACTTGAATACTGGTTCTAACAGGTTTTAATCCAATGTCACCTTTGTTAGTTTACAAACTTTATCAGTTACCATCTCAGGAATACGTATACCTGGCTTATGTTCTATGAACTAGTCATCACTATAGAGACTAGAATTTGAACTTAAAAAGGTCATTGAGAAGAATAAGGCATTCATTTTTATACATATTTTAGTTACTATTTATTTTTTATACTTGAAAAGAAGTTCATAGATTTATCCTCCCTTATTTGTGCGACAGAATAAAATCAAAGCAACAATTTGCTTTATTTACCATTACATAAAGATATTGTTACAGACTTAAGCTGTTCTGAATATATTCTGTTTGCTCCACTCCCGCAGATCCTCTTGTTAAATAGATAGTAAAGGACCTCTGAGACCCTCCTAGGGACAAAAGTGGGTGCCTTGCCTTGGTGCTGCCTCAAGCAATTACCCCACCTGTGTAGAAGCACAAGGGCAGGCCCCATCTGGGTGCTGCTCCACCTTAATCCTGCCCTGAGCAGCTGCCACACTTGGGGGAAGAAGGAACCTCTGCTAATCTGCAAAAGAATACAAGAAATCCCCAGCCCTCAGGCCGGGAAGCACAGGCACAATAGGATTTGGACAGTGACCTAGAGTAACCTAAGGCTAATTATCATGTTGTTAACTGTCCAATCAAAGTGGTTCAGTGGTGACGGAACCACGAGGAAGGCCCAATCCGGATGCTAGAAACAAGACCCCAGACCATTACCAGAGCCCTTTTGTTATGACGGAGTGTTCCTTTCCTCTTCTGCGATGAATTTATCTTGTTCTTACTCTTTGAACCTATCTTGTCCTTCCTCAATAAACTTTGTCTCACGCTTGCCTTACTTTTGGTGTGTCTGGTCATGACCAATAACACCCAAAACGCAGGGACAGAGGAGCTGATTATAAATGAACTCTATGTGTTATGAAATCACAACAAAAGACTAGCAGCTCTGTCAGCATCCTCTGTTACTGCTTCTGTTTCTGGTTCTTAGATCCATGGAAAAGTTGAAATGGTCTATTCAAACAGGCCCATCCCTCCTAACCACTCTGCAGCTAGTCTATTATTAATAGTTTCTGTTGCTTCATAGCAGGTCAGATTTATACCATCTTAAAGAACAAATTTTTTTTAAATCAAAGGCTCAAGCTATTGTGTGTACAGGACTTCCCAAATCTATCCCAAATTTACCTGATAATTTCATCGCAGCAGGCATGAGTAGGTACTAACATTTTTGAAGAGAATAGATTAAAAATAAAAGCAAATGACCAAAGAGAGCAACCAGCAGGATGCCTGAAGGGCCCATTATCTTTCTGTTAAAATGCAAGACATGTTTCTAAAAGCTATTCTTAAAAGTGATTTATATTCAATAATACTTTCGATGTCAGATTTAAAATTACATTATTTTCTACAATTACCACTAATTTTAAATGTAAAGCTTTCTAGCACAAAACTTTTGTAGGCAGAGTTTATATTAATGTACTAAAATTATGGAGTAGAGATCTATGTTTTGAATAAAATGTTTAAATACATTTTTTAGCAAAACAAAAAATGTACTTTGTGCGTGATTTAGGAATAAGCTTGGATTTATGAGTTTTCAAAGTAGTAAAAATGCCAGAAATCATTAAGTTACTTAATTTAATTAACTTTATGAGACTCAAATGAAGTAGCATAAACTTGTTGAAGAAAGTGGGCTAGAAGGAGATTAATAACAGGGTTTTTAATAATTAACATTTCCCTCTCATCTTCATTGCATAGAGTGACACCTTCGTCTCCAGCATACATAGCCGGATTCATGGTGCTGCCTTTTATTCAGATGCACAATAATTAAACAGGGACAAATCTGGGAGTACAGAATCATGCATTCAATTTCCTTATGGAGAGCATGAAGTGCTTTGAAGCTTCCAAGAAAAGATGTCAAGTAGACAGTTGGAAGCAGCATGCTGAATCTGAGAGGAAACATTTCCTGACCATCCTTGGGATGGTTGATTTTTTTTTTGTATCAACTTCACATTTATATCTCCTTAAACATACTTAATCTCCAAATAAAGACAATAACAAGATCTTATGCCTACCTAACATGATGAAACTATCATGCATACAACTGAAAACATACCAGAAGCAGATGCAAAGTCCTTTGGGTGATGCTAATTCTTCTCCTTATATTGCATAACTTAAATACTATGATGGAAAGATAACAACACTTAAATACTGTGATATATCTTACGTTACATAATAAGGAGATAAGAGGGAAGCAACATGATTCTACTCGTTAAAGCTGACCTGGCTACAGGTACTGCTGAATGTCCAATCTGCCAGCAGCAGAAACCAACATTGAGTCCCTGATATGGCATCATTCCCCAGGGTGACCAGCCAGCTGTCTAGTGGCAGGTGGATTACATGATTACATTGGACAGCTTCCATCATGGAAGGGGTAGTGTTTTGTTCTTACTGGAATTGATCCTTACTTTGCATACAAATTTGTCTTCCCTGCATATAATATTTCTATCAAAACTATTATCTGTGGATTTACAGAAGGCCTGATCCATTGTTCTGATGCTCAGCATTGCTTCTGATGAAGGAACTCACTTCACAGCAAATGAAGTGGGCAATAGGCCCATGCTCATGGAATTCACTGGTTTCACCATGTTTTCTTCTATCCTAAAGCAGCTGGCTTGATAAAATGGTGGAAGCACCTTTTGAAGACTCAGTTAAAGCACCAGCTTAGTGGTAATAACTTGCTGGGCTGGGGCAAGGTTTGCTAGGAGGCTTTGAATCAGCATGCAATATATGGAGCTGACTCTCCTCTGGCCAGAATTTACAGGTCCAGGAATCAAGGAGTGGAAATGGGTGTGACAATACACAATTACACCCCCAGTGACCCACTAGCAAAATTTCCCTTCCTGTCCCCTGCAACATTTTGCTCTGCTGGCATAGAGGCCTTTGTTCCAAGGGGAGGAATGCTTCTACCAGAAAGCACAATGATTCCATTGAACTGGATAAGAATTCCACCCTTACCCCCCAGTCACTTTGGGCTCCTTGTTCCTCTAAACCAACAGGTAAAGAAGGGAGTTACTGTGCTGAGAGGGTCATTGATGCTGACTATCACAGGGAAATTGGACAGCTACTGCACAATGGAGATAAGGAAGAGCATATTCGGAACACAGAGGATCCCTTAGGGCATCTCTTAGTATTATTATATCCTGTGATTAAAGCCAATGGAAAGGTAAAACAACTTAACACAGACGGGACTACTAACAGCCCAAACCCTTCAGAAATTAAGATTAGGGGGTTTGATTCACTCCATCGGGTAAAAATCCACAACCAACTGAGGTACTTGCTAGGGAAAAAGGGAGTATGAAATGGATAGTGGAAGACAGTTATAAATACCAGCTATGACCACATGACCAATTACAAAAATGAGGACTGTAACTGTCACAAATATTTTCATCCTTATTTTTTATTAATATATGTGCATCTGTGTGTGCATGTATATTAAATATCTTTGTTTTCTTTTCTCACTTATCCCCTTATCATATAACATAAGATATACTGACTTTATTTCACAGTATTTAAATATTATTCATTTTATATCATGATATTTAAATTATGGGATACCAAGAAGAAGAGTGAACATTGCAAAGGACTTTGCATCCTCTTCTGGGGAAAGAATGCATTTTCAGTTGCATGTAGGACAGTTGTATCATGATGGGGGAAGTACGACCTTGTTACTGTCTTTATTTGGAAATTAAGTATGGTTTAAGTAGATGTATGTGGTGCCAATTTGACAAGAGGTTCACTTGTATTGGTTAATTTTATGTGTCAGCTTGACTAGGCTATTGGATCAGACATTGTTTTGGACATTTCTGTGAAGGTATTTTTAAGAGGAGCTTAACATTTAAATCAGTGGACTTTTTGAGTAAAGCAGATTGACCTTTGTAATGTAGGTAGGCCTCATCCAATCAGTTGAAGGCCTTAAGAGAAAAAGACTGACCTCCCCAATGAAGAAATAATTCTGTCAGCCAACTGCCTTTGGGTCAGAGCTGCAATATTAACTCTGTCTTGGGCCTCCTACCTGCTGGCCTACCCTATAAACTTTGGATTTGCCAGCCTCCAACTGATTTTTCCCTCTCTGTAGAACGCTGATTAATATAATCTTTTATGGGTACATAATAGTTGTGTACCTTTATAGGGTACATGTGATGTTTTGATACAGGCATACAATATTAATTAATCAAATCAGGGTAATAGAGTATCCATCACCTCAGGCATTTAACATTTCCAGTTCCATTCTTTAGTTATTTTAAAGTATACCCTAACTTGTTGATTATAGTCGCTTTGTTGTCTAATACAATCTTTAACTCACTAGTATGCAGTGCTACTTTCATCATATAGCATACATCATATTGCTCATTCCATCTAGCCAGTTTTAACTACTGGATTGATAATAAACCTCTTTGTTTTCAAAGCTCCGTGGCTATTTTTGACTTTTACAATTCCATTAGGATTATAGTATCAGCTTGTCAAGCTATGCTAAAATTCCTGGTGAGATTTTGATTAGAATGCCAATGGATTATTTTACTTGGAGAGCAAACTCTCCCACTTCTTCCGTCTGTTAACTTTTCCTCATGGTTTGTAAACATTGACTGTGAGCTCATTGTTAGAGTGGTTTTCATGAGAGTCCCACGTGTCATGGCTTGCAGAAGATCTATAAAGGAAGGTTTATGTTTTCCCCATGATGGAACCCATGGTGCTCTCAGTTTTCAAAAACATAAGTTTTTATGTGAACTTCTCAACTTTGCTATTCACAAAATGCTATAGGAGTGGATGTGGGTTTGGTGACCACATTTGCCTGAGGTTCCTGACTTCCAAAGGGTAATTTATTTATTTGTTTTTTATCCTAGCCCCTGAAGGAGTGCAAGATTCATTGGTACATTCCTAAACTGGTGAGTGGAATTATTTTATATTCCTTTTTACACACACATTGTAACTTCTGCTGTTCTGTAGGTAGCTCTGTTTCAGGTTCCATTTTATTTGGGTCTTGATTCTTGGACTCTTTGGTCTATATGGGTATCAAGATTATAGCCTCCTGCCTTTACTTGGTTCAGATAGCACCAAAACACGTTTATACTTCAGCTCTCACATTCTAGCCTTCTTTATATTTCCTTTCATTTCATTGATCACAATTGCTAAAGATATACTTAAATTTTTTAGATTTGATTTTCCAAAGCAAAATCAGCTGTTGGGTTAATTATCAATTAATTTCTAAGTGATAATTCTTTTGTAGTAGTAATTTTCATAGTAGTTTAGATGGCTTTGAAATGATCCTGTAGACTATATAAAATGTCTGGGGTCTAGTAAAGCAATACTACATTATTTTCTTGAATTCCACTTTTCTCACCTATAAAACAGAAATAATGAAAAAAGAATAATTGTGAACATTGTTTTATATACCATATGTTAACACCTTACAACTGTCTTAGAACATATTATATACTTAATAAACAAAGCGTTATAGCATTTTACTTACTTAATACATGTGCATGAAGGAAACAAGAAAGAGCACAGAAGAGTTTTAAAAATATTGAGTACAGAAAATTTTGCTGATGTTTTAATCATGGTGCTCATTCCCAAGAGTGTGCTAGAGATGGGAGATATGAAGTAATTAAGCTCTTATAAAATAAACACACACATATACACATACACACATACACACTCATAAAAAGAGAGAGAATGGCTTCTAAAAGAAATTTACATATTCTTTTTGTTATCCTCAACTA
>NW_012135192.1:607635-610155 GCF_000956105.1 Propithecus coquereli | reverse complement strand
GGTTTACAAAGTTATAAATTGTTTGCTTAAGCTATCTTTGTTCACTGTTAACTGCCTTGATGTAGGACATATTTCCTTTTATCCTACGTGAAACCTTATAACACTTTAGGTTTTACTATAATTTTTATGTAATTTTGTATTTTTATCCTTCCTATTAAAATTAAACTAAGAGAAGAAAGTGTGGTGTAATCAAAGAGCATAGAAACCTTTGTCTTTCATTGTTGTGTAACTCCGGATATTTTTCTTTAACTCGGTCAGTCTATTTTTTTCTTTAAGCTATGGACATTACATATATGTGTTGAGAGAACGAAATTATAAAGCTTTTATTACTAAACTTTTAATTAAGCCTGTAAAGCAAAATTCCCCCTTCTAAATGTGGGTAATAGAGCATACATAATGAGAAGAAAACATGTATTTGTCCCATTCATGTTATTTGTGTTTATATTAAATGCATATATGTTCTTACTTTATAAACAATGCATATACATTTTTTCATCACTATACTGAATATGCTTTGATTAGAATTTTAAACTGAATATCATTCAACAGATGTTAAATTGTGCTTTTGATGTTCTGTCAAAGAGGATTCACCTTCTATGATTTTAGAGAATAAAGCTGATTTTAAAAATATCATACGGGTACCAAAAATCAGTGGGCAGGTGTGTCACATTTACCACGGAAGACTGTCAACATCAAGAACCTACATCAATGTCAAAGTAATCTCTCATAGTCTGATTTTTATACTAGAAAGGAATGTATAATGCTGCTAGTAGAAAAACTCCAATCTGTGTCCACATAATATAAAACTTAAGTAGGTGAATTTGGAAAGACATGCCTAGTATTTTGATTTACATTTAAGTAACAATTGTTTTGATTAATTTATTTTCACTAATGTCATTAAGTTTATGACTTGTAGACACAGCCCATGTTAGTCCAAGAATAAAACCATCAGAAGGGTTATACTGGTAGTTATTTTTATTATTGCAACTTGTTAGTTGGTTATAGAATATTTCTTCCTATGAGACCATATTATTAAGCAGTACTAGAGATGTGGTGGGGAAAGGCTTATATCATAATTTCCCAAGGCCTTCTCCAAATATTAAATAATATGGTAGCCATGAATAAATTAATTAAAGTACAGAGTTGTTATTATGTTAATTTCAGGTGATAAAATCAAGGTCATTGTTTTATTGTGGAAGGCAATTACTAATCATGTTTACTAGGATACAATGATCTGTCACGATCTTTGTAGATCTGTGTCAGAAGGAATATCTCAAACATTTGAACACAAGTCTATTTTTCTAAATTGTTTAACAAGTATTTCTGTAACTTGAAATTATATTTGAGAATCTAAAGTTTAATGAAATAGTTATTCCTAGAAATAAAATTTTATATAATACTTATTAGACTATGAAAAATGACACATTCATAGATCAACAAAGTAAAATATTATATTGTTCAGTATCATTTCTTTTTATAATTATTATTTTAATTTTTTGATCTGTAAGGTCCTTTTCCTACTCTGTGTTAAAGGGACAACATTAGTAATATACTGGTGTCTTAGTTCCTTTTCTGTTGCTTATAATAGAATGCCTGAAACTGGGTAATGTATAAAGAAAAGGAATGTATTTCTTACAGTTACAGAGGCTGAGAAATCCAAGGTAAAAGGGCCACCTTGCTAGTAGGGACTTCTTGCAGAACCCGAAGGTGGTGCAGGGCATCACATGGCGAGGGGACTTGGTGTGCTATCTCAAGTCTCTCTTCCTCTTCTTATAAAGCCACCAATCCCACTTCCATGATAACCCATTAATCTATCAAAATATTAATTCATCAGTAGATTAATCCATTCATGAGAGCAGAGCTCTTTAAAGTCTCACCTCTCAATACTGCCACACTAGTGATTAAATTTCAACATGAGTTTTGGAAGGGACAAATATTCAAATCATAGCAATTGGTATTAGTGTCCTTCAATAAGAGAAAACATTGAGCATACAAACAAACTTCTCAATACAAAGCTGCTTTCAAACTAAATGAATGACACAAAACATTTATAAAAAAATCTTAAAAACAATTTCAGTTGAGTAAATCATGTATACATTTAGTTAATGGCTAATAGGGATATGAATATTAATGTAATACCATTTCTTCTGCACATTAAAATAGTGTACCCACAATGTTTTTTTGAGTGTGTATGTGCATATGAGAGCAGAACTTAACAGTTTATTTAGGAAACAATCTTTGGGCAAGTGAAGTGCATTTTAGTTACTTTTAACAACATATTTAATTGTGTGAAAACTATTTTTCTTTGGAAAAATTCAATTTGGATATTCTTGTTACTGTGAATAAATGGTTGCATAGACTAAACTATTAAGAAATCACTAAAACTAAATGCAAATATTTCAGAGGCATCACATTAAAACAAGCTCGCTGTGTTTTATTGATATGCTTTTAAACATAAATTTAATTCTAGTTGATTCAAAGGCTCTGAATATTATCTTGCCAATGTGTGTCAGGAGGAAG
>NW_012135192.1:600994-602204 GCF_000956105.1 Propithecus coquereli | reverse complement strand
ATTCTGTTCATCTCCCTGCTTATTAATGTAACTGCTTCCTTCCTGGTATCTCTCCATCTAAAAAAAAAAAAAAGTTTACAGTAAAGAGGATGAGTTAATCTGAAATTACAGCCTGGTTAGAGACCGGTGGATTCCTCACTATAATGAACATGATCATACTGTTTTAAATCCAGATTGTCTTAGTCTGTTCTGTGTTGCTGTAACAGAATACTACAAGCTAGGTAATTAAAGAAAAAAAAAGATAAAGAAAAGACAGAAATTTATTTATCACAGTTCTGGAGGCTGGGATGGCCAATATCAAGATGTTGGCATTTGGTAAGGACCTTCATGCTGCATCATCCCATGGCGGAAATTGGAGGGGCAAGTGAGGGTGCCAGTGAGCCAGCAAGAGGGGAGCAGACTCACTTTAATAACAAAGCCAATCTTGCAATAACTAATTCACTCCCATGAATGACATTAATTCATTCATGAGGGCTCAGTTCTCATGGCCTAATCACCTGTTAACAGTCACACCTCTTAATACCGTCACAATGAAATTAAATTTCATCATGAGTTTTGGAGGGGACATTCAAACCACAGCATGGAGATTACAATGGGAAGACTTTGGGGAATCTTTCTGTTTTTGATTTTTTTCATTCTTGCAGGTTTTAACGTGTTTCTCATTTTTTAGTTCTTCACTGGACTATCATTGAATCAGCTTTCATGGAACTAAATTAGGATGTGAGCATATCAGTATAGCATCTCAAATATCTCAAACATAAAATAGTGAGTAGAATTTCCTTGGGTGTTTTGTTTTTATTGTTCAAGAAGACAAATAGATCAATATACACATATTGATATAATACCTAATATAAATATGCTATTTACTAAGAGAAATATGTATTGTAATAAAAATTCTAATGTTGGAACTGCAGATTTACAAAGGTAAGCATCAAATTATTCAGACTGATTTTACAACGGGGGGAGAGAGAGAGAGAGAGTCTTTGAATTAGCATTATTATCTTCAGAATGGAAATGGCAATAATTCAAATTTGAATGGGTGTGACATACATGAAGCTACACCTTTCATGACAATGTCAAAAACCTAAAATCTCACATCTCCTTGAGTACCAAGAGTTGTTGACTGTGGAGACAAGATTTATGGTAGTTTGATTGTCATGTGTGTTAAATAGATGGTCCTAATGAGTTTAGAATATTAACATTATTATAC
>NW_012135192.1:598969-600944 GCF_000956105.1 Propithecus coquereli | reverse complement strand
CATCTGTGAATTTTTCAAGTTGTCACAAATCTCCAAAAAATTGTCCAATATAGTATTGAAAAGTGGATCTACACAGTTCAAACTTGTGTTGTTCAAGGGTCAAATGTACGTGCCAAGCTCCTATAATATAAAACAAATTCCATTGGTGTCTCTGGTGCACTTGTGTTAGTTTCTTTAAACTATTTTTTTTATTCCAATCAGCTTTATTTTACTTTCAAACTTGTTTTGTAGCCTCAGATCTAAGCAAAGAACAACAGTACCTACTCTATAGTCTGATATGTGTTTACCTAATCTAGATATGTTGGTAGGTAGGTAGGTAGAAAGGTAGATAGACAGATAAATAAATATATGATAGATTGATAGATATATGATAGAAAGATGATAGCTAGCTAGATGGTTAAAAACATACATAGATATATCTTTATAGATAAACTCATTTGGGGTAGCTGTGAATATTTTTCTGAAATATTCTGGAATGTTGTGGATTTCATTTAATAATATGATTGACACTCTATTCATTTTAACTGACACCATTAGAGATTGCCTTGTGTAGATAATGGCACTGCATTCTCATCTTAGGGGAATATGTTTAGATAATGGTGGAGGAAAATGGATAAGCCAACCAGCCATGGTATGTGATTAGAATTATAAATAGGGACCTTGAGAAATAATATTGGTCATAATAAAATGAGTACAAGTATTTCCATTATATTTACTGCAGCTACATTTGACACCTGCTACATAGTTCTATAATTCCTATTCTTAAAGTCATAGTGATTCCAAGAATTAATTTTGTTGAACAGTTTGTTTATGGAAGTGGTGATGTCTGCCAAATTAAACCATTTCTAAGAAGAGTGTTCATTTATCTTCCTTGGATTTCAACCAAACACATTTCAGAGATAATGACAAAATGTAACTGCAAAACTTTAATTTGACTGGCATAAGGTTTAAGTAGAAATATTCCATCTACATCTATATTCATATCTATATCTATCCATAACCATATCTATTAGGCATACTGCCAGTTTGTAAAGACACTCACCCTTCTTGCAGTGGATCTCGACTTTGCATATTGGAATCACACGGGAAGCTTGAAAAGATACTGATATCTGGGTTTCATCCTCAGAAATTCAAATTGAATTGCTCACAGGCATTGGCTCATGGACACTGAAATTTTTAAAAGCTCTCTAAGTGATTCTAATAGCCAATGAATTTGTAGAACCTTTGTCTTAGCATTTTAAGAAGTCTTAGGAGAGAAAGATAGCATGTTAGGTTTTATAAATGGTCCATTGGAATGACTGTGTCTAAAAGCTGCGTGCTGCTTTTTTGAACATGTCTTAAAATAAGAGATTTTAGGACACAAGTATATTATGATTTATTTATTTCAAAGCCATAATTTAAATAAAATATGATTTAGAACTATGTTCAATATTATGTTGGTACCTAATCCATGAAACTCTTTCAAATTTTCTACTTCATAATGCACCAATTGCAGTATTGACATTAAACAGCATATTTATTAATGCAGCTTGAAATTCAGCAACAAATAACTAGCTTTTTGAGGAAGAAAAAAGCTCTGACTTGCAGTGCTTTCTGATTTTCATGATATATTTACTTCTACCATGGCTACTTGCAAGCTAAAACATGATGTCAACCAGCTCACACAATTTCCAGGAATTTAAAAGTCAGCTGTTGCAAGCTTGGAGCTGGTTCCAGTGTGCCAGTGCCAGTGATAATGTATATTTACCTCAATGAAAAACACTAAACATTTTTACAGAAATATGCTGATTCATCCTAATATACACAAAATGACAAAGTAACAGCACAATTAGTTTTAATTCATAGGAAAGAAATAAGAGACTTAAAGAGGACTTGAGTTGCTTAAGTCATACAGTGACAATCAACAAACAATTTTGAACATTTACCATGAATCCAGCGCTATTCTTCTTTCTGTAGATTCATGATGGTGTATCTA